>NW_028321914.1:0-600000 GCF_036245765.1 Copidosoma floridanum | reverse complement strand
GCACAGCTTTCAACTCTGATAAAACTTTTTATATCAATGACTTTCCATCAACATCTGCAAATGATTCTTCAAGTACCTTGAAAACTTTGTCTCCTTGGACATGATTCTTTAGAGTTTCTTCAATAGTATTATACTGCTAATAAAATAGACAAATAACAATTACGATTGTTCTAAAAGCATACACGATTTATATAAAAGTATAAGTCGTAATCAAGAAACAATTTTACTTAATAAAAATAAAAATAAAAAGTTAAGAACAAAAACAGATTAAAAAATAAAATTTGTGGAGCTGATATTTTAACATTTCATAATAATTTTGTAATAAGTTTTCTAAGTAAAAGAGATTACTTTGTATGCGTGGTAAGCATTTTTATCAATATTATTAATATTACTGTTAAGTATTTCTTACATTTTGGTTTATACTACTTAAAAACAAAATAACTGTAAAGTTAAAGGAAGACACTTTTGGCAGCACAGATTTAGATGATTCAAAACTGACACATAATTTATCAGCATTTGCAAGCGTTTGATTGTGAGAAAAAGTCTTAAGTTAATCATTGTTTCTCTCATCATCAACGTTAAATTTTTTAGAGTTCTTGTCAACTTCATCGTTATCACTAATATTATCAGCAAAATTGAAACGTACTATTAAACCGTTTCACATCTATTATTAAATAAATCTTTATGAGGGGAAATGAAAGTTCTAAAAGAATCAAGGCTTTAAATGTGTTATAAAATCTAAAGCATTTTAATGTTAACATCCAAATTACACAAAAAAAATTACCTACAAGCGTGCAGTAGAATTTATATAAAATTTATGGTGATTTTGTAAACAATATTTTTTTGACAATTTTGTAAAATAGTGAGTCAAGTTTTTTTTTAATTTTTAATTTAGTTACGTACGGTATGCAAGACATATCATACTCACTCTCTCTAGTAACAGCGAGGCTACCTTAGCAAGAGGGCACTGACGGAAGGAGAACAAAATAATAAAAGGCCTAGCGAGCTTCAAATTGCCGCAGTCGATCGTTATCAAGAGAGTCGAGCATTATCAGGCCACTCGAGCGTTATTAAATCAAGACACCGGGCGACAATTACGGAAGGACATGACGAGCCTTGAACGGGGACACACGCGTGACTTTACCCTAGAAATGTGGTATCTTAAATAAAGGTCTTAAAAGAAATCAGTATTGATTATTCTCGTGACGTACCTCTTTACCAATCTCTTTCCCACGTAACAGAGTTGGGGCTAGGTGTGGGGTACGGTGAGAGTCGGAATTTTTTTTTTTCTTTTATTAGACGCGTTTCGAAACTTCTGCCGAGAAGCACATATAGTGTGGTGCTGCGAGAATATGACGATTAAAAATCGAGATGCCTAGGATCCGATTAAAGACGACAGTTTCGGTCATATTCTACAAGCAGTGGGGATAACAGCCCAGAAGCCAACAGGTCTAGGATATATATTATGTTGCAGATCATCACAGTATGAAGGAGATAAACAGCAAGCGCTGAAGGGAAATGGTCCCCAAAATTTTAGTTTTACTCGTGTGCATATTGACTAGCACGTAAGTACATATACAATAAAATTAATATTATTCCTTACTCCCGAGGCAAGATAGGGAAGGCACTTATTAGGAGAACATAAGGTCGTGGGAAATTTTTTTTTTTTATATGTATTTATTATTTTGTCCGCTTCCCCTTTTTAGTGTTGTTTTCCTTAAAACCCGAAACAAAAATTACGTGAGATAATAGATTTAATTACGCAGTAGACTAGGAAAATTTTTGCATAACAAACGTAAAACAGAGGAATTTTATAAGTAGGCTTTTTAAAGATACAGGAAACATCCAAAAATAATAACTTACACCTATACTGGCTGAAGAATTTATCACTATTTTTATTACTATCGTTTTTTTCAACGAACACAAACAGGAGATATTTCCAGAAGGATGTTTTTCCCCATTCACCACCAAACGAGAATACAGTGCAAAATGAAATGAACCTAGTGAAAGGCGAACACCGCTCTTTTACTTTCTTGTCTCGCCTTCTACTACTTTTTTCCTTCAATTATCCTTAAGCTACGACATAGGTAATCAAACGCAGCCCTGTAACTAGGAGAATCCATAAGATTTATCATAATCGAAAAGGAAGGTACAACTCACGATATGTATATATATATATATATATATATATATATATATATATAAGTAAAAGGAAAAAGTGATTTATTTCAGGGATATTACTCATGATTTGGAAAGCGATAATGAAGGCCCGAGTAATAATATAATAACTAAAATGTGCGGGCCCAAGCCCAGTAAAAAACAGCCAAAGGAAAATATGATGGAACAGATGTTGGAATTAGACCTCGAACTAGAAGAATGTGAATAACTTGATGCCCTGGACGAAAAAACCAGAGCAATAGTAATAGGCTAATTTTTCAAATATTAGAGCAAAACTGAATAAATGCCCCTTACAAGGTAGTCACAGAGACCATTCAAAATTCGCCACCGACAAGTAGGGATCACAAGGATACATCTTGTGACACAGACGTAAACACAGGACTTCTGAGCAAAGAAACGAGTCTACTTTCTGGCAAACAAGTCAGCAAGCGAAATTCGAGAAGAGCTTAAAAGATACGTGGAGCTTAAATAGATAAAACAAACATGCTACTGACGCAATGGGTCATGTCAGAGAAACCAGAGTGGCTGACTTCCGTTGCATCTTGTTACAAATATAATGAGTCAAAAAAACCTGGGGTAAGAGACTTACATAATCAACAGCTATGGAACACGATGAAAGATATGAGAGAGGAACTTGAAAAAATGAACGAAGCCGCGTTTATGGTAATGGTACCACCACTAACTGATAATTACACAAATTGGGCCGATTCTGATGTGAATAAAGATAGACTACGGGGTAATATAGCATCTACCATGGCCCAATATACAAAAGATACACACGCTATACACAACCGTAACCACCTACGAAGACCGCAGAACGCGCAAAAAACATTCTGCCAATGCTCATAAAAATAAAATTATATTTGCAATTGATTTTGTGTGTCAGACATGATTTACTCATGATACAAAGTATTTAACTTAATATCTCACGAAGAAAAAGCGGTAAGTGAAAAATTCTTGTTGGAGCTTCAAGCTTACAAGATACAAAATACAGAGACAATAGCAGGTATCTTAGACAGTCAAGTTCTAACCTTTGTTTTATTGCTCACACTCAAAAAATTATATATTCAGCCAAAAAGGATAAAAATCACTTAGTTACCCCAGTAAATTCTATTTATCAGACATAGCTTACTGTTATTAGAAAGTAAGTAGTAGAATTAGATGTAACCTACCGTCTAGAAAGAATTTTTGAGTTGGAACTATGAGAATCCCTATAATATGAGAAAAAAAGACATTTAAGCTTTCAAATCAATCATTCTACAAGGAAACCCACAAATTTAAAAGAAAATAAGCACGAAAATGCCTCAACTGCAGTTGTTTTAATTATTCTTTAATTTTGTCACAAAGTATTTTATTACTCATCAATTAATCAGACTTCAAAATATCTTTTAACTCCTTTTTGAGACTTCTTCGATTGCTAAGTCTAATCACAGAGTACGCTAATGAAATATCTGTTAATATCTGTTTACACTCAAATGTTTAACACTATTAATTGGTATACTAATTACTTTTCTTGATCAAGTTTTCATCTGGACTTCACCAATTCTATGAACTGCATTGGTTTAAAGTATGTATTTGTTACTTTCGTAAACGATTTTTATTTATTTTCTTACATCAGCAGTAGATCAGGCTGCCTTTTTAAAAGAGTTCCACTATTAACCTGTATTGAAGTCACCTCTTCTTTTATGTACCCCTTTTACAAATCTAAGAAATATCCACAGAACAGCCTCAAAGTACTTTCTGATGTATATAGTTTTAATTGTAACTTTGATAATTTTGACACTAAGCTTATTCGACTAAATATTCTGTGACCAAGATATGTCCAAACTACTTAATCAACTTTTTTAACTATTATGAGTTTAGATCATCATTTGTTGGGGTTGTAGTTTTAAATGTCCAAAGAATTATAATATCAAGGCAACCAGTTAATAATTTCTTATTTCACTACACACGGAAGATTGTTGTTACCAGAAAAACAGGTTCTATATGTTAGTACAAGTATTTTCGATACTCTGTACAAGAAAAATGTGTACTGGTACAGGTATATTTGGTACAGTAGTATACTTTAAAGTACCTTATTGAGTAAAGCTAAACCTTATGCTTAGTACGTCAAAATCCGATACGTGGTACGGGTCTTTCCCGTACCAGTACAGAAAGTTAGTCGGTCAGTGGGAGCATTCAGAATGTCAGTGTGAATATATATATATATATATATATATATATATATACATATACATACGTAGCTGTATACTTTTTTTTTTTTTTTCGTCATCGCCCCTTATACATAAGGGGCTCAGACATGGCTATTTTGATACTGTATAGTGTATTTAACCATACGTTGGTTAATTTACGGTACATGAAACAGTAGGGAAATGGGTAGGTTTAATGAAGCTCAAATTCCACACAGAAAAACACTTCATTTATTAATAAATAATTTTTCTCCAGAGTGGGATTTAAACTCCGGCCATCAAGATCTGTAGATAGACACGCTACCGACAGAGTCATCATGTGGCTGGGAGCTGTATATACACATAAGTATACTTGTAATGAATATTCATCAACATGTTCGGATATACATGCATGCATATAATGTATGTGTATTAACTCGCTTATGTGTATTTGTATGGATTGACAATCCCATACATGTATGCATAAATATGTATATACATATCTCCACTATGTATAAGCGCACGTACTATGCGCGGTACAGTAGAAAGCCATACGCAGTATACAAATTTAATAGACTATCCATGGTACAGAAAAATACTGTATCAAAGCTATTGAAAAACTTGTTCTAGTATAGTTATTAAACCGACTAGTCACAGGTTTTTCGGTGAGCCAGATAAGTATGTAAAAATGTGAGACTGGTTGCAGAAATCTCAAGACCTGTACGTTATATTTCTATGCTCATCACTTTTGGTACAGCTTATTCTGGTAACAACAATCTTCGGTGCAGATATACTCTATTATCATACAAAAAATAGTAAAGCTATGACCAAGTTTAGTTCAAACTTTGTTTCTTATGAATTACGAACTAAGTTTGTAGCAACCTAAAAACGATAATAGTTTTAGTAACCGCCAAAAACCAATTTTTCATTCATAGATTCATGTAGTGGTCTTATTCTCTAAACAACATATGAAACTTTCAAACATCAATTCGAAGATTTAATTAGTTTAATGGATTATAAAAATATTACGATAAGATGTTGAAGTCCTTTCGTACTAATACAATCATACATTTAAATAAAAAAACCTTTGATCACATGTATTCAAATATAGCTGTCATACTTGAAAAACAGAATTTATACATTAAATCTAATTTTTTTCAATATACCCTGTCATTTGTGGAGTAAACAACTTTTTGTTATCCTCATCCTGCCTTCTGTCTTCAATACTAAATAACGATATTAGTGGATCTGATGAATAAACGGATCGATGAAAAATGTCCGTAAGCCTTTGCAGTCGACTACTTTGTCTTCCATTAGTAGTCATATGTTGGTGATAGAATCTGTGCCACGCTTTAATCCCATCTTCAAAATAAAATATGCTTTGTGATCATTTGCTTATTGTTGGTAATTGTAAATATGTCTTATGGTATGAACTCACCGGATTTATCTTTTGTCCATAACATAATTGTTTTTTTGTAACCCAAACGTAATAATTATTTAATCGATTTAATAAGACAATGCAGCAATCCCAGTCCTAATGCTGAACGTGGTTTATCAACTGTTACTGTGAAATTTATTTTTTTGTTAAAAAGTCATTTTCAGTCAAGAGTAGTCTGGAGACACCGTATGTGATATTAACGATTTTAATGTTTGGTCAGGTAAAACTGTAGGCTGTTAAATTTTTTATCTCTTCAGAAAATCTACGGAACTTTTTTCTTATTGCATCATTGGTCTCTTTTTCAACTGCGATGCGAAAATATCGGCAGAATCGGTAGCTCTGTGGTGTGATGCTAGTCCAGTCTACATTGCTAGTGACTATGCTGAATAACAAGCTGCTAATGAAAAGAGATTGTTAGGAACCGAAACAATCATTATCTGGATTACTGCATTGTTGGTGTGCATTTAAATGGCTGGACGAGCTATCACAAGTAACTGTACAATAGAGTTTAACATTGTCCAAGGAAATTCTATCTCACTCAAGATCTTTTGCTAGGCAAAGTCTCTCTGCAGTCTTATTAAGAATTTATTAAAGAGTAACGTGTACTTCAATCTCTAAGTAAAAGATCTCATTCGGTAAGCAATCCACCATAATATCATGGACTATATTGTAACCTGGATATATTCCACAATTGCACATTCGTGCATCCTTCACTAACGATCTATAGGACTGCTTACTCATCTCTGCTTCAAGAAAAAAAGCAAGAGCACTTTCTTTTGTATGCTTTACAACTTCTACTTTTTACGTGAGGAAATATATTGTAATTAGCTATTACATTACTATACGCAGTAGCATGAAATAATTATATTTTACTATGCAATAAAACGTAGCCAATCGATGTCTTGTAAGAAAACTATGAAAGAAAAATTCCGATAAGACTTGTTCTACACATATTTTTATAAGTTTATTCTTAGTACAGACAGTTTAAAAATTTTTCGGAAAATTTTGTTTCCCAACGTCATAAAGTTGTGCGTAGAGCTTAAGAAGTTCTCATGTGTAAATACTAACTCCGTTAAAACAGTTAAAATGTTACTATCATATTGTAGAGAACGTTGCGGCAACGTCAAGACAACGTTTTCGATGTAAATCATTAATGAAAAAAATATCTATTCTAAAGAAAATCAATCGCAAAAAAAGAAAATAAACATAGCCCCTAGCATAGATGTGGCTCAAAGTCTGACTAACTGACTAAGAAGTTCAGAAGCTGCAGTTGACCCACATAAAGACAATATAAAGAAGATTAAGATAAATATACACGTGAATTTGATATGAATAGTCTCCAAATCCACGTACTCTAGATGTCTGCGTGAATATAAATGTAAAGATCCACTCAAAGTAGAAAACTGTAATAAAGAAGTCATGTAATTATCCACATACAGGTTTCCAAACTTCAAAAATTTTTTAAACAAACGGATGTGGACATTTAAGTAAGACTTAACGCGCATCCAAAAACTACATCTAAATATCTTGTAAGATATTTCCAAAAATTCAATTGCAGGTAAAAAATCCATCTAGATATGTCTAAAAAAATTGAAGCCTACTAGAATGTCAACTTTTATATTAACGTTAAAGTAAGCGCAGAAATAACTATGCATACAAACCTTCGCAGATCAAAGAACTGTACATTAAATATTGCACTTAAATATCTACATTATAATACACGCAGTAAAATAATTATTTATGTTCATACATTCATGAGGAATGTACGTTGATGTTTACTCAGACATCAGTACATATTAGAAGACAATTTATGAAATCGTCGTAGTTGTCCATGTACTAGTAAAAAATTGTAAATAACTAGTCTACACGTAAATCTAAAGTAGATTAAGAGACTATACATACAAAATCATGCATTGCATAGTAGTCGTGAAAAATATTTGTTACTATTCACTCGGGAATACACATAGGTGAAATATCTGAGCAGTAAGAACAGTAAACTTTATATATTAAATCTACATAAATTTATGTGTAGAACTCAAGACTGACTGAAAACTATAATGAAAAATCTTTGATTGTATCAACGCGACAATCCACATGGATTAAAAGCTGTATCGACAAAAGTATCCCCAATTTACCATTCTTTCATTACATCTTCATATAATAACGATGAAAAATTTAAAAAATTGCAGAATGGTAAGTTAGGCAGAAGAGTAATAATAATGAACATAAAATAATTGTCAGGCTAAACGACTAAAATAATCGTGGTTGATGTCACAACGTAATCTCAAGTTATGGACTTGATTATATATATTTATACTATAACAGTTAGATAATGTAATAAAAATGCATCGTCGTTTTGCTATAAGAATAACAACATTAAAAAGCACAGATTAATAAAAAACAGGTTGTTGACAGTTTAGTTAGGGCATAATAAAAAACGGAATCAGTCCAACAATTTATAGTGTTAAACATTTGAGTACAAGAGAATATTTTGTTAGTGCATTGTGTGTATAGTTTTAACAATTGCATAAGTCACAAAATTAAAAGAAAAGGCACTTTAGAACTTGATTATCAAATAAGTAATAAAATACTTCATAAAGAGATTAAATAATAATTAAAATAACTCTTATTAAGGCATTTTCCTAACACTTTTGTTTCAAATTTGTGGGTTTTCTCGTGAATTGACTAGTTTGAAGGCTAAAATCATAGATAAAAGTCATGTTCTTTTTACTTCCATGATCCTAGGCTCAAAATCAGTCGAACAAAGTATCTTTTTTCTCATATTAAAGTGATTATGATACTTTGAACATAAAATTTTCTTTTAAGTTAGGTTACGTCTAATTCTATCACTTTATTTGTAATAATAGTAAATTATTTCTAATAAATACAATTTACTGAGGTAACTAAGCGATTCTAATCATTTTTTGCTGAATATATAATTTTTTCGAGTCCAAGCAATAAAACAAAGGTTAAGATTTGACTGTCTAAGATACTTGCTATTGTCTCTATATTTTTTATCTTGTAATCATTAAGCTCCAACAAGAATTTTTCACTTACCGCTTTTTCTTCGTCATTATTATTTTACGGTTAGGGTTTAACAATTTTAATTACCAAAAATAATTTTACCTTATTTTCAATCATCTAATGGTCAGACTCTAACAAAAATTTTTTAGGTAACATTTTTCCTCTGGAAGGTGTAAGGTTTCTGGTATTAAAACTGGAAGTTTCGTACTTTTAGGTTGTGTTACTTGTGGCTATATTAAATCTTTTTAAAAACAGTAAATTATATTTAATAGTTAAACTTTCTTGCTACAAATAAGTAATTTTCATGAATTTTTGACCAAATTACCATTTTTTTCTAGTTTTTTATGTAATTTTAAGGTTGGGATGCATCAACTAAAGATTTTTAATATTTTTCCTGTATTCCATATCAGCAGAGCTTTAAGGTATACCAGGAATATTCAAGCTACCATTTTTCCTTTGAAAGATATTAAGTTTCTGGCATTAAAACCGAGAATTTAATAGTTAAAATTTCTTGCTGTAAATGAGTTATTTTCATGAATTTTCGGTCAAATTACCATTTTTTTGAGTTTTCTCAATAATTTTAAGGTTTAAATATATCAGTTACTAATTCTTAATTGTTTTTCTATATTTCACATTATCAGAGCTTTAAGGTCTAATAAGAATTCTTTAGCTACCACTTTTCGTTCGTGAGGTATTAGGTTTGTGACTATGTTAAATACTTTGTAATAGCAGTAAGTCGTATCTAATGGACATAATTTTTGCTATCACCGGGTTTTTTTCATGTCATGTCGACCAAATTAATCATTTTTAGAGTTTTCTTAAAATTTTGAAGGTTAAAATATATTAGTTCAAGATTCCAAATAGTTTTTCTACATTCTATATCATCTGAGCTTTAACGTTTACCAGGAATTTTTCAGCTACCATTCTTCCTTTAGAAGATATCAAAATTAGGACATTATAAGATATTATAAAAAGGTTTCTGACATTAAAATTCAGAAGTTCCTAACTTTAAGGCTATGATACATGTCTCTGTGTTAATTACTGCGTAAAAATAGTAAATCGTGTCTAATGAACAAAAGTTTTTGCTAGAACTTAGTTTTTTTCAGGTTTTTTTGACCAAATTTATAACTATTTTGAGTTTTCTTTATAATTTGGAGGTTAGAATATATCAGTTTAACATTCCTAACAATTTTTCTATATTTTTTATCATCAGAGCTTTAAGGTTTTACAAGAACTTTTTAGCTACTATTTTTCGTTCGTGAGATATAGGGCTTTTGACACTTAGAACCTGAATCTGCCCACTGTGCGACGTCAAGACTGGAAGTAAACAAAAAATATCCATAGAACCTCTTTCCGAAATCTAATTCTATAAGAGAAGAAAGAGGAGGAGTAGGAGAAAAACATAATATTAGATAATGTTAGGATAAAAAATACTAGATAAACGTACGACACAGTTAAAAACTGAAATGCGGAATTTATCGCCATGAACTGATTTTTTTTTTTTACTTATACCCTCAAGCTTGTTCCGACCAAAAACACTAGTGAAATGTAAGGCAACCGATCTTTAAATAATCTGACTTTAAAGTATTCTCTAAAATATTATACGACCCTGCAGGCAAGATGGGGTCCATAATATGAAACCGACTATTTACAAACTCAATAGCTGACTCACATGCGCTTGTAATGCCGATGCGAAATAAGAAATATTGTTTTAAAACATATTTACGATAGAGAATTTTAAAGAAGAAAAAAGTACACTGACAAAAATACTTAAGTTTACCATAATAATTTAACAATCATACAAAAAGGAAAAGCAACAAATACGTTCATTATTATATACTTTTAATGTAAAGAAAAAGATACACTCGCTGCTCAACGCTAAATTTATAAAGGGGAAAAGATAAAAGAGAGGGTACGGTACATATGATAATACAGTTAAATAGGTAGCTATTGATAGAGTATAAATAGTGTTAGAACAGGTATTGAGCACAGGCACTAAAATGCTTGCCCATAGGCAGGAACCAGGATTTGCACCATATATTAAACAGCTTCAAATATTACAGTGTTAATAACTGTAGGATTGGGTCTTTTTTTTATATATAAGTGTCTTCTCCACTGAGGGGTCCTACTATTGATATGTTGTAGAATGATTTAGTGAAGCAAAGAACCCCAGAGGAGAATTAACAGCAATTTAGACCACGCCAATAGTACAACTCCAAGCAGAGAGGTGACTTAAACCCTCGAGATAAAGAAATATAGTTGCTGTTAGCCGTAGCAAATGATAAAAATTCGTAAGAACACAGGTATGAGCGCTGAGAGTCGCTCGACTGTATCGGGGGGCGCAGTCCGTAGGATGAGACTAAGAAATAATTTTTTTTCCGAAATATGTAATATCAAGAAAGTTATGTTAAGGTTAATTGTATACAGGGCGTTCTGATTTTGAGCCCAGAAAACTATATCACGAGATAAAGCTCATCAAAAGCTCTCGAAAAGCTCTTTACAAAATTTGGATTCGATGGATAATTAACGAGATATTGTTGATTTAATAATCGATCAATTCCTCCAATCACAGAGCAGTTAGCCTCAGGAAGCGGGGCCTGAGCATTGTGGAGGGGCGATTATGCATAAACTCTTTAACGGGGAAGGTGGTGATAGGTATGCCAGGAGACAAGGTTACCGACTGCAGAGATTTGATCAGTTACCGTACCAGCGCAAAATTCCAATAGCAAGACCAAAGTATCTTAACCGGAAATCTGATTTTTGAAGAATGATTACGCACGTCCTAGCTAATACAGTGCATATTTTTTTCTCAGTAAATTTCACAGAATAAATATTCAATTGAAATTTTTTTTAACATGCATCGCCTGATGAAAAAAACCATAATGTGAAAGGGTCTCATGCGTAAGGCTCGAATACTCAGTCAAACTCTTGATCTTTTAACGGTAAACTACTTGAAAATGAAATTTTAATTTTTTAAATACTGAAAAAAAAGCTCATTTCACGCATTTACTTGGTCAAATTTTTTTTTTCATCAAACTTTTAAGTCTGATTTACGAAAATAAAAAAATAAAAAATAATAAATAAAATTACGAATAAACGCGTCAAGTGCGTTTATGCGGCACCCCTCTTTAACGTGTAGCATTTTACTTAAAAAGGATAAGCATTTGATCCATACAAAGCTCTATTAATCCAAAAATTAAAAGTATTTTAAAAAAGCAAGAAAACCTCACGCGTTGAGCGCGATGGCTCAGCGCGAATGATTATGCTTGTTTTTCAATCAGCGTTTCGATAGGTCTTGAACCTCTCGGTCACTGTAGTACCACATGACGAATGAAAGGAAAACAAATTAAAAATACCGTGCATCGAGCTTGTTTATTCATTGCAAAGCTCTTACGTTGATCGCATTATTATCTAAGATGACAACGTAATTATTCTAAATCCCTCCAACGTCCACAACAGTAAAAGTTAAAGTAGGCGGTAAGGTTTAGCATGGTAACCGTGTTAGATAGGCAGAAGCCCTAATTTTTATTTTTATTTACCTTTTTTTTTTAATTTTTAAAGCAACATCTACTAAATTTTGATACTGCTTTAAGATAAAAATAAAATTTTTAGAAAAGAGAAGCACATCTCATGCATTTACTTGGTCTAATTTAATTATCTCCTCAAACGTTTTAGTTTTATTTAATTTAATAAATAAAAATTAACTTATGAAAACAAGATTAATCGTGTCAAGTGCGTTTATGCGGCACCCCTTTTTGACGTGTAACATTTTACTGACAAAGGATTAGCATTCGATGCATACAAAGCTCTATCAAACAAAAAATTAAAAGTAATTTTAAAAATGCAAGAAAATCTCACGCGTTGAGCGTGATGGCTCAGCGCGGATGATTATGTTTTTTTTTCAATTAGCGTTTTGATAGGTCTTAAACCTCTTGGTACCTGTCATTTTTATAAGATTTTTTTTCTGTCACACTTTCTCCAGGCTTCGGACTGGCAGTATATTGTTAAATATTTCTGGCGTGTTTAAAAAAAAGTAATCCCATTGCTGGTCCTACAAGACTCTTCGACTGCCTCATTTTTTATCTACCCTTAAAGCTGCAACAGGTCGTAAAAAATCATTTTAATGGTCTGCAAAATAGTTACAATAACATTTTTAATTTTCCTATACCTTTACAACAACTGTTCGATGT
Organism: Copidosoma floridanum; assembly: GCF_036245765.1. Lineage (NCBI taxonomy): Eukaryota > Metazoa > Arthropoda > Insecta > Hymenoptera > Encyrtidae > Copidosoma > Copidosoma floridanum. Next base: position 587,002 of record NW_028321914.1, on the reverse strand, counting down.
GTCCTCCGTTGTTTTCGACAACCAAATTAGCTCTTTGAACAATATTGTTGACAGATATTTGGGCCATTCCTCTCTCTCGCACCTCATTGAATGCCTGGACTATTCTCTGTCTGCAATCCTCAGCATCCACAGGTTCAGTTTTGTACACTGATTCCTTGATGCAGCTCCACAGAAAATAGTCCAGCGGGTTCAGGTCGGGGGAACGGACTGGCCACGCTATTGGACCTCCTCGACCTATCCACCTATCCGGGAAGGTGTCGTCCAGGTACCTCGTGACATTGCGTGTAAAATGGGCAGGGGCTCCATCATGCTGGTAGATAAGCCGCAGTCGTGTTGCAAGTGAGACGTCCTCCAAAAGCTCAGGCAACTGATTTTGTAGGAAATCGAGATACGCTGCACCGTTCAGCCGAGGAGGCAAAAACACGGGACCAATCTACAAATCAAGTAAATCGAAGAGTTGATTTTAAAATGTAAATTAATCCTAATCAGATTTTTTTATTTTTAAAAAAATTTAGAAGTACAATGGTAATAAGTTCTTACGACGATATTTCCTATGATTTCACCCCAAACTTTTATGCTCCATCGATACTGGAAACTCGTCGCCAGCGTGAGGTGAGGATTTTTATGAGCCCAGAAATGATAATTATGTTGATTAAGCATGCCATTCCTAGTGAATGTACACTCATCAGTCCACAAGATCGTATTAATAAAATGAGCATCAGCACTTGCTTGGGCCAAAAAACCGCCACAAAAATTTACACGGCTCTGGTGATCACGAAGCAGCAACTCTTGCACGTGCCGATAGTGGTACGGGTGCTTCCCGGTATCCGCTATAACAGCATGGACTCTGCTAGGGGTAACATTCAGCTGGCGTCCGACAGCACAAACTGATGTTCGAGGGTCATTTTCGAACATGTCCTCAATCAACTTTTCCATTTCTGGCACTAAAACCTCACGTGGGCGACCAGCATCCCCGCAAAATGGTAAAACGTTGCCCGTTTCCATAAAACGACGGTGACAAGCACCAATCGTTTCTGGATTCGGATGACGACGAAGAGGCCAACGAGCATGGTATTGGCGAGCAGCTTCTTCAAGATTTCCTCCAGCAAGATAAAAAAAATGAACCATCTGCGTGTAGTCCTCGATTGCGTAGTTTTGCACAGCACAATTTATCACGACACTCACAAACGAACACAACAGACCAAGGCAACCTTTTCGGGCGGAATAATAAATAAGAGGACGATCGTTTTTCCACGAAAAACAATGTCCTAATAAGCCTAGTGGATTCTTAAGAAAGTTATTTTTTGTAAGCAAGTCAGTCTGACCTGCACGAACATGAACGCCCGCTTAGAGGATAATTCGAATGCAGGCACTTCGTGTACCGAATAAAAAAACTTGACATCCGACGGATTCGACCATGAGATATAGGAATCCAGAGTTATCGTCTTACCAATGTAGCTTAACCATGGTGTTCATTCGATTCCACAAAATACAACCATAACTAACTTCCTACTAACAAATTTGATGTAATAATTGATTTAAAACCTCCTCTTCCTTCGATAACAAAAGATCTTTTTTTTTTTTTAAGTAAAAAAAAAAAAAATTAAGGTTTTTGCTTATCTAACACGCTTACCATACTGAACCTTACCGCCTACTTTATTTTTTAATGCTGAGGACGTTAGAGGAATTTAGAAAAATTACGATGTCATCTCAGATAATAGGGCGATCAACGTAAGAGCTTTGCGATGAATAAACAAGCTCGATGCACGGCATTTTCAATTTGTTTTCCAATCATTCGTCATGTGGTACTACAGTGACCAAGAGGTTCAAGACCTATCGAAACGCTGATTGAAAAACAAGCATAATCATCCGCGCTGAGTAATCGCGCTCAACGCGTGAGATTTTCTTGCTTTTTCAAAATACTTTTAATTTTTGGATTGATAGAGCTTTGTATGGATCAAATGCTAATCCTTTTTCAGTAAAATGTTACACGTTAAAGAGGGGTGCCGCATAAACGCACTTGACGCGATTAATCTTGTTTTTTTTTGCTTATTTTTATTGATTGAAGTTAAGAAAACTATAACGTTTGAGGAGATAAATAAATTAGACCAAGTAAATGCATGAGATGCGCTTTCCTTGTCTAAAAATTTTATTTTTATCTTAAAGCAGTATCAAAATTGAGTAGATGTTGCTTTAAAGATTAAAAAAAAAAAGGTAAACAAAAATAAAAATTGGGGCTTTTGCTTATCTAACACGCTTACCATGCTTAACCTTACCGCCTACTTTAACTTTTACTGTTGTAAACGTTGGAGGGATTTAGAATGATTACGTTTTCATCTTAAATAATAATGCGATCAACGTAAGAGCTTTGCGATGAATAAACAAGCTAGATCCTCGGTATTTTTAATTTGTTTTTCATTCGTTCGTCATGTGGTACTACAGTGACCAAGAGGTTCAAGACCTATCGAAACGCTGGTTGAAAATCAAGCATAATCATCTGCGCTGTGCCATCGCGCTTAACGCGTGAGATTGTCTTTCTTTTTTAAAATAGTTTTAATTTTTGGATTGATAGAGCTTTGTATGGATCAAATGCTGATGCTTTTCCAGTAAAATTTTACACGTTAGAGAGGTTTGCCGCATAAACGCACTTGATGCGTTTAATCGTAATTTTATTTATTATTTTTTATCTTTTTATTTTCGTAAATCAGAGTAAAAAGTTTGATGAAAAAAAAAATTTGATGAAGTAAATGCGTTAAATAAGCTTCCTTTACAGTATTTAAAAAATTAAAATTTTATTTCCAAGTTGTTGAACGTTAAAAGATCAAGAGTTTTACTGAGTATTCGAGCCTCACGCATGAGACCCTTTCACATTATGGCTTTTTTCATCAGGCGATGCATGTTCAGAAAAATTTCAATTGAATATTTATTCTGTGAAATTTACTGAGAAAAAAATATACACTGTATAAGCTAGGACGTGCGGTATCATTCTTTAAAAATCAGATCTCCGGTTAAGATACTTTTGTCTTGCTATTGGAATTTTGCTCTGGTACGGTAACTGATCAAATCTCTGCAGTCGGTAACCTTGTCTCCTGGCATACCTATTACTACCTTCCCCGTTAAAGAGTTTATGCGTAGTCGCCCCTCCACAATGCTTAGTCCCCGCCTCCTGAGGCTAACTGCTCTGTGTTTGGAGGAATTGATCGATTATTAAATCAACAATATCTCGTTAATTATCCATCGAATCCAAATTTTGTAAAGAGCTTTTCGAGAGCTTTTGATGAGCTTTATCTCGTGATATAGTTTTCCGGGCTCAAAATCAGAACGCCCTGTAAAAAAAAAATAAAAAAATCCATGGTTTTAATCTAAATCTTGAAGCTTTTAAATTATAGCTGCCAACATTTTAGTTTGATAAGGTATACTAAGGTAACGAACCCGATTGTCAATAGTGACCTGATTGTCGATAATTTAAGAATATAAAATTTAGAAAAATAATGACTTACGTTCATTGCAAAAGAAAAAAATTTTTTTAAGTACCTTACTTTATAGTAAATAAATTACGTATTACTATACCAGTCTTCTAAAAAAAATTTCAACTAAAAAACGATTTTTTTTGGTATCGTTTTTGGTTTTGTTTGTTACGCTAGAATCTCTTAGCGCAGTGCATAAGGCAATGTGGCTTGTAATTTAAGCTTTTATTGCTTATGTATTGAAGTTTTCGAGCGGAAGAAAATAGTAAAAAATGAAAAAAAATTTGTTTTATTACTATTAAAACGACTATCGATATTGCGGTTGCGTCAATGTATAGTGGAGCAAAAGTAGACAAATTATTTGCATGCCTAAAGTTACTGTTCTCATGAAAACTCAATTTGCAATTTTAATTCTTATTGAAATCAGGTGGGATGTAAAAAAATAAATAAAGTTAAATGCAATACTCTGTATGGATACTAATTATATAATTTTCTTGTAAAGTAACCTAACCTCAAAGTTGAAAGTAGATTTTTTCACTGTCATTTACTTGCTATTTTTTTCTTAACAGAGCTCGATTACTTTGGAACTATTAAATACTAAATTAACAGAACTATTCTATTTAATGTTTATAAAATCCCAATAATTAACTGGTTTCTTATTGTCTATCGACATCTGACTATCTACATTCTTACATCAGTGACGTAACCATTGACAATTAATACACATACGTTTATTCCAGTCTAATGTGTTTCTTACTATAAAACTTCAAGGTCGTGCCACGGATAGTCAGGCAAATAAGGGCTGGTCGGGAGAATATATTTTCTTTCGCCGTGCATTCTGATAGTTCGATAAAAAAAGGGATTTACTAAGTGGGAGTGCAAAGGAGTACTTTTGCACATAGTTGATCAAGAGCTAATTTTCGAAACTTAAAAAAAAAATTTATACAATCGATAGGAAACAGTTATTTTCCTATTTAAATCATCGTGATTATAATTATTTAATTGTTTTTCATGATAAAAGTTTAAAAATCGTACTTACTTGATTCAGCTTATGAGAGTTTGTTGGCATAACCACAACACAAAAAAGTTATTTAGTTAAGTGAGCGGAGAACGCATGTTTGAATTTTGAATCCCATTTTTTTTCTCTTCAATGTCAATTGTTCAGCGCAACAACCAAAATTTATTTTATGATCATTAAAATTAAACTATTAAGATTAGGACGCTTCTAACTACGCAACTATGTAAACTGTGTTAAAATACAAATAAATGAGCCATTAGAAAGAGAAAGGGTGCACTCCCATTATCTGTCTCCAACAACATAACTAAAAAACTGATCATAGCCGAGCACTAAATAATTAATAAGAAACATTCTATACGACTTTAACAACATGGAGATCCCATGGAATTATACAAAGCGCTACGCTCATTCCCTTTAAACTATATGATAAGTTGTAGAAGTAATTATCCTCCTAAAACTGCGACGCTTACAAATACATATATATACATATACTAGTAAGGCTTCGCCTCCCTGCGTGCTTCGCTCACCAACCCCCCCCCCCAATTTTTGAATAATTTAATTACTGTGTTTTTTCAGGTTAGTTTTTTAAGTTAAAAAAGTTAAAAAAAATCTCTGTAAAGTAGTTAAAGTGTCAAAATAGAAATAGTGTAAATTTAATCTTGTATTAAATAAATATCTTTTTGTACATTTTTGAGACAATATTTGCCTAAAGTTTCGAATCGCAGAAAATATCCAAAGAGATAAAATTTAAAACATTTTAAATCATTTTATTGATTGTACAGTGTTTCCGGAAAAAAAGTCTAATAGATTCTATTCACGACGAAGAGGTTCAGGAAAAACATTTCTATGCAAAAAGTTAATTTATTATTTCATTTCTCGTTGAAAGAAAATTTTATCTATGGTATGGACTGGTATAGATTACTTCCATGATCTGTATTACTTCCAAAAAAATGACAAGTCATAGAACATTTCGTTTACCATCAGGGTGAGATTACATGCTGACTGGCAGACTCGCTTCCTTTACAGCCCACTAAAGTGAGAGAGAGGCCCAATCACGTGAACACATACAACTCTACTAGACTCGATATAATGACACCTCTAGACTTAAACAGTATAATAATTCGTTATTGGAATTGGAATCTGGAAAAAAACCAGAAGGAAATTAAATCACGTAGGACAAAGCTTCTATGATCCCAAAAAAGCCTTAGTGATAGTTAAAAGAAATTACGTGATTTATATGATACAAATATCTATTTTGGTAATAAATAAATTGTTTTGAAAAGGCGATTTTTAACAGATTCTTTCAGTTTAAGAAAATAGTAATAGAAGCAGGATTATGCAAGAAAGTATTAAATCATCATATCTTTGGTTGGTGTTTCGTAGTCTCAAAACTATTAACTTTTCAATAAATAACTTAGTATTTACTCCTCATAACGAATATACTTACTTTTTAAATAATAATATTCCAAATTATGTAAAAGGAGAAATGAAAACACATTACAGCATAGATTATGCTACTTGCAAGTGTTGATACATTTGATGATATTTATATAAATTTTCCAATTAAATTTCTAAACAATATTCGTAAAGCCTTACCACCGCGTAAGCTTAATTTGAAAATTGGACCAATTGTTATGTCGATACGAAGTTTAAGTATAGTAGATGGTTTATTTGACGGTAGACTATTACAAATTAAAAAATTACTTAGATACAATATTGAAGCAAAAATTATAACTGGAGGAAAAATTGAAAGCAAAAAATATAACTTGAGAAATAATTTGAAAGAGAGTTTTTATTACAAAAATAACTCCTAATACGGAAGATTCATCATCGTTATCCTTTATTTTATACAGAAAACAGGTTTCTTTCGTCTCAGCATTTTCAATGACTAAGTTCAATGACTCAATGACTAAGACTCAAGGTTAAAGTTTTTGTTACATTGGATTATATTTGAAAAAACCACTGTTTTCGCAAAGTCAATTATAAGTCACGTTATCAAGATGCAAAAATAAACATAAAATTTACATTCAAATAGAACGTAATAGTAATTCAGAAAAAGAAAATATCGTTTGGAAAGAAATTTTTGACTTTAACTAATCTGAAATAGATTTAAAATAATTTAACTTTATTTCACTAGTGGAAGTATAAAATTGTCCGAAATATTCTTGCACAGTTGATTCAAATAACAAATGAAAGTATTAAATCAATAAAATTATTGTTTCAATATTGTTTTTTGACAATGCCCATTATCTGACATAATTAAATGAATAAGATTTCTATCTTTTCATGGTAAATAGGGCTACAAGCAAGGTTCACGGTTTAAATATTCTTTAAGCCTATACGCTGTTATTAATTAAGTACAAAAATATATAGTCATGTTCTTATACACAATAAACAATGCAATTTCTGAGCTTTTAGAAAATTAAAGAAAAAAAAAATCAGCGCACCATAGCTCTAACTCAATAGTGGTGTGGAAATTTGCGAATGTGCTAAGAATTAGAGGCTTTCTAGAAACTGTAAGGAAAGCTGAGACAGAAGATGCAAATAGTCATATAACTAGAAACGACATAAAAACTGATATATTTTTATCTCATTTAGAGATAAGGCTAAAAGGTGACTGTAGAAAGTTCTTTGAAATTTTTTGGGATTATCCGGTTATTGGGTTGTAAAGTTATGAGAGGAGGTGGGAAGAGATGTAACAAAAATTCAACCCAATAACCCATAGGTAAAACCTGACAGCATAAAAACGTGCTAACAAACTATCTTGAATAATTATTACTTTTGAAAATACACTTTAGTACTTTTCATGAGTAAACAAGTCTGTACTCGTTACTCTTATGAAATCTCATGTTAGGCTTAAAAGTGCATTTTGAATGTCACTAATAACCTCAAAATCTCGTAGGAAATCAATCTTTTCGGTATTACGTCAACCCAATAGCTTATACTTGCCATTAACTGATTCTAATAACGGTATTAAAATTAAGTAGCTCATTTTAAATCTAAAAAATAATTTCTTTATTGTATCACTTTCTTGATATAACCTTAAAATTAAGTTATGTTTATTTTTGTGAGTATCAAGTGTACGAAACAGTGAATATCATGGACAGACTGTCACTGTATACTATAGTTAAATTGATTGACACGCTAGCTTACACCATTGTGCTTCTAACCTTCGAAAGTATGTATAAATTTTATTTTGATAAAAATATAAAATATGTAAACGAAAGAATAGAAGAATTTTGGAATTTTTAGTTACCGAAAATTTTTTTATCATAATTGTTGCGCGATTTCGAATAATTGCTTTCTTAACCTTAAAATCCAAGTACTGTTCATATTTTTTATATCTGGCGGATACTAAAAATGATTAGTTTTACTGTTAGAAGCATAGCGTTGTGAACCTCTAAAAAGGAACTTATGTATATTTCTGGCGTCATTCTGAAGATTTAATGAAAATTAAATTTTTAACGTATCTTTGAAAACTGTTCATTGAGAACTATTTAAGGTTCTTTCAGAAAGTCACAAGCAGTTTTTTCTATCAGGAACAATAATTTTTATATACTATAAGAAATTGTACAACTTTTTGTGGCATTAAAATATCTTTTGATTACTAAAAAACTTATATTTTTTACCGTAAAGCTGTCGCTAATTGATATCTGTGGAACTGCAATAGTTTTTTTTAATTTTCTTCCCAACTGCCGTTGATATTTCTTATGCTTCTGTTTACCGTAAAACATAGTCATATTATAAGTGTTACGTGTAGCCCAATCAAACATTTTTTGGGGTGATAAAATGGCCTCTATTGGATTGGCCAGAAGACTACACCTTCTAGCTTCTCTCTTGAATACGGCTTCAATACCATCTGAAGCTCCTTTTTCATGGGCTGTGGCATGTGTATGCCATTCTACTTGTACAAGAAAATCTTGGTCATTGTGTATTAAGTTAATCATTTGAAATTTATTTTTGAAGTCTTGTTTCGCCCTGTCACTAAAATAAATTATTTTTATTGCATCTAACTCTTTTTTCAAGTATGTTAGCAATTTCGTTTGTATTGTACATACAACTCCAGTATTATGCTGCAAACTACTGGATAAAGAGACAAAACTTTTGTGTTTCAAATCAGCTTTAATTTTGTAATTGCATACGACAGGGAAAATAGTACACTGTGCATTCTTGAAATGCAACACCTGTGATGCATCTTGAGCTATAAATTTGTAATTATCTGAAAAGTCTAGTACAAGAAGAATTTTTTCTAAGCATAAATTATTTTTTCTTTCATCGAAGAATTGCGTTCGTTGTTTGGGAATAAATATAAATGAATGAGGCCTTAAAAGTAATATTTTACCACATAATTCTCGTACAAATGTTTCTGTGATCGAGTTTCTAAAGTAAATCTATTTAATAATAATGAGTTACTGGATTGAACACTATCGATACTACTATCATTTAACAATTAATTTAAGAAATCGGAAAACGCAACTATATTGGAGCATTCAGGGCATTGTCCAAGTAAGCAATTGATGGTTAAGTTTCCACATGTAATTCCTTTCAAACAGTTTTTGTACGTAACTTAGACTTTAACGGAATTTTTGGTCAATTTTTCAAGGTTAATAGCATCAAGTATGAGTTTAACGTTCTGGTGAATAGTACAAATACAAACGCCATGAGTTCCAGGAGCCCTTGCAATTATGCATTGTTTTAGTCGCAATTAGGCAAATTTACTGAAATTTACTTTTAAATTTGGGGCATTTTCTTTGTACAAAATATACAGCTCTTTCAAGTCTACAAGCGTAAGTTTTTTTTGTATCAAAACACGACCTTCTGGAGTCTTCATAGACACGACATCTCTTGTACCAGGCATCATTCGACTATTTTTATCATCAATACAAAACCGCGTTATATTAGTAACCATTTCTGCTGGCAATAATTTTCCACTTTTAGCTGTTGTTTCTGCTAATACGCCGCATTCACCTCTTACATCTTTTGATTTTTTGGCCAACTTGCCACCACGCATAAACTCCATAGCGATTTTTTTGGGACTCCAAGACTCTGAAGCGATTTCCCAATACACGCAATTTTAGTGGGTCAATAAATCTAATGAAGAGAATTTTTCTTTTAAACCATTTAACATAATTTCTAGTTCAAGCTCTCTTGCTGATGAAGTACTGTTCTAAGAAATCATATGTTTTTTTTATTGCTGTTAATATATATTTCTTGCTGTTCAAAATGCTAACAAAATTCGTATATTGGTACATCATGTATATTTTTCGCTCTTGTATCCATAGTATCTTGTAGCTATATTAAGCTTAAAGCTGTACACTCATATATGCTGCGTTATCACAGTCACAATCCATGTTTTAATTTTTTTCAATCTTCTTGTACACATGACAAGACCAAACAAAATTTATTACTATACACTAACATAATACACGATCAAATTACTAATTCATTTGGTTAATCCACTCTTAATTCCCTTTTTTAATTTATTTACAAAATTTTCTATAAGGCTTAGTGCATTCTGGCTATCTTAGCAAAGGACAATTTCTTTCACTTGACGGCGCCACCTGACATACGCACGTAGCGAATAAGAAATCCTGGATATTCTTATAAAAATTCCTTGGAGAATTCTCATAAGAAATTTTTGAAAGGGGTTTTCGTTTGCCATACTAGATCAGCTGTTTTAAATTTCTTACATATAATGTATGTTACGCAAGTCCCAACCCAGACTATATGTATATACCTATATTAGAGACAATAGCGTGTGAACATAACTTATTGCGAAGTGTAAATAGTACTTGACTTTAAGGTAAGGAAAGCAATTATTCAAAATCGCGCAATAATTATAATAAAAAAATTTTCCGTAACTAAAAATTCAAAAATTCTTCTATTCTTTCGTTTATACATTTTATATTCTTATCAAAATGAAATTTATACATACTTTCGAAGGTTAGAAACACAATGGTGCAAGCTAGCGTGTCAATTTGAGCAGAAGTAAGTCGATAAATTAATTATAGTATACAGTGACAGTCTGTCCATAATATTCACTGTTTTGTACACTTGATACTCACAAAAATAAACATAACTTAATTTTAAGGTTATATCAAGAAAGTGACACAATAAAGAAATTATTTTTTAGATTTAAAATGAGCTTCGCAATTCTAATACCGTTATTAGTATCAGTTAATGGCAAGTATAAACTATTGGGTTGACGAAATACCGAAAAGATTGACTTCCTACGTGATTTTGAGGTTATTATTAAGGTAATGGCCAAATTGGTAACGCACTTTCCCGGTAAGAAAAGAGTTCCAGATTCAAGCCCTGGTCTTGGTGGTACTTTATTTTCAATTGCTACGTACGACAATTTTCTATAAACGGTAGTTTTAACTGAAAAAGTCTAGTTGCCTTGGCAATATCGTATTGGATGGGAAATTTCGATAAATTCAATTTTTCGCACAGAATGTATGAAAATTCAACTTTTTTTAAAAAGTAATGTTTTGTATGCCAACAATTCGACTTATTTTTCCTGATTTTAAAAAAGATTTCCATGAATTTTTCGAGTTAAAAAAATTGCATTTGTGGTTTATCAGTAAATAGTAGGAAACTATTTAAGTATCTTTATGGTTGCTTCTCTTGCCTTCCGACTTCAGAAGAAATTTAATTGCAATGAATATGAAACAGTTTTTCTGCCATACTATCGTTGGTAATATTACCGATAATATCAATTCTTGCTGGAAAAATTTGTATTTTCTTTTATCTTATTAATTTTTGTATATTTATTGTGAACTGTTTCGTGGCTGTTCATATGTTTGCGCGAGTAAAAACCAGTACTTTTTATAACTTTAGCGCAAAACATGATATGATAGCAATGAATCAAAAACGTACTAAAAACAAGACATACAATTTTCAGGTATTTGTCATACAGAGCATGTCTGTTGAATCCGGAGCTACTTACATTGTTGGCTAATTTTCATGCAGCTAATACTTACTGGATAATACAAGTAAACATGGATATAAGATCACTAGACAATAATCTGGATTGTTATGCTCCTACTGAATTCAGACCGGTAATATTCCCTTGTACAAAAATCGTTCCTAAAACATTAAGGTATGCAAAATCTGATACGCAAAAGTTATTTTAATAAAAATTAAAGTACAAAAAGAAGAATACTCATACTTTCTAAATTTCTAGATGCATTCCTGAATTTATAATTGAAAACTCTATCAGTTTCATAATTTTTCTTAAACGATGGTGTCCTAATGTTTTTGAAGAACATGGTCTAAAATTTCTTAATCCCATCTTAACAATGGTAAGTCTAATTTGTATCTTTATTATTCTATATTATGTAGCTACTACAATTAAATACTGTTAAATATTAAGATAAAAAGTGTTCGATGTAAAAACACAAATGCCACTGAATTTCCATTTAAAAAAAGTGTAGTACACCAAATTCAGACTTATTGTATGAGTTTCAAGTTAAAGAAAATATTAATGTAACACGGATTAATAATAATAGAATGTAGGTTATAAAAATAAGGTTTGTATGCTCAACATTGACATTTAATTCAATTAAATAGTAAGACATGAGAAAGCACAGAAAAAATTTCACATATCTCTTTATATGCAAAGTAGCATTAATGAACACAAATTCCGCTGCCTAATAAATGACAGCTCATTATTATTTGACACGTGGTAAAGCAAATTTTAAGAAGGTGTCCAATACAGCTTTAACTAACCCTAATATCGATGTTTAAAGAAAATCCTTTTTTTCATAGATTTGATAACACACCAACAAAAGAAGTTGTAAGTATAATACATCTAACAAACAAATCCGAGAAAATGTGAATCTATTATATACATACATATATATATACTCCTATATTATATCGTTATCTCGGTGGGGCATTCCACACAACCCCCCCCACAGACCCACATACACCCCCCCACAAAATAGGGTAAAAATCCGTCATTTTCTCGCTTATTTCGACAAATCGCAGTTTTTTCCAAAACCTCCCATAGACCCCCCCCCCCACGTAATTCTTCGCTCCTAACTTTGGCTCCTTTTAAAAATTTTTTGAATCCGTATCAAGCATGTTTTTTGTCTTTATAAGCCGCACGAAACGCACACCTATTAAAGTTTAAAAAAATCCAAATTAAGCAAAGTTATGGACGATGAAAGATATCAATTTTTCGAAAAATTGTATTTTTTACGATTTTTAAACCCTAATAAATTCTTTCGATATTTATTATTCCTGAAAATTTAGAGAGATATTTTTTAAACATAGAGGAATAAAGTCTTATTGGTCCGGTCAAGTCAATTTGACTTTAACTTTGACTTTCACGATGATGAAGTTATATACATTTTTTTTATTTTACTTAAAGTTGAATGTTTTATTCAGCGTTTATTGCTTTTTTTTGTTGTATTTTATCGCACGCAAGGAATTTTAAAAGTTACATTGTTAAAGTGGAGGTCAAGACCTACGATGAGCCTTTTTTTTTTTTCTCTTGGTGGTCTAAGACCAAAGTTATCGCAGTTTTTATCTTAAGTAATAATTGAGATCCTTGTTAATTATTAAAAAATTATCATTGATAATGAATGAAGTAATAAAGTATATTAAGTTTATAAATTTATATAATTTCACTGTTTAATTATTAATTCCTACAATTTCATTCTACAAAAGTCACTATCGTTTGAAAATATTTTGCATTCTATGGTACCAGAATCGATTGGTCGAAAAAAATGGTATTTTCTTAAATGTTTCAAACTTTTGACAAACACAAATGTTTGTGACAGTTTTTCCCTCTTACCAAGACTTCTTTTTCCGAAGCGTAGAAAAATCTGAAATGTCGCCAATCATTTGTTAATGTAGAATAAACAAACATGGTTACGATATTGGAAAGCTTCGTCAAATTAATAATGATCTCTTGCATGATGTGTAAAAATAAATTTTTCAACTTATATAAATTGAGGTACATGTATATGTAGTAATTCTTTTTTAAATTCTTTTAATTATTGCGACCAACCTTAGGTACCAACCTAATACTTCACCCAGACATCATTGCCAAATAGAGTCATAATTTTGTAATACTTTTCTCGATACGTAATCAAAAAGTATCGATACCAAAGAATCTAGACCCAGAAAGTATCGGGTGAAGTATCGATTCTTCACAAAAAGTATCGAGTATTTTTTAGGTATGAGTAGATTTTCAATAACTGACATGGATGTCAATTAATTCTTGATATGAAAACTGCCATAACTCTGGTATAAGACCACCTAGGCAATAAAAAAAGGCTAATCGTAGGTCTTGACCCCTACTCTAACAATATAACCTTTAAAATTCCTTACGTGCACTAAAATACAAGAAAAATAAGCAATAAATGCTGAATAAAACATTCAACTTCGAGTAAAAAATAAAAAATTTCATATAACTTCATCATCGTAAAAGTCAAAGTTAAAATCAAATATACTTGACCGGACCAATAAGACTTTATTCTTCTATGTTTGAAAAATATCTCTCTAAATTTTCAGGAATAAAAAATATTGAAAGTATTTATTAAGGTTTAAAAATCGTAAAAAACACAATTTTTCGAAAAATCGACATCTTTCATCGTCCATAACTTAGCTTAATTTGGATTTTTTTTTTTTAATTTAATAGGTGTACGTTTTGTGTGTCTTAAAAAGACAAAAAAAATGCTTTATACGGATTCAAAAAATTTTAAAAAGAGGCCAACGTTAGGAGCGTTTAAATATAAGCTGAAATTGCAAAAATACGTCGTACCCGGACGGAGCCCAGTCAGAGTGGTGGTGAGGAAGTCAACCTTAATGTTCACCGATCGCAGCGCATGCAAAGTGTCCCACTGGGTGGCAGAAAGGTTGAGTCTAAAGTCCTCATCATTAAATAAGGTGAAGTCTCGGAGGAAAATGCCTCTCACCAACGGTTCAGGCACCGGAAAATTGAACTTCCACATCAATACATCGTGCCCGAAGATTGGTGGTACTCGGATTCGGACGCTCGTAATGATCCTGGAGCGGTCGCTGACACATGTATAATCAGTAGTAGTGTGCGAAGATTTTGTGTGATGGGTAGGGCTAAATGGCAGAGACTCAAGGTCAAACGCATCAAAAAGGATGGTGAGTATTCTTCTTAGTGAGGAGTACGTAGCCCAGTCGATGTTGAAATCGCCAACCAGTAGAGAGAAGTCATACGCGTGTCTGCAGTTCAGTGAAGCTTCCTCCACATTAGACCAGTAGCCGCTTATGGGGGGGCTGCAAACTACTGCTAGTGGTATCGAAGTGTTGTCGAATCGCAATTTTCTAAGCATGTACTCCGGTCTCACTAGGTCGTGTTGCTGAAACAGAGAGCGCGCAACATTTCACCGCGATATGAATCACTTACGTACGCGGCTACACCCCCGCCGATTCTTCTCTGTCTATTCACGCGTAGTAAGCAGTAGCCCGGCACATCGATGATATTGGTGTGTCTCAGGCTTCAACCCAGTCTCACTGATGGCTAGAACGTGAGGGGCCTGATCAGTGATTAACTGCCTCACATTTGAGTAATTAGGCTCGAGGGATTGCGCATTCACGTGATCGATTTTAAAAGCAGAGGCACTTTAGGGTGCCACAATCAATCGAGGATATGATTCGCTCTATTCGTTTGCGTAGTAGTGGGCATTTACCTCTATCCGTGGCTGCGTGTGAAGTGACTGACAATTTACTTGCCAGACAGTAAGCACAGCACACCGTGTTGTTACGGGTGCACTGTTCAGACTTCGCTCTCCTGCACAGAACTCGCAGCGAGAAACAGCACTACAGTTCCTCGCATTGTGACCAAACTGAAGGCACTTGTAGCACTGTACCAGAGAAACATGATCATTAAAGTGACATGCCAGCGAGCCGCCGCTAATTCTTGTGCGCTGACAAAGGGCCGCTCTGACAGATGGCTTGACCTTAATAACACACGACCGCAATTTTTTGCTATCACGTACCGAATATAAATAAACAACTTGAATGTCTTGAGTGGTGAATTATTTAAGGTTTTGATCAAAAATAGAATCAACAATGTCTTCCTTGTCAAGTTCCATCGGAATGTCATGCACAATTAATCGTGGGTTTAATTTAAGGTCCGGCTTAATTTCGAGGCCAGCGGCCGCAAGTGCCATGGTGCCAGCGAGTGCCGAGACGTCCAACAACTCACTCTCAACAGAGCTCTCAAGCCCATAAAGCACCCGTTGTACGTCTACTTTCAGGCTCCTGGGATTTATGGTACGAAGAACAGTTTCCTTGGTGGCTCTTAATCACGGAAAGTCTGGACAGCGGCTCTCTATCGGGCCAATTGTCAGCCGTTTTGTTTGCCTCGCCGTGACAAACTTACCAGCACCCAACAAAATTATCGGCGCCGCAGCAGTACCCATACATGCGTGACAAAACATCAGCAAAAGAGAGGCTCCCAGAGTTGGGCTGGGAAGCAGTGGCCATAGACTCAGCTACCTTCTCAATACGCTGGCACGTATCCCGAACTACAGTGTCGCATGTATGAACTGATTGCTCTGCGTGTAACTTACAGAAATAGGTGTTGGAGATTTTAGTCAGCATATCAATAAAGGAGCTTACAGCCGCTTAAATGGTCTTCCTTATAGTGGTCTCCTTCTCGTTAGCCAGGCACAAGGCATAAGGAAACTCGAGTATCATAAATGTAAACAGAAGCAAGGCATCTGATACTGAGCAGAGAGAGTCATAACTATGTTTTTGTTGTGCAAAGCCGAATCATTAAGCAAGAGACTGCCCACATCGTTTTAAAACTTGTAATTACTGCAGGAGAAAAGAATATTGGGAAGCAGCGTGTCGTAACAAGGAATCAGATATAAAGCAATTACAATGTCACGACCAGGAGCCCTATTCCACAGACAACAACATAGAAGAGCTTTGTAAACAATACAGTTTCTACTCAATAAGCGGTGAGAGTATAGATAAGTTTGAAAATAAAGGTGATAAAGTTGCGTATACGAATAACCAAACCTATGTTTATGAAAATTAATATAAAAGGTAAGATTTCGAATGTGGAAATAGATACAGGTACTTTTAAAATTGTAATTTCGGAAAGGATTTTACTGGAAAAGTTGAGTAATTTGAACAGTAGGAATACGAAAATAATACTGCAGGGGTACGATCGTAAGCCGCTGCTGTCACTCGGGACAACTCGATAATATGAAGGTGAAGTATAACGGTTTAACATGGAACTTAGATTTGATTGTTATGCCGTGGTCTGGGTCACTATTAATAGGTAAAGAATGGCTAAAAGCATTTAATTGGTGGCCTCTGGAATTTCCGAAATCAAACCAGATTAATAAAACTGACGTTTCAAATGTAAACAAAGTCATCGAGTCGGAATTCGCGGAATTGTTCAGTCATGAGCGAGGCGTATTAATTAAAGGCGAAATGAAATTGTATGTAAAAGATAGTTCTTAAAGCTGAATCATTATTTCAGGATGCTGAAATAAGAGGTGTAGGAGCATCGAGCAATTGTATTGCCGAGCAATCGTCGAGCATTGTGACATTAAATTTTTATAGTGTTTTTAATTTCTGTAAATGTCGAGTGCGTCCTAACAGAGGGTAAAGTTTTCTAGTCTCGCCATGCTCTATTACGTTGCTTAACGAGAGATTATAAGTATAGCGTGATTCAAGGTAAAGGTTCACGCTTAGGCGTAAAAGATTTATCTAGAAAGAACTGAATTAAATTTAATTTAAACCATTTCATGGACTAAGGACTCAGTGGCGAGCTTAAAGATTCTGTATAGTCTGTGTGACTTACAATAATTAAAACTTATAATATATATACTGTGAAGGGCTCACGCATAACATGCCCCTTGTAACGCAATAGAATCACAATAAAAAACTTTTATAAATAAAAAATCAAGGTAAAAGCATACAACGCTATTATCGTTCAAGTGCGCACATAAAATCAATAATATTGCTATGATAGCATCATAAAAAAAACGTATACACAAACTAATGTAAGGCTACAAAAAAGTTGAAACAATAATTATTTAGTAACTTTTTAAAGCTGGGCTGCCGGTACAATTCACGAATTATGCATGACAAAGCATTCCATTTATCAGAACTACCAACGTGAAAGGAATCATGCAAGTAGTTAGGAGCAGAACCAGGCGTGATCAGATCGAGACAGAACTGTGTTTAATAAAGATGAATAGTATATAAAACTACTGTGGCAGATTCAGCACAGAAAAAATTAACAAGGAAAACATTGATTAATTTCAGACTTTGTATTTTGCGTATGTGTGTACGTATTAATTAATAAGTAAAAAATATATAAATATATTTGAACTTTTATTATTTTTCGATGAAAATTTTTTTACATTAAAATTGTTTTATATTCAATTTGATCTACAAATAAATTCACTATCTGCATGTATACTCTTGCCACACTTATAGGTTAACTGGGCAGCCAAGATAGGACTGACTTATCCCCCTGCACGAAAAACGATTTGGCATTGAAACAGCCTAGGTGATGGAAGTATTTAAGTTTAACTACATCTTTGAGGTATAACAGTCCTGAGCTCGACTTTTTACAGGCAGAAGATTGCACTTTATGCGTTAAATATAGCATTGCAAACTCTTACGGTAGGCTCTCTACAGTTCAGTGGTAGCACTGAATGTTTTGAAGCCAAAGAGGGGGAGCGCTCGAGCTCGAGTCATGGGATCATTTTGGCACATTGGAAGGGCTCGGCTTCTTTGTATATATAGGTATACTTTGAACATGAAATCTTCTACCGTTTTTCCTACACCTATAGAGCTTGTCATTGGCTCAGTTGGTTAGAGTGCTAGTCGTTGAGACAACACAGATTATAATAACGGGTCGTGGGTTCAATTCCTGGTCGGGGCACTCAAATTTTTTCTGATTGTTTCGGTTGGGTATCAAATCTATGACACAGACCTAGGATAAAGCTTAAATTTTAAGATTATTATTTATAATCATATACCTGCCTTATAATTTTACACAATCAAATGTCTCTATACATACGTGCACAAGAAATTTGTAATCGTACGATCATAAACGTATGTTCATAGATTTAGTCACGTTGTATTTTTCCAGTAAAGTTTACTTAGTGTATGAAAACACTCGTGCTTACAAGTATAAATAAAAACAGCGACAGATTTTCAATGCCCAAAGTATACCTATATGTACAAAGAAGCCAAGCCCTTCCAATATGAAGAAATGGTCCCATGACTCGACCTTAGGTACTTCCCCTCTTTGGCTTCCGAACGTTTAGTGCTACCACTAAACTGCAGAGAGCCTACCGTAAAAGTTTAGTGGTACCAACGATTGACACGTCACCGTTCAATGCTATATTAAACGCATATAGTGCAATCTTCTGCCTGCAAAAGGTCAAGCTCAAGACTGTTACACCTCAAAAATGTGGTTAAACTCAAATACTTCAATCACCTAGGCTGTTTCAATGCCAAATGTTTTCCGTATGTTGAAGTCCCACTTGTGCCTAGTTTGACTGCGGGTAGGGTAAGTCGGTAGCCAAGGTAGGGCCAGCCTACACCCAGCTAAGCTTTCTGATCAGGCTGAGACTGACCAGAGAGAGAAGACTCAAACCATCCTTAAGCTGATCTAGAGAGGCCAAGCCTGTACAACTTTACACACAGCTAGTTAGTGTCGACAATATGGAATGTACGCAAAAAATCGACAGCAATCATCAGTCATTTGCTTGTAACAAAGGGGTTTTCATAAAATCGCTGTCATTTCTTTTTTTTTCTTTTTTTTAACAAGCTACACAACTGATTTTAATTGGATTCTCCTCTTAAAAAGTTACTTCATCAACTACAATTTTGATTTTGTTGATTTTCGTAAATTATATTATTTAAAAATGTATTCGAAAAAACAGGTACATTTTAATGGTATGAATAAATAAAAAAACTTTTACATCTTCAGTTGTACGACGTTGAAAGTAGGTGCATACTGTAGCTACTATTTTTCTACCGATTAAAAAAAAGGTTTGTCTTACTAACTCTCATTAAAAAATAAATATTTTTCTTAGAAATTTTCACAGTGTATGCATCGATTGTTTATCTTCCTAACAAATAAATTTCTTTTAAAAAAATCGCTGGCCATCATTGCATAACGGGAACTGGGGTAGCAATAATTTTTTAATCGATAACGGAGGATCTGCAAGTGGTGATGTTTTTACCACTTAGAGAGGTGTACATATATTTTTCTGTCCGCTTCAAAAACGCACCCTCTGTAAAAAAAATAGCATTATCTTGGAAACTAGGGGTCGTAGGGCTACGTTTTTATGAACTTGGGATAGTTCGTAAAAATAATATCATTTAACACAATTTCCACATTCCAAAAAATGATACAAAATGTTTATTTGACAATTGTTTTGAATAGACGTGGACGTGGTTTTTTTGTCTTTGAACATATTTAACGATTACGATTATTCACAAAATTACGGTTCTGATGTTAAAGCACATATGTTACTACTTTTTTGTAAATATCTTGTCGATAAAATTCAAATCAACGTTCTTCTGATTTTTGGCTGAGGTCACACTCCAGCTACCGCACTTAAGAGATAGAAAACGATACACGCATGTATGAAGAAAATGTGTTGGTATAGTTCTTTGCATGTGTGGACTGTGAATAGAGCTCAAGAAAGAGGGAGTTGGAGAACTGTGTGAAAAGGAGTGGTAGTGAAAGGAATAAAAATAGAATCCCGTTAAGATTTAAAATACGGTATGCAACGTCGTATTCATGTACTTGTCAACGATAACGCTAGTAGTGCCTGCTGTCTTTGTTAAGTGCTATTTTATATTAATTTTGTATCAGTACTTGTATAATCAATACTTAGATAAACATTTAGAAATACACAAGTACTGTTTCAATTATTTTTGACGTTTGAAGAACAATAAACACTTGATTACGCGAAGGTCATAGTACGTGATACTTACAATTAATTTTCATCTTGCATTCACATTAACTCAAGTACGTAACATTGCATTAAATACGTATTATTGCATTAATCAAAATAAGTATGTATGTACATTTATTTTTTTGAACCAGTAAATTAACTACACTATTTTTCTCCAATCTCATTTATTTTATTTACTTCACTGTTTCACATAAATTCTTCTATCTAATTTTTGAATTTCTAGTGTACTTATTATACAATACTTGCAACACATAAATAATTTAATTGCAAGTTTCAATAGTCATATGAATAATGCTGATAACGTTATAATACAATTTTATAACTGAAGTGAACAGTTAAAATTTTTCTTTCACTATAACGTTGTACCATACATACATTTTTTTTAAAGTGACGACTTGTGTCTATCAGAATGCTCTTAATTTTTATCTTAAGTGAAGCTGTAGTACATGCAATAACAATTATGACAGTCATGAACTTCATTGTTTCGACAGCAATCAACAACAGGTCGATAATCAACAACATTATAGTAGTCGGCGAATAATATGGCTGGTAATCTTATAATTTCAAATCTGTATTGTATCAAAGATGAAAAGAGGGAACTAAATGAGCTATGATTCATGCACTTTGAGATTTCTGCGAACAAAACCGCTTCTGTATTAAAATCACTTTCACCTACTGTGAGTGCTGGTAAACAGCACAGTGCTAAAGTGTATCTCCAACTGCAGAAAGGGCTATGCAACGAGAAAATCGCTTTACAGTGGGGCTGGAAACAAACACAAAATAGTTTGATGCCAGTTATTCAAGATCTGAACTGATTCCCTTAAGCATTTCGAAAAAAATAACATGTTGCTGTGCTTCAAAGTGCAATAAAAATGTATGCAGCTATAAAAAATACAGACTTCAATACAATTCACCGTGTTCTGGCTGCCATGGGGAATCATGCACAAATGAGAATGTAATTACGGGAAAGGTTGAAAACGATTTTATGCATTACAATTAAACTATCGATAAAATATTCGTAAGCACTAGAACTGAATTGGAAGAATAAGGAGACGAAGAAAGAATAGCTATAAATACCAAAAAAAGGATACGATTCATAATTAAATATTTGTAGAAAAACATTTTCTTAAAATTAATAACAAAAAGGTATGTATTGTTTAATAAAGTTGCAAATATATGGATCTACATGTTTCGTATATCCTACCCAACATTTTATAAAAAATTTTTTATCAACGCACTTTAAATGTCTAATGCTCCATATTATGCGTGCAAGGATTTTTTCACCGATGAGAGCTCGTGCGTTTTGTGACTGCTAGATTTCAAATACCTTCGATTTAATGCAGTACCGACTCCGACACGTCTTGGTCCGAAATACGCACTGTTCCATTTACAAAATAAATACAGACTGTAAGAAAGCAAACATAGCAGCGCTCGCGACAAAGTTGGTACAACCACCGCTTAGTGCGTAGGCGAGCTGTGCAGTGTCAAGAGTTAGGACGCTGAGGCTCAAAGTTCGCCACGTCAAGGGCTAAACTTTAGGCTAGCAAGAGACAAGTATAGCTTGAACTCTCTAGCGTCAAATTTTGGCTATAGTGAAGCCAAAGAGTACATTATACACCCGTACGTTAGTTGTAAGTGTGTATATATAAATGCGTATACATGTTTATCTAGAGTATACTTATGCAAACAATCACATGTACGTAAGGGAAATTATGAGGACAAAAGTGGAATTATGCGCACGTCAGCATAATTCTACCATGTTATTGATATATATTCTAGCAGCACATGAAGTCCACATAAGCCACTTTCCATACACACATGTATGTATACATATATATACATGTTACCGATACGATGGTTCCGCGATAGAGTCGCAGTCCCGTAAATCACCGAGGTTAAGCAGCATTTAGCGACGTTAGTACTTGGATGGGTGACCGTTTAGGTCTCGCCGTTTCGCTTACTGAAAAATGCAGTAAAGGTGCGTACAACAAATCTGTGATGAAGAAGCTTGAAGGCATGAAGAGATAGTAAAAGGTCAAGAAAAAGCGTTTTGATTTAAAGGTATTCTAGACAGCTACTATCTTTACCAATCTCCAAGAGACTTGATATCTGTTTTATTATGTCAAGGGTATTTCAGAAAAAGAGAGAAAGAGAAAGAGAGATAACGAGGAAAGAGACATGCGTCTCGATATAAGTATTAGCGTGAGATGTCCTTGCCCATTAAATCAGAAAAGATTAGGTATAGGTAGAACACACACGTGTGTTCCTTGTCCGCTGACCGCATACCAAGTCACCGAAGTATAGCCTCGCTGTCACCGTGCTGATTCCTACTCTTCTCTACCTGCGACCGAACGATCTGCCAGCTCAATACTGGGCCAAGGGTTTTTGTCGGCAGACCATCTGCGCGAGCTTATCTGCTCAAGGTTATATACGAGACTACAAAGAGCCAGATGAGCGCAGTGTGTGCGTGAAAAGCGTGTTAGCCGTGTAGACTCTCTCCATACCCGTTCTAATTATTATGTGCCGTTGACTCCAAGAGGAATTCATTCCCTGGTTATACGTGCCGTATCGTTTGTGCGATCGAGCGAAATACACGCACCCACACACGTGCGCATGCATGTTTTGTACCAGTCAAATTAATATGGAATACCCCTCCCCCCTGCATGTTAGCTTCCTTTTCAGTGGATCAAAGTCAAACAGAGGTTTGGTCCCGCTGCGTCACGACGCATCAGATACCTGAGATAGCCTAGCATCGAGTAGGCCTGTAGCCAATTACGAGGAAAATTGGACTCGCTGTCTGCGTTGTTAAGTGAATGTTTCGCCGCGTGGGTACAGAGTATATATTATTATTTAAAGCAAAAAAACTAAAAAAGTTACTTTGCGTTACTTCAAATGCTTCTATGATTCAGTACACAAGTATTTTGGCTCCATCATTAGTTACATCATAATTAAAAATGAAAAAAAAATCGTGTAAAAAAGCCTAAATAAGCATACTAAGAAAAAATAAGGTATTGAATATAAAAGAATTTTTTTTCAAAGCTTAGGTAGTCTTCTGAAGAGGGTGACAAGGTCATCAAAATATTGACAGAGTTTTATTAAATATGAATTTACCAATATGCCAGTCTTATGAATCCCTTATTTGATCAACAAAAAAGCAAGTGATAGGATAATTTATTTTATTTTCCATATTCTATTTTAATCGAGTGGTCGAAAATTTGTCATAAAATAACTCTATTGCAGTTATTAATACATTTGTTATTTTAATGTTTAGCATTGTAAAGAGCATTCTTGACAATCTCCAAAAGCATAGCCTTCTAGTATCTTAAATTATGTTGGTTAAGCTTTCTGAAAAGGGGGGATTGGAGAAATCTTGAAATGTACATGTAAAATTTTATGTCATTCAACTATTTTACTGCGTTATGTGGATTTGATTCGAGAAGCGGTTTTTGGATTTTGCCGTTTAAATTCTGTGCGGTTTTGGGTAGTCTTGAACTTTTCAGTTGTGCATGCCCGCTATTTGGTCGGGTTAAGCTTCTTCTTGCATTGGTTGTTACTACAAATAATTTGGAAGCTTAGGGCTGGTGAAGCTACATTATACCCTAATTTTATCTTTCAGTATGAATTATAACGAATGTTATTAGTTAATAAAGAATAATTCTAAAAACTCGTTTTTTAATATTTGCAAAGACAAAAGTACAGAACCGCTTGCGGTCCTGAAAAAATTTTTCTTATAGATTTCAAAAACACGCATTTCTATTTAAAACTTCTTAGGTAAGACGTACTTCGCGCGATTTGACTTGTTGTGACTACTTTTATATCCACTTTTATTTTATTCAATAAGATAACTACACTACAAAAGGAATAAGTAATTTTGTTTATATTTTTTGTCTTTCTAAACATATACACAAACACTCTAAATATCATAATTTAAAAGTATTTTTTCTAAAAAAATGTATGTGACATAGCATGACTAACGTCAGGAGTGTCCGAAAATGCCGTTTTAATTTCATCATACCTCTCATCAAATAAAGTTTTTAGTAAAAATACTTTTTCAGAGTATAAACAAATCAAGTAGCATTACTTTTGATTATATTTGTATAATAAACTTATCCATTTTTATTTTTTCTGCAATTTAATGCAATTTATCTTTGAAAAATTTCGCCAAATAATACACTTGACCTGTTTCAACCAATCACACAACGAATAAAAAGTCTTCAGTCATATGTCCATGGGTCTTTTAAGATAGGATACTTTTTACTACAGTTCAGAGTTTAAAAAAAAAAATTTTAGTTACTTAGGAACTTTTCGCAATTGTAAATGTACACCTGTGTAATTTATTATATTTCAAGATAAAAACAAACATTTGTTTAATATATTTCTAAACTCTTCTGTATAACTTAGAGGTATTAATTGTCTTTGCTAAGTGACTTTTTCTATATTTTTGTACGATTAATATTTAAAACATTTGCAATAGCTTCTGATAAATATCAAGAACTAAAAACTATGTTCTTCTTTAGGTGGCAGCTTTAATGAAATCTCCATCCCGACTTTATAATCCGCATCTACGAGCTCGTTTGGCAGAAGGGCTTGAGGCTCTTTTACCAAATAATGAGGTTGTGGATCAGCAATCTGTTCAATCTCTTGGGACATTCCACAGACAACAATTGTTTTTAACCCATTCGCATAAAGAAATAGTAATTTTTTTCATTGTTATAAATAAAATGAATCAGTCTTGAGTGACATAATATTTGTTAGAAAAAATATTCACCTGTTTAATAATTTTTCCAGATTGTACCAAATTTATTAAATATCTTTGTAAGTATTGAAATGACAGGTCAAAGTGTTCAGTTTGAACAAAAATTTAATTATCGTCGGCCAATGTATATAGTGATGGAATATTTGTGGAAAATACCAGAACATCGAAACAATTTTAAGTAAGTATTAAAAAAACGTTTGATTTCGTTTCTTTAAATTATTACTGATTATTTGTAATTGTATGCTGCTATATAAGAAAATTGGCTAAAGAAGCAGAGGTTAATATGGAAGCTATGAAGCCACCTCTTTTTCTAAGGTTTATTAATCTTTTGATGAATGATGCAGTATTTTTGCTTGATGATGCTCTTTCAAACATGGTGCAATTAAAACAATTAATATCTATAAGGTGCGCAATGACTGTTATTTGCTTAGATACATACGTTATTTTTTTTCATTTATAAATATTAAATCTCATTCTAATAGAAATTCGGATGATTGGAAAAAGTTTTCTCCCCAAGAAAGGCAACAACAGTCTCTTCAACTTGAACATATTGGCATGATTGCAAAGTTTGATAATATTTTAGGCAGAAAAACAATGGAGACTTTGAAGATCCTGACAACAGAAATAAAATCAATTTTTTGCCATCAAACGATGGTAGATAGAATAGCATCAATGTTAAATTATCTACTCTTACAACTAGTTGGTCCAAATAAAAAAAATTTAAAGGTATTTAAATTATGTAAAATTTTAATTTGAAATTCAGAAACTTTTACCTAATGGTATTCTCTTTCTAACGATCATCATTATTATTACTTATATAATTCTGATTAATTTTAATAGGTCAAGGATCAAGATGAATATGAATTTAAACCAGCAGAATTAGTTTTAAATATATGTGAAATATATATTAATTTGAGTAAGAATGATTGTTTTGCGCTTGCTGTATCACAAGATGGAAGGTCCTACAGCTCAGCATTGTTCAATATAACTAGCGATGTTTTAGGTACAAATTTAGTTGTTTATCCACTGACATTTGTAAATTGACCTCGTATCGTTTATAATTTGACCTAACTATTTTTCAGTTCGAATTGGAGGAGGCATTATTTTAGCTGATCTTAAACTGTTTGCCAAAAGAGTTGAGCACGCTGCTTTACAAAAAAAAGAAGAGGAAGAGAGTCTAAATGATGCTCCAGATGAATTCTTAGATCCTATTATGTCAACTTTAATGCTTGATCCAGTAATTTTACCGTCATCGAAGACTGTTGTTGATCGTCGTACTATAGCAAGGTAGATGCTGCTAAAAAATTAGTTATTAAATTGGTTTATCATCATTTTTTTATATTACTTTGTTAATATTTCTTATGACTTATGAAATAAAAACATTTTTTAGACATTTACTTAGTGATCAGACTGATCCATTCAATCGATCTCCTTTGACCATGGATATGGTCAGATCAGATGAAGATCTCAAAAAAAGGATAAAGGAGTGGATAGATCACAAAAAAAAGTAATGTAGAGCTCTTATACGTAATTTTTAGCATCATGTAATATTCCTCATATTCAAGGACATGAAAGTGATCATCGTTTTAATAAGCTGTATTGATTTTTACAAAATGAACAAAAAACTTGTCCAATAATAAGCATGTTATAAGAAAAAAAAAGAGATTTATTTTCTGTATTTATTATAATTATTATTATTATTATTATTATTATTATTATTATTAATGTAGATGCTGTATAAAGGTATGGAAAGTGCTTTAAAAAAAAGTAATTATATTTTAATCGATACATAGTTTTATTTCATTTTTGTTCACAAAAAATTTCATTCACGCTGTATTTTTTATACCAGTCATAAAAATTTTAAAAGTTTTAACATTCTACGTAAGTATAGTCACAAGTAGATGCTATGCATTTTCTATGAGTGAGAATATCTCAAAAATACTGTCAGTCATATTTACACTTTACACTGTTGTCTTCCAAAAAACGTGATGGATCTAATTAATTTCTAAAAAAATATTGATGGATATTATTATAAAATATCTCATGCATGCATGATGTCCTTATACAATATTTCATTAGTTCATTTAAGTTTGACCTCAATTTCCATAGTTATAAAGCTTCCTCCAGATCCTTGAAATCTGTTATAAACCAAGGCGCTCGTGCTTTTACACTTTCTCGAATTATGTTACCGCCGTAACCTGGAAAAATGTATTTTTCAGTTATTCATTTTAAACAATTATTAGGTATGAACTATGCCAATAACTATATTCATTATTCCTTTTGTGACATCATTATTTTTATAATTTTTCAAGACTTTGTTATTGTCTATAAAATAATAATTTGCTTGATATTTTTAAGTCAGCATGTCTGGAGCTAGAAAGCCTGTTAAATTTTAGAGGGAACAAGACAGAAGGGATCTCGAGCACATGAATTTCAACGCATAAGATAACTTTTTACAAAAAAAAAAAAAAAAAAAGAAGGTTTTTAAATGGTTGAGTCGGAAATATTAGTTAAGTCTAAAGTTATGGCTAGTGTAAGCTTAAATCTTGGAAAATTGCCCTTTTGTCATTTTTGGGTAAAATTAATGAATCGTCTCGAATTTTTCTTTTTATCAAAATTTTTAAGTCTACTAAATGTTCATTTACTAAACGACGAATTCAAATTGTGTGATTGGAAACATTTAAAGTAGACAGTATTAGCTTCTGATTTTACAACTACTGGGGGGACTAAGTCGCTAAGTTTGCTCACCATGTGTGTCAATAGATTTTATTATCATTCCCAATCTCATCCACTTGGTGGATGAATCCTTGCACTCTTCTATATTCCCACGCTAAAACTTCCAAATCTTCTTAAAGTCTTATATGTAAATTAATAAATGAAGTACTCGCTAAACGAACCTCGCTTTTTGTGCGGATATAAGTTGTAAAATTAATTACTTAGTCAGAAAAGCGATCAGAAAAGACGATCGTTTTGACAATTTCCAAAAAAATGCTGTGCATTAAAATTTTTCCAGCTTTTTCTTGTTAGTTATGATTTTTAATGATAACAAAACGAGTCAGTTGTAGATTTTGCCACCCCGCTTAATAAGCTCGTTGTAGAGAAAAATTATACAGGATTAAACAAGGCGGATCAGTTTTTCTGTGGGATACGAAAAAGTAGAACATAAGTAGATCTATTTAAATTTACAGATCTTACATTTAATAAAGCTCTAGCGTATGCAGTAAATAAAGAAAGTGCTATAATAAATATGGTTAAGGTAAAAGGAATTTTAACTGTTAAAGGTTACGAGCAAGAGAACTCTGATATCCACCCACATAAGTTAGTCAAGCGTTGGCAACCGGATAATGATGAAGCAAACAATCATGAGTCATTGCAAGTAAATCTCGAAAAAGCACCCACGTGATACCGCTGTGACAACACCTGACATACAGCTAAGAAATGCAAACTTAAAAGGCTTTACTTACAAGTTCTGCAATATTAAAGGGCATCTGAAGCAAGCTTGTTGTAAGAAAAAAAAAATCAGCAAACAAATTTCTTAAAAGTAGAAGTAACAATCAGGACAACCACAAGGATAAGTATGTAGATAGCATATGCTGAAAATGCTGTAGGCTCATATACTACCACTCCGTGTGTACATCGTGTTTATGTCATTATATTGTTTGAGTTGGGAGTTTTTTGGTTTGTTGTTGGTCATTCTACTCCAAACAGCTTGTAGCGTTGGTTGGTGGCTGTAGTGGGAGTAATAATGTTGTTAAATGTAAAGTATATGGATAACTCCTACCGTGGTTTGAGGTCTAATTCAATAAAAAATAAATGTCATGTTGTAAACGTTGTAATATAAATTATGTTAGTGGATCGAAAGCATGATTAGTGAGAGTGAAAATAGAAAATTTTATTCAGTAAAATGTATAAACAAGAAGAGTTTTCAATAAAAATGTTAAGAGAAGAGTGCAAGTATTTAAAAAAATCTGCAGAAATTTATTCGTTATTATATTGATCTGACTTAAAAACAAGGTTGCGAAAATCAGAATGTGTGAAATGATGATGCTACTTTACGAATTGCTGTTAAAAATTTATTGACAACTTTCTTTACATTTTCATCAATATTACTTTACTCAGTTAGGTTCTTAATTCAGTAGCTGTAAATTCTTATAATACATGCTTATTCATCACACATTCAATAATGAAGTTTTTTGAGGTTGTGTCAAAAGCTAGTCATGACCAAGGCTCCCAGATTTTAGGGAGTTCGCCGCATGCGCAGTGCGCAATCACCCTCTCTCTATAGAGCAAGCTGGAGCGGGAGAGTCCCTCTACCCAGACCTTTAACCTAAGCCCCGCCCACTTTTCACAACGTAAGTATGACATCTTGTCTAGTAGGAGTACTATCGTCGATAGCCGCGCGGGCTAAGTCTTTTGCCCCAGCTAAACTTGCCAGCTTTCGAATCTCTGTGATAATTTTTTTTTTTTTTTTTTAATGTACGTTATACATAAAGTGTTATGACACGTTTATGTAAATAATTATATGTAAAACGTTTTAATACTAAGACATAATTTTAAAAAATACTATGTACAAGACAAGGTAAGTAAAATTATAAAACAAAATATTCGTTACTTATTAAGGTAATAAAAACATTAATATTTAGTGAGTTAAGTGTCGAGTTATGATAATTAAAGTATTATTTAGTATTTAAAAATTACCAAACGACACTTCTTGATCATTGTTAATGTAATTCACTATTACATTATTATTATGGTCGGTAAGCAACACTGTTTAATACATTAATCTGTCCCGAATTGCACGACCTTTTTTTTTGATTCGTGTATCATTAACAACTTATTTCGCTACAAGTATTTATTCTTGGAAATACGTCTCGTCGAAAAATATGGATTGCCATAAAAGTTCATGCTGCAATTTCTCAATATTTTTATATGTGTATCCTAAAATCACTCGACAAAAAATGGTGAAAAAATTCGTGCTGATTTCAGACAGTATAATTAATAAAATCTATGAATTTTTAGTTGTTGTTTGATAAATAAACAACGTTTTTTGAGCTCAGAGTATGTTTATAACAGCACGCTCTCTCTGTAGATTCTCCGGGCTTGAGACCGGCATATTTACTGTGGCCACATTACGCGCGCGGTAATTTATTTACATTCACGTTCGAAATTAAGAAAAAAATAAATAAACAAAAATAAAGAAAACAAGGACTAGGCAACAAAATTAGGAAAGTCATTTAACATAAGTTGCAAGGTTAATTGACGTCAAGGTAGCAACGTTTGAACCATTATTCTTTTTGTAAACATTTTTAAACTGGAATTGAAGTTAGTTAACAAAAAATTAGTTTAAAAAAGGGTAACAAACACGGTACTGCCGCTTCCCGCTAAAAGTACAAAAAAGTATTATTATTGGTATTATTACAGTTTTTTTGTGTTGTAGTATTAAATGAAGAAATAACTCATGAATATTTCAACTTTTTGCTTGCATAAACATTTTCTGCGTTAAATAATTGAAAGTGTTGTTGAGACGCTTCAAAATTTAGAGAGTTTATACCTTTGACAGTGCAGTAGTTTTTGATTAAACAATACGCGTTTATAAGCGGTGTTCCCATTGCCGTTTTCTTTATAGATTTGATGTCATTAACAATTGAAAAAATTCTCTCTGGCAACGCGTTTGAATGCGGTAAAGTTAAAATACGCAAAACTAATTTTGTGAGCTCAGGGAACTGTAAAATTTCACCCACATCCTGTTTTTTGCGAAAGATTTTACCCCAAAATTGATCGATTTCAAGAGATCTTAATTCTACAACTTCTTTTTCAGAAAAGTATAACGGTAAATTTCTCCATTCAATTCTAGCAACTGATTTATCAATATTTGGAAAATACTTGTTGCAAAGATCATACAAATCGGGAATCGTTGCTCTAACTGATGGATCTAAAGCGTTTTCCGGCTTTAAAAAATCTAATTTGCCCAAAAAATCGTCGTTCATAAAAAAAAGCCTTTTCATTTCTTCACACAGTTTTTGATAATACTGCAAACAAGTATTTTCCACAAAATTAACACTTTCGGAATACATTTCCCTTAGTTTGGCCTCACACTCTGGTCCGCAATAAACTGTATTAAGGGGCAATAAATTTGATGCATCATAAGGATCAACAGAACGAAGGTTTTGAAAAAGTTTGGGATTTAAAAAGTTTAACGCGCATTTTTTAAGCATCATGTTGCAATTATTTGAAAGAACGTGCAAAACTACTTTCGATGTTTGAAACTTTTTACTAAAATTATTGAAGTCTTGCAAGACGTACAGCAAAAATAAAATAATACATTGAAATGTGTCAGACTTCATCAACAAAAGCAACTTGTCAACAGTCTTCGCCTCTTCAGATGACTCAAAAACTTCTACGATTAAAAATTGCCGCAATGGAACCCAATTTTCTACAACGCGTTCAATACATTCAAATACTTCAAGCCATCTACTTCCACGTATTTTTAATATTTGATTTGTCTTTACCTTTGCGTCTGTCTGAAATTCTTTAAAAACTGTAGATCGTTTTGGACTTTTCGATAAGTAACTTGCTATCCTTCGTAAAAAAAGTCTACATCTGTAGAAAGACACGCATAACTGTGCTTCGCGACGAGGGCGGATAAATGACAAATACAATTCATAAGCATAAAATTAGGTGACAGTTCTCTCAAATGACTAGCGAATGAATTAAAACGACCGATCATGACATTTGCATTGTCACATGCTAACCCAACAACATTATTCCACGGAATTCCAAACGTTTCAAATTTATTTTTAAAAGACTCAAAAATTTTTTCTGCTAAAGCCAAAGTTGCGTCCAACTCAATGAAAGTTAAATGATGACCCACGATTTTGTTTAATTCAAAATCATAAAATTGAACTGCAACACACAAAATTTTTTTATTGCTGCGATCTGTACTTTCGTCTATCAGTAAAGAAAAAGGTACTTTTTTCAAGATTTCTACCACTTTTAATTCGATGTCACGAGCTAAAACATTAACAATAAGTCCCGAGCATTTCGTACTACCAACTGACATAGACTGCGTGGCTTTAGGATTCTCAGACATTTTTTTAATTAAAGGAAGCAAGTCATTTATAATGTCAATACTAATGTTATGCTGAGCGAAAAAAAGGCTTAAGCTGAGCTCAGACTGTTGACACTGTTCTTTTTTCGATAAGGATGTTACCGCAGGTGCAACAAAATTTACCATTGCTTTGCCATGATACTGTGTACAAGCGTGCTTCAACAAATCATTTTTTGTACTCACACAAATATCTACTTTACAAGCTAAGCATTTAACTTTACCATCAGTATCAGATGATTCAAAGCAACAGTGAAATTTTTCGTCTCGCAACCAATCTACATTAAAAGTCTTTAGTTTTTTGGACTTCTCAGAATGTGATGCCTTGGAACTTTCACGTTCGCGCACACGACCCGTTCTGTTATGCGAATTTCGCAACATATCAACAACAAACTCTTACCTTGCTACTGCTAATGGAAGTTTCTGCCCAGAGACCCACGCGAGCTTGCAGCAACGATACAAATGAACGAGAAATGCAGCTTGTTTATAACGAATGCACAAAATAGGCCTTGTATACCTATTTAAAAAAAACAAGTGCGTGCGAGTCCACGAGCTAAGGATTCACGCTGAATACGCGCAAAAAGTAAACAAGACCAGTAGTTCACAGACTTGAAAACAAAGTATATGCGTTGAAGTTTCGCATCTGCAGAATACGTTACAGCGTACAGTTTTAAAATGTTTACAAAAAGAATAATGGTTCTAACGTTGCTACCTTGACGTCAATTAACCTTGCAACTTATATTAAATGACTTTCCTAATTTTGTTGCCTAGTCCTTGTTTTCTTTATTTTTGTTTATTTATTTTTTTCTTAATTTCGAACGTGAATGTAAATAAATTACCGGCGTAATGTGGCCACAGTAAATGTGCCGGTCTCAAGCCCGGAGAATCTACAGAGAGAGCGTGCTGTTATAAACATACTCTGAGCTCAAAAAACGTTGTTTATTTATCAAACAACAACTAAAAATTCATAGATTTTATTAATTATACTGTCTGAAATCAGCACGAATTTTTTCACCATTTTTTGTCGAGTGATTTTAGGATACACATATAAAAATATTGAGAAATTGCAGCATGAACTTTTATGGCAATCCATATTTTTCGACGAGACGTATTTCCAAGAATAAATACTTGTAGCGAAATAAGTTGTTAATGATACACGAATCAAAAAAAAGGTCGTGCAATTCGGGACAGATTAATGTATTAAACAGTGTTGCTTACCGACCATAATAATAATGTAATAGTGAATTACATTAACAATGATCAAGAAGTGTCGTTTGGTAATTTTTAAATACTAAATAATACTTTAATTATTGTTTATTTCTACTTAACTCGCTCAAAAAATTGTAATTATTTTCAATTTCGAGCCTCGAGTTTACGTAGAGTTTAAAAAAAATTAAAACTTATATTATTACGTGGATATAAATTTGTATGATGTTTAGAATGCCAAATTAGTCATATAACAAATATTAAATTGTTGTGCATACATAAACAATAATATTTGATAAACGATTTCTTTGAGTTAATTAATTAAAACAAAACGAGTAATAATAGTGCTTAAACAGACTTGAGTATTTTATTAAATAAAACGGTAAAATAACAGTAATGCAGAGTTTAATATTTAAACGAGGAAAGTAAATCCACGTGAACAATATGTAATGTGCGAATAAGACTATTGAAGAATTGCTTTGAAAGGATATAATTATTATAAACTTTGAATCTGACTACTAAAACTGAATAATGACTGTCGAAAATAAACAAAAGAAAGAATTTAAATTAAATGAAACTTATACAAAAGTAAAACCTGACTGTTGGAGAAACAGAAGTCGCAGGTGGACTTTGACGAGGCGAGAAGAAAATGGCGAAAGGGCCTTGAGATGTGCTACTCGTCGACGTCGACGCGTCGTGGAATTGGTGCTGCGAAGAGCTACGTTCTAGTTCGCGGCCGAGCAAGGAGTAGGCCGAGCTCGAGCAGAGCACTCGGCTCGTAGGCTTAAGCTGGTGGAAAAGTAGGCAGTGGGGAAACTGACACTTAAAGGGCTACACATTTATTAGCCGTTGCTTTGAGACACAAAGAAATTAATGTAAGTGTGTAAGTTTCCTTCAAAGCATATAAAAGGAATATGATAACGCTCGCCTCGTCAGAATACTAGCACCTGCTACTTCTAAGGTGAACAATTATCATAACTCGACACTTAACTCACTAAATATTAATGTTTTTATTTCCTTAATAAGTAACGAATATTTTGTTTTATAATTTTACTTACCTTGTCTTGTACATAGTATTTTTTAAAATTATGTCTTAGTATTAAAACGTTATACATATAATTATTTACATAAACGTGTCATAACACTTTATGTATAACGTACATTAAAAAAAAAAAAAAAAAATTATCACAGAGATTCGAAAGCTGGCAAGTTTAGCTGGGGCAAAAGACTTAGCCCGCGCGGCTATCGACGATAGTACTCCTACTAGACAAGATGTCATACTTACGTTGTGAAAAGTGGGCGGGGCTTAGGTTAAAGGTCTGGGTAGAGGGACTCTCCCGCTCCAGCTTGCTCTATAGAGAGAGGGTGATTGCGCACTGCGCATGCGGCGAACTCCCTAAAATCTGGGAGCCTTGGTCATGACAAACAAAATTTTTTCTTAAGTTTCAAATTTAGTGACTCTGAATTGCTACTTTTCTAATACAAAACAAATGAAGTCAAGACACATAGACGATGACCTAACCAAAAAAAATACTGGAAAACCTGTGGTGCTCTTTGAAAATAACAATTTTTTTTAAAGTTTGTGACTTATTTTTTTAATGCAAGGTTAAAAAGTTAATGAGAATATTTTATGCAAAAATACAATCATATGATCCATTTTACATGCTTTTTAGAACTTATTGAAAATCGTAACTCAGTTTTCATAGTCAGAGTAAAACTATTTATTGTATTCTTTAATACATAAACTTTGTAATAAGTAATTTTACTGTATTCTTTAACCCCCCCGTATTTGTTTAAAATTTTTTGTTACACATTACGACTAAAAAGTATCAAATTTTAACATAAAAAAAAAAATTAAATATCTTAAATACATATTAATAGAACGCGGCTAAAGTGACAGGAGATACTTTGTTGTATATTTTTGAGTTATTTAAAATGCACTAAAGTATCATTAAAAGATATTATATTGAAATACAAATCAGAGCAAACATTTTAAATATCATTTCATAAAAAGTCGGCATAGCTGTTTCAGAGGTTGCTAGAGTACATATTATAATCCTAAATAAAAACTTTTTTTCATGTATACAAAATGTTATGTACCTTCAAGTTTGTTGATTTTTTGTTTGTTTGATTTTTTTTCTGAGGAAATAGTGATATTCTAACTTGACTATGCTCAAACTATCGTCGAAGCTGATAAGGAGTCATACTGTGTCGTGCATATTTCGTTGAGTCAGAGCAAGGAAGAGTATTTTCTGAGGCAATGTCAAGAACAGCCCTTTGAAACTTGATGGTAAGAAAGAGTCTGTTCAGATTTCCAAGCAAGAAAAAATTGTTTTGGACTCCAGGGCAAGAAACAACCTTTCAGAAAAGTCTTTTTACTTCATTTTAAGTTGGTAATGTATTAAATAAAGATATACAAATTGACTTTTACAAGTTTATTATTGACGCAACGCGCTTCTCGATTGATATTTTAATCGATGATTATTGAAATGCTAGGAACCAAGAAACCGAAAGTTCAAGGCTCACGTTGGGTCAATAAGTTTAAAATACTTTTTTTATTGTAATTTGTTTTATTAATCAAGAAGCGCGTTCCTTAAAAAGTTTGGAGGCCTTTTTTAAATAATTTTACATTTAATTTAATTTATCTGATATTTAAGACACGCGTGAGATCTTAGATTTATTGGTTTTTAACGCTTTAGTAAACATAAATTAATTTATCAATCAAGAAGTACGTCAGGTCAAAAATATATTTATTAAAGACGATTTTTATACGTACATTATATATGTTACGAACTTAAAATCAAGGTAAAAAAGTGTTCCCTGAAAAGGCTCTTTTTTGCCATTCAGCTTAAAAAGGCTCTCTTACTTTGAAATCTGAACAGACTTTCTCTTGACATTGCCTCGAAAAAGACTCTTTCTTGCACTGACGTGACGATTAAAGCTTGACAAAGGATTGTTATGGACCTGCATAATTTCTCAAAGAAGATTTGAGAAAAAAATTCGCAATATTTTAACTGGTAATTTATTATATTCCTTATTAAAAGTAGTTTATATTCAGAATTTTACACTTCTTCAGTAGAATGTCTCATTTTATTTTACCGCTGTTTATCTTTAACCTTTGTAATATATTGCATGCTATTTTATTTCTACGCTATACCTCTTCACCATTCTAAGCTATAAAATTATTCTATTCTATTATCTTATCATTCTCAATCGATATCTTTAATAATATTCAACTTCATGTTCATTTAATTTTTTCACACGTAGATTGACTATATCGAACTTTATCTAACACAAAAGCTAAAAAAATTTGGTCGGAAAAAAATTGGAGAATCTTGTAATGAATATAATTAAACATCATGCATCTTATAAAACAATTTTAACAAGCTTTCTGGTCAAAAGTTCTTTTACAGTGAAGAGTTTATCGTTATTGATAAAATGATATAATGTATATTGATAAAAAGACACATAATAACTTATTATAATGATGACGGAGATTCATCTTAGTAAAAGAAGTTGACCAGTAAGTTAATTTTAATGAATACATTGGAAAAAAAAGAAATGTAAAGAGTATTACAATCCATGACGTTTATAGAATCAAACACAACATTTGTGCTGCTCGTCATGAATCTATATGAAAGCATTTTATTCGTATACAAAAAAACTACCAATAATCCCAGTTTGGTTAGGAATTATTAACTTACGATTGGTCTTATAGTAATTTATCAATGTGAAATGTGAATTAATTTTCCGTGTTTTTTTGCAATTTTAACGTTATAGACATAAATTTTACAATCGAAAAAATTGTAAACAATTTTATTCCTCGTAAGACTTTCATACGTATAAGAAAAGTTGAGATACCAATAAAAAATCCAGATGATAATTTTTAATTTTTTTATCAATTGTTAATAAAGAATGAAACCAACGCCTGTGGCGCATCAATACTATTTTTTCTATATCCCTAAGGAAATTTTGAAGAAGTGTCGCATCCCGAGTTGATACAGACAACTCGTATTATAAGCACAAAGAAATTCATTTATCACATTCACCCAAGATGTAATATGTATATACATAAGCTCATGGCAAGTAGAGCGTATACGTCACACTCTCTGTTGTGTGCGTATGTACTACATGTGTGTATGAGTTTCGAGGTTCATCTTTCACGTGCACTCTGTACTAGGAGTATAAAGTTGCGTCTTATTATGCTTACATGTAATAACGGCAAGCCTCGTTGTAAGAATGCACGTATGTACGTTATAGTATGTATAAGTATATAAATAAATTGTGTTATATGTATAAATAAATAGATTTATTTTGCGTGTTGATTATCAAAATTCCAGTAATGTACATCGCTTTTAAACTAATAACTACCAAATTGTTTCATTATATTAGAAATTTTTTTCCAAAAGATTTAAGTCCAAATTTGTAAACTTCTAAGTTATACTTAAACTTGTATTTGGTGTTCCATTTGTTGCAGATGCGAGCTTGAATCATGAATGATTCAAAAATATCAATTGCACTTATCAGAAAAATGCGATTGGTACTGCTGTATTGTTATTTTCTAATGTATAAAGTAATGGCATGTACCATCATCGTTGCAACCGACTGTTTTGCTGTCAACGCAGTTTTGCGAAGAATATCGCTTATTGGTTGATCTAATTCAATCAAAGGCTTCTTTTACTCGTTTTGATGCTATATAAACGTCCCGTCAAGACGGAAAATCGTTCTTTTGTTCGGCCACGGATTCATTTGTGTGGTTTAAAGAACTGCTGTGAAGTACTGCACGAAACACTAGGGAACTTCGAAGCAGCAGTAGATGTATTTAGTTGTCAGTAATATAATTAATACTCAACCTTGTTCGTATGACCCAATAAATTCTGTTGAAACTTAATTTTTTTTTATTGTATTATTATATTTGTCAACATGTCAAGTCTGCATAAGTTACTATTACCAGTCATGTATAACTTATTCTGCGACTTAGACTACGTCCCCAATTTGTATGTGCGTGATTAGGTAAAATATATCAACGAGAAGTTGAATGTCTATGTAAAAAAGTTACGCACTTTTTGTTCCTGTCATAAAAACCGCATTCAAAGTCATATTAGAGATTTTATATATATCTAAACGATGAAAATGTTGTTTCCGCTCAGAGTCACTATTCAGTTTTTTTTCCCTTTTGATCCTCATTACGCAAACATGGAGATCACATACTCTGACTGCAGGTACACATCCAGTTTTTTAGGGTTTACTTGTTTGATCGACCCTATAATGAAAACAAAATTTGAATATTAATACTCCAAGAGGGCTGCATACACATCGGCACCAAAGTACAGTTTAAAAGTAATGCATTGCACTGTCGACCTCAACGACAGACTTAAGTAGTTTGGTGGCGCCATGTAATGGTAGGCTTTCAAACTACACTGTATAAGTTAAAAATCAATAGCGCTGTTATAGGTCCACGCTCAATATTGTGCATCGTGCGTGCGTTAACATTTGAGTCTTTTTCCGTCTGCACTAGTACATAACTTGTGAATCATTTGAAGATACGTAATTAGGATATTTTTCTATCAGGTGATAGACTCTCCTATTTGCTATAGGTAAAAAAAGCAAATGCTGCATCACTGAGCCAAGAAAGAGCTTAAAAGTCAAAATGTCTCTTTGTTCATGTCTTCTTCAAAAATCTGCAGTTATCGTACGACGATAGCGCGCTACTGGTAACTTTGAGTGGAGCAACGTACTGTTATCAAAGTTGGCGTTTGCATACTACAGTTGAACATTGTTGATCTTCTGAACCATGCATTGAGAGACAGGGAAAAATGCACATTGGTGGAGCGTGATCAGTTTGCAGTGGCACTTAGTATGGCAAACATTCCACAAGAGTGTGTCGGAAACGCCCAAGAATTAAAATTCCCGATTGGTGATGACGAGGACGACAATAAATCAAAATCGCCAAATAAGAGTTCAAGATCTACGTCTAATAGTAGGAGTTTTCTTGATGAAAGTTGGTCTAAATCAACGGCTTTGCCAAAAAATACAAAAAAAATTTTAAAAAACGAACGCGGAACAAGCGTTGGTCGAGCGAAAAAGGGACCAAGGCAAAAATACAGATGTAAAACTTGAAAAGGAGGAAAAAACAGTGCTCTCGACGCTTTACTTAACTTGCTACCATTTC
Source organism: Copidosoma floridanum (assembly GCF_036245765.1). Taxonomy (NCBI): domain Eukaryota; kingdom Metazoa; phylum Arthropoda; class Insecta; order Hymenoptera; family Encyrtidae; genus Copidosoma; species Copidosoma floridanum. Next base: position 547,325 of record NW_028321914.1, on the reverse strand, counting down.
AGATGTATGTACCTGAATACAAATTTTGTGGTCGTGGAACAACGCAATCAAAGCGTATTGAGCACGGTGATTTGGGTATAAACCCCGTGGACGAAGCATGTCGTCAGCACAATATTGCTTGTGCTACGGAGAAGAAGGGTAAATGTCTCAAAGCCGATTGGGAGTTAGCTGAATTTTCTATTTCACGTATGCTTACCGGATAAACACCGCCTGATGAGTGAATAGTTTCTTTATTGACAGCATGCTGTATGTGTAGCAATTTACTTATCTTGGGATCTTAATCTAGAAAGAAAATAAATAATGCATGATACTTTAAAAAAACTTTACTATATAGCAGTGCGACCAACTGCATACGTGGGTGGTAACAAACTTGCGAGTGCTATGAAAAATAAATATTTGTGATCGAACGTAATAAGTTGGCTAGAAAGTGAAAATGCTTATAATTTACATAGTCATATCAGGAATCGTTTTTCCATAAGAAGCTATAACGTACATAACTTTGACGACCTGTGAAAAGCTGATTTAATAGACTTGAGAGCTTTAAAAACAAAAACTTACAACGATGGCTACGCTTATGTTCTCATTGTCATCGATGTCGTCAGCAAATACACTTAGGTGGAACCTATTAAGGATATAATATTAAAAAACATCGCCAAAGCATTTTAACATACTTAATTAAAAAGTGACGATCGTAAACCAATGTGTCTGCAAACGGATGTGTGTCTACCAAGGAATCCAGTTAGTAGATCCATACCATTTGACTTTGAAACGTTGATGGTAACGCTTCACTTCAATCGAGTCGATTAAAAATTAAAGACCCTTACGAGGACTACTTTATCGCACAAAGTGATGGTGGTGGTGAAAGTCTGATTATAATTCACGAAAACAGTGGAGTAGTTGTTGGATGCATTTACGTAGGGTTTCCCTATCAACGAGGATACAGAGGTATCAGACCATTTATTGCCGGAGTATTTCAACGAGTTTGACCACTCATTAAACGAGGTCTTAAAGCTGTTGGCAAAAAAGCTGTTGGTGCACGTATGCACATTATGTCTGATGTCACCACAATATACCTTTCAAAATACATTCCGCACATGGTGGAATCTGGTGAAACGCTTGATAAAAAAAGCCAAAAAAAAATTGAACAAACTTATGGAAGGTTCGGAATATGAAGTTGGCTGACTTGACGAGCCATTTTAGTTCTAACTGCTTTGTAGAACTGTGCAGTCAAGGCGTGGGCGTCTTAAGAGTAAAAAGAAAAAAATTTTTTAAACACACAAATAAGATAACAAAAAAAAAAAGAGAACAATAAATAGGAGAAAGAAAAAGAGAACTGCAAGAGATATTTTTGAAAGTTAACTTAAAAAAACAAACTTTTTTACACAGTCACTTGTGCGATTGTTTAAAAACTGAGCTTTTTTTGCTTAATACTCTACTGACTCGAACAGCTATCGTGGTATCTCACTAGATTCAACACAAGCCAATATCATCGCTCACGGATAATTCATCGATCGAATTTATCGTAACAGGTAATGGTGACGAATAAATTGATCTCGCACACACGATGCTTATTCTTTGTGTTAAATTGGCTGTCAATGGAGATAAAAAATTATTTGCTGACTTAGTATCTAAAATTACTAAGGTGGGGCCAATAAATAATTTTATGCATTCGTTGTTCAATCAAGTCGATGTATTTTTTCATCAGAAACCTGTATCACCTCCTCACAATGCATATGCTTACAGAGAGTATTAAGAAACTTCATTAAATAACGGACCTGTAGCAAAATCATTCCACCTAACAATTGCCTTGTGGTGCGTCGATACGGCGACAAAGATGGACGATATGTTGGACGCCAACGTGGGGCTTGTCAAGTGACGTACATTATGACCAGCAATGAAATTGATTAAACTGATTTCTCGTCTTTGTTACGATGTATGCAATCGGGAATAATTACTTATTCATAGCGTCAAAGTAAGAATGCGATAAGTAAGATCTCGCGATTCGTTTTGTCTCATAGAAACTTTGAACTTAGTTTTCACTCATATCGAGGAAGTAAATCTTTTAGTGAGACGCGTTTATATAAGTCCATCTGTTTTACTAGCCCATACCAAAGCTCTGTTAAAAAGTACAATAAAATATCTGCTGTGACGATGCAGAGCAATATTCATGTTAAAACTTTGAATATTATCGTTTGAGCCAGTTCCCTACGCGAATAATCGTCGATTTTGTTGAAAATTAAGCTTATAATGGCGATTGCACTGTGAATTCGATTAATTTTCATCAGTTCAACATTCATTTCCTTTGTTTTTACATTGACGGCATTCAAGCTTTTTCTGAACTATTACAGCAGGAAAAAAAAATAATTCATACATATTATATGCTTATCATACCTTGTTTTTGGGTACTAGTGTTTACTTTCTCAACGAAGGAAATCACATCGATCGTGAATTTTGTATCATTAGTGACTGTCTCTTTGATTTTGGTTCAACACCAGTTTTATCGGTCAACGAATGTTGAATTGGAACCCGATTAAACATGGTAGCGTTAAATTAGACATTCAATTTTCTGACGCTTCAACTTTGACTGTCAACTGTGTAGTGTATGCCAAGTACAAGAATATTCTCGAAATCGATGCGTCACGTCAAGTCATGGTCGACTTTAGTGGCTAGATGGCACAACTAGCTACACAAAATTACACTCACCGGTTAGATATGTTAATCGTTTCTCGGTTTAGTTTCTATTGGTACGCTCAACCAGCCATGAAACGCAATGAATCTCGTAGTAGACATTCAGTATTTAAAGGTGAAAATTGACGTAACGATGCCGAAAAAAATTGCTATCGTTGCTTTGAACAACGACTTTTCTGCTCATTGGGTAGTAACATCTCTTTAACGCTTGCAAAAATTGAGTCAGAAAGAGCAATGACAAAATATTTGGTTGTTCCGACATCATCGTAGATTTTTTTTTTTTTTTTTGAGGGTGAAGTGCCTTTAAAAGCGATTTTCAACATTTTGAATAATATTGAAAGAAATACACAGAAAATTTACGTCAGAGGTTGTGAAAAGTGATACGATTGATACAAAATTTCGAATTGTGAATTAATGAATTTTGAATACGAGATCGAATGTCCGCCTTTAAAAGCCTTATCAGCAAAAGAATATGGCATACATCATGGAGTAAAGCCTGATTATCTAAAATATCGATGTGCTTTTAAGAATGTTGACATAAAGTATTGGCTCTGTAAACACAATTTTGACAATAAATTATCAAAAAGAACAGAAATTAACGATAGACAGTCTGCAGATACAGAAACACCTCTCGCAAATTCCTCTGCATACATTTAGTAAATGTCGTTGATACGAAATGTAACTCTAAGCTTTTGTTACGTATCATTGTAACTTTGTGCTTACAATTTATAGTTAGCGCATTTAAAAAAATAAAGCTGCGGACCGCTATACATTCTAAAAAAATAAAAATATCAGCATTTTATAAGCCTACTTCTGAGTGTTTTGTAAAAAAAAAAGTCATCGTCAGAGTTTTGTACTTGTAGCGTTCATACTTGTTTTTTAAATAATACTATCCAAAATGCTTGGTGGTGCAGTTTTTCCAAGCTCAAAGATTATTTACCCCCTGTAAACGTTTTTAATACTCCCCCCTCTTATAAATAATAAGTAGCATACAAATAGGTGTGCTTCTACTAAAAACAGCTGTCAGTCTCTCGTCAATCATCCGACACTTAATACATTGTAACGAAGAGATAATGGACCCTGTGAAAAAGAGAGTCTTGGAGAGAGAAGCTTTGGATCTGTAAGCCTCAAGGCAGCATCAACAATCATCGCTCCCACAGATTTTTGCAAGCTTTAGGGATTTAACAAATCATTTGGTAAAAAAATAATCGTAAGGCTTTAATACGAAACATTTTTGGGCAACGATTGGGAACCTATCGTTTGTCTGTTGGGCGTAGATTTCGAAGGAATTCCTTTTGCAGTTTCTAGTTGGAGCGAGTTTCAATCAGCCTTTCCCGACATTGAAAAATACTTTACGACGGATGAAAGTAAGTTGCATGATATCAAGATTTATGGGTCCAACTGGTCCTTGAAGTTTACGATGAGTTATAAGGAAAAAGCCATCAAGATTGTAGAAATAAGACGACAAAGTGAATATGAGAGCTGCAAAGAAGTATGAGTTTAGTGTTGGAAAAAGTAAGGCTCGATCATTTACACAAATTTATTGTACATTGCGTCTACTGTAATTTGCACACCTTCAGTGAAGTATCAGATCATATGCCTATCGTAGTGGGGGAATTTATAAACTTTATCTTAAAAAAAGATAGTAGTGTGCGTAAAGCACAAATTGATTACTACACCCGAAACGCTGTAAAAAATATTGTTAGTAATTTGGATGATAGCAATGTGAAAAATATTTATGAACAAATTGTAGCACATGACATTGTAAAACAGGAGACTTTGACAAAAGATCTTATGTGTGATATTGTGTACAATATTGCGTCTTTTCATGTAAGTAAATACCCTTGTTAATGTTATTTATCATGGAAATTAATAAAATAAATGTATTCATCTTGTTATCATTTAGCCGTACGCTTACTCTTTTTCCTTATAACAATTAATACAATTAAACACATACGCAAAGAGGGTTTAGGCAATCATAGCAGCGGATTGGTAAGAAAATTTGAGGAGGGGAAACGTACGGTGACCTGCCCGGAAAGTCTCTACAGTTAAGGTGTAGGAGGAGGGGATACCCTCTTTTATAGTAAGTATACGGTAGCACAGTAGCTTCGTTCAGAAACTTTCACCAGATGTTGGGGATTTGTTGTGACAGGCTACTGTATAGCAATAACTACTTTCGTTTAAGCTATGTGCAGAAGAGATGACGCTACGGATCGCAACAACAAATATTAATCGCTCGACGATGATACATATAAAAAATACTTATTCTTTACTAACATCAGTAGATCGGTGTCTGTGCTTGGGATAAAATACTGCAATTAACTTTACCCGTTAAAGACTTATAAATCCCGCTGAGTGGCCTAATGGGCCAACATCAAATAAAAGAGTACTTAATCTGCTCACCTCTACAACCACTGACACCAAAAAGAGCCATGACCCATACTCTCTTGGCTCTCTTCCACAATTTCGAGCACGCTTATTTTGAATATACAATGAACTGTTACAAAGTATAGGAATTAAGGAAAAAAAACGGGAAGGCAAAACAAAACACTTTGTAACCCTACCGGATTACTTATCTGTTTTACGTGTGCAAAATTTTTTAAATGCCAAAACTACTATGTATACGGACATCCGAAAAAATTGCTAGATTAACACATATTTGTAGATTTTTTTAACCAATGTTATACTTGGTATATTTATATGTCAGATCTTAGCTGAAAGTCTTAAATTGCAGTTTAGACAATCATACTCATCTTAAAAGGAGCAAAAAGCTAAGTTACTTCTTTGCATTTTCATCGTGAGAAAAGTAGAAAAAAGTACAATAATTTTCAGTCAGCAGTCAGCAACATAGCAATTGAAAGTCAAATCATGTAGCGTTAAATAGCAAAAGAAAACTGAAAAGCAAGAGTGTGATGATAAAAAATGAACTCCAAAAATTTTTTCTTAGCAATAGTGTAATTGACTCTAGTAAGAGTAAGTTTTTACTGATTCATGAAAAAAAGTTTTTTTTAAATATTGGCATTATAGTACAAGTAATCATGACTTAACATTATGTGCAGAAAATAGAATGTCTTTTAGTTTTTGTACGTTTTGTAAGTATCGTCCCGAGTGTTGTTTACCACCCAAATAAGGTATTCAAGAGACATGTACTTGCATAATTTATTTAAATTTGGATTCGTTGATTCAAGCACTATATAGAAACAACAATTTGTTTGTTTGAACAGACATAATGGCTGTTTGATAAAAAACTGCAGGAGTTATAGCAATAAAAAAATAGATCATAATTTCCACGACATTAATAAAATCAAAGAAGTTATTCATTTCTAATGTTCAATTGATAAGGAAATAAAAAAACGTTTAAAAACAAACAAAACATAACTGTTATTATCACGAATATCACACCAAGGTGTACTAAAGAAAAAATTGATTGTATCATTTAACGATAATAAATGTGCTGTAGTGATTGATTATAGTGAGAATTATTAGTGCAAGTCTTACACTGAGATTCAATCAATATATTTCAAGGCAAGTCCTCAAAGAGTAACTTTGAAGTAAATGTGTCAATAGAAAACAAAGTTTTATTGTCCCTTAACTACTTCCATAGTTTTTTCCAAGGATTGTTGAAATTACGTACAATTTTACTAAAACTGATAATGGAAACGGACCTGTTAATGTCATCGAAGGTACAATAAAAAAAATTAGCAGACGATAAAGTCAATTATGGCGTTAAAATTTTTTTTTTACTCCTACTTTGAAATAATAAATAAGAACGCAAAACAAATTTTTGTATCTTTAGTAACATGAGAGTACCGACATTGTGCAAAGTTCCTATAACATGTTATACAAAACCTCTTTCTGGTACCTGGCAGATTTTTCAGTCCACATGAAATAAAAATGATCCTAATTGCATTAGATTCAATAGTTAAATTTTTTTAACTGTGATATTAGTGATAACTGTAAGTGCTGTCGCGAAGGAAAATGAGACTATGATAATATAAATGCCTTCTGACGGAAAAACATGTATAAAAATAAAAAGAATAAAATTTATTACAAAATCTTCTTAAAAAAAAAGTGCTTGAACACGTACAATAAAATATCTGCTAGAAAATTTTTAGTGGTACCGAACTTGCAGTTTCATTGTTTTCATACTTGTACATTCCCTTTAAACTAATCATATCTTTATTTATAACACTGTATTCATTAATACAAAGTCATATTAAATATCTCATTAAGTAATTTAAGGAAAAATACACGGTAATAGTTAAAGCTAAACAATAATTCAATGCAGGACTACCATACATCTAAAAACAGTTAAATCACGAGTTTACTCGTATAACTACGCATGACTCATGACTTACCTACATGCATGCTGGCCTTCGCTGATAGGAAATAAAAACAATCTAAATACTTTGTAATACATGAAAATAAAATAACCTTAGCAAGATTATTGATGCAATACTACAGATGTACGATTTGCTGAGTTCTACTTTACTATTACATACCGATTTCATAACTCACCCGCAATAACTAATTGGGTAATCTTAATAAATTTAGCTACTTTTTTAATACATAAAGAAACACAGGAAAAAAAGCAAGTTTTGATCATTTCTCCTCTTTCTCGTTGTTATTATAACGTAAGTACTGTAGATACAGCCATGACGATTGCTACATGGCCAACCTATACCATTTCTTCCAGTAAACCTTAAATGTGTATGGTAGTGCACCAGCCGTTTTTTTAACTAAGTGCTTGATCGAAGTATTAAGCGATTTCTATCGCTTTTTTGCAAAAAGCTTGATTAAATTAACAAACAGTACGCAGTGTTAGTAAATATTAATAACATTCGTCCTAATATTGGAATTAAGTTATTGCTAATGTTTGTAAGATTTAAAATGTAAAAGAAAAAAGAAGGGCATAAGTATTTGAATCACCTTTCCTTCGCTTGACGCATGTAGGAGAGCAACCAAGATAAGGGAAGTACTAATTTTTAGTGGCTAAACTAGAGCAGCTCTACCCAATCAGGTCGTTGGCTATTGTCCATTTTTTAAGATTTCCCCCTGCTAACTTTTCTGCATCATTTTCGAACCAACGCGGGACTGAGGTCCGCAACTCATGATAAAAAAGCCCCAACGCCCTCCAAAAAAAATTTTTTCCTCGAACGGTAGACTTCATAGTCAGAGTTTGTCTCTACTGTCCTTTGGTCCACCATGAGACAGGTTTTACATTAACCTTGAATGGTATACTTGGTAAGTAGAGTCCATTTATGACGATTCACGATCACCACGAACCAATTTTACCCCTGTAAAACGTAAGGCTAAGCGCAAGTAAGAGCTCCTGTTCTATTTGACAAGCTATAGATTTCCTATGGATACCTAGTCATTAGTATACTTGGCTCATCCGTTGGCTTGACCGTATATTTTCTAGATTCTTGAATAAAAGTAAGTGTATAACACTTCAGTTTTTCTAAATTTTCTCTTTTTTATCACATACCACTGCTCTGGATAGTTAGGTGTGTACCACATCATGGATTAAATATGTATTTCTTATTTATTTTCTCATAAGGGCTAGACCACCTAACAGTGGCAGTCTCTGGGCTACTCTGTAATGGCTAAAAATCTTACCCTATTTACTTTAAGGTAGTTCGTTGGCCATTGTTTTCAACTCTGATTTGTAACGAATTCTTACTCCTATTTCATGAATCGAATAACACAAAACGATTGTTTATCGATTCTATGATGATAACATTTTTAATCTCAAGGGGATGATGAGAAAAATGTTTCAGCATCAATCCAGCAAAAATGGTTTTATCATACCAATCTTATATAAAAACATCATTAGGAATTCTGGTTATTTAAGAATTTAGGAACAGTGAACTATTAAATTACGAGAATTTTAAATATTGAGTAATGACATTTTAAAGCAGAATTTTTAGAAATGTTCAATATATTTTGGCTTTCAAACAACAAAAACTGAAAAACTGATCTTTTTAGTCTTCTTTCAGCCGTATAAAACTCTTCATAACATAAAATTTAACATCAAATAGTATATTCCTAAACATTTGTATACATACACTAGTGGAGCTTCGCCCTCCTGCGCGCTTCGCTCGCCAACCCCTGGCGTAAAAAGTTGAAAGTTTATTTTCGTAAATATTGAATTGAATGAGAAATTTAAACCAACTGCTCTACTAAACAACATCTCCAAGACACAAATTTAATGGTAAAACTTTGGATAAGTCATGTAACATTATAAATAATTATTATTCAGAAAAAAATCTTTCTAAAAATGAGAAATTTAAATCCTCAAAATTAAAAAGATTATTCAGAATGTTTTCTTTTTTTTTTGTATCATAAAGACACTTTTATTCTAGAACAAGATTAGTTATAGTTAAAAATGTCGTAAAAAATAAGTTTTATGTCGATTTTATTGTTGGGAATAAATATTTAAAAAATGTAAAAAATTCTGAAAATTATTTTGAAGTAATCGTTAACTCAGGAACTTAAATGATACGTCAATTGAAATACGAAGTTTTGTGAATATAATAAATCTACACATTACAATTGTTGTTTAAGATTCTATAAATGTGTTATATTTTGTTGAGTGTTCAAATGATTTTAAATTGAATATTCAATTCTGAGAAACTGTGGATTCAGATATATTCAAGTTATTGTGTTATCAAAATAGTGGTATTCAATGGAAACTACGAAATCTTATATATATTAAATCTAAAAAAAAAAAAAAACCGAAAAAAATGAATAATACATTTAACACTAAAAATTTTAATCAAATTTTGAATAGTACTCTCCATAAAAATAATGATCAATTAGTAAATCCTGCGTTTTATGGTGAAATGAGTTATAAGTGTATGTATTGTTCAGCAGTATTTTGGCCAGAAAAAAAAAAAAAATTAACGTGTTGTCATGAGTGAAATGTTCGTCTTAGTCCGCTGAGTAAATGTAATTTGGACTTAAAAGAACTTTTACTTCACGATGAAAATTTTAGAATACTTATGAGAAACTACAATAATGTGTTCAATTTTGCATCTTTGATAAGTAAAAAAATAGAACAAAAAGGGAAAAGTATGTATAACGTTAAAATTCAAGGACAAATTTTTCATGTTGCGCAAAACACATAGAATTCTTATCTTAATGAAAAACCAAAAAAAAGACAACTACATATATATAGTTGTATTGACGGAAGTGAGTCTCAGCCCCCCCGCTTCTCCCTGCTCCTCCTCAGCTCCCCCTTGATTCACATAGTTATTTGCTTGTTTTTACGTCATTTTTGATCACATTATATTTAAGTAACCTCCCCCCCCGCTCCTCCTCAGCTCCTCCTCGCTCCCCCTTCACCTCCCCCCGAAAAATACTCATTTATGAAATATTTTACCATCTAAAATGTTAAAAAATATATGTAATTTAGTATCCAAGTTATACCTTGTTTTTAGGATTTTTCACGTCACTGATCATAGGTCCCCCTCTGTCTATTTTTTCCCCCTTACTCACTATATGTCTCTGAAGGACCATTATTTGTTTTACTTGATTGAACTTTGACATTTGGAATCTCTTTCAGGTCCATGTATACTTTACCCAAGTATAAAATTCTTGATTAACTGAGGACTTTATTTACAAAAAGACAGAATTTAGGAGCAGGTATAATTGAATAAACAAACACAATTAAGCTTTTAAAACCATAATTCATTCTGTTAATTTAATGTTGTGACATTTCATGTGTCGTTTCAATCCATCTGTTCTTTTAAAACCCTTTCCACATTTTTCACATATTTTTTTCATGGTTTTAATAAATTAACATATATCTGTTTAAATGTGACGATCTTTCGAGTTACATATTTTTGAATTACTAAAAAATTTCTTGATAAACAATATTTTCAATTTCTGATTTATTCTTGGATTCAATTTGAATAAAAATATTTTTTTGAATTCTTACATCTTGATAAAGCAACGTATAATTGTTCGTGAGAGAACAAAAGTTTTTTAATATACAATCCTACGGAATCAAAACTCTGTCCTTGTGATTTGTTGATAAACATAGAAAATGCTAATACAAAGGGAGACTATTTTCTATGTAAGACAAAAGGTAATGATAATGAGGTGCCAGTATTCAATGTTATTCTAGGAATATAAACTTTTCTTCCTTTTTTATCTCCCGTTATTATTTCTGCTTCTATATAATACTTAAATAATTTTGTTATTTTTAATCTTGTGTCATTACAAAAACCGTCTGAAATACTTCAATTTCTTATAAACATTACTACAGCATTTATTTTTAATTTTAATTTGTATGGTAGAACAACTTCTCTGATACTATTTAAAAATTCTATTGGAAAATTAATATTTGTTATCATCTGTTTTATCAACTCCTTTGTGAGTCACGTATTTGGCTGTTCTGAACTTATTCTCAGTCTGCATTGATAGTTACACGATTAATGTTGTTATTTTGTCTACTCAATCCGTTAGTGGGGGGTTGGCGCGCAGAGTCTGCAGGGGGGCGTCAGCCCCACTAGTGTATGTATATATGATGATAAAATTGCTGTTGGTCTAAGGTTGAAATCTATAAATAATAGTAAAATTCTTAAAAAACATATCGGAACTATGACAAAAATTATAGAGGAAAATTTAATAGCAAGAAAGTACAAACGTTTACATCAAATCACAAATATAGAAAAACCACCAAATGATAAAATGTTTTTTTTTTTTTAAACTAGCCAGAAAAAACATACATAGAATAAACTATTAACTGCAGAATGTGGTGCTATTAGAAATTCAAACTCTGAACTTCTAAAAAGCTCAGATCTTTGTGTATGCCCAAAAGAATTATCCGATAATTATCCTAAAAAAACCTTTTTAAATAAACTATCTTATTTCATCCAACCCATGGTGTTTCCATTATTTTTTATTCATTCTTACACCATGATTGAATATAACCGTTTAAATTATTTGAGATGTAATAAAAAAAAATTGAGAATTTTTTGTTATCAAGGTTTATTAGATGCAATTGTTAATAGTGCATCATACATTTCTAAAAACTTCGAGACAAAGAAAAAAATTGGTAATCTTTTTATCTTACATCTCCATACATTGGGAGTCCTAGATATATGCAGAAACATTATTAAGATGCATTGTCTACAATAAGAAAATTTTGTAGACCATATTTATTTGTAACAGTTGCACGTCATCCTGAATGGAAAGAATTAAATTTAATTTCATCAAAATTTCCTAAAAATACGATACCAAATGATATTCCAATCATAACTGTTAAAATATTTCACTTAAAATTAATGTCAGTTTTGGATGACATCAATAAAAACAACATGTTTGGTAAAGTATTAGCATACGTCCATACCATCGACTTCAAAAATGTGGTTTACCTCATGTACACATTTCAATAACTTTGCATCCTGATAAAAAAATTATTACATCTGAACAAATTGATGTACCTATTTCAGATGAAATTCCTTCAAGTAATACAAAGCTTACAAAATTAGTGATTAAACACATGCTTTATGGAACTCATACAAAACAAAGTCCTTGTATGATTGATGAAAAATATATAAAAAAATTTTCAGAATTATTTACAAATGTAACCTCATTTTAAACGTACGGTTACTCTGAAAATAGAAGAAAAAATAATACTTCCAAAGAACATGTTCATGAACTTTATAGAAAAGATAAATTTTTGATAAATAATTTAATGGTTGTACTTTATAATAAATTTTTATTGATGAAGTATGAATGTCATATCAACGTCGAGTTCTATAAATCTATTAAAAGCATAAAATATATTTATAACTACATACATAAAGGTAGGGACAGAGCATACATCAGAATTTAAAAATTAAAAGACCAAGACGAAGTAATATTTAATGCAATTAATAGTTATGTCGATGCTAGATACGTAGGTCCAATTAAAGCAGCTTGGAGATCACAAAAACTTCCAATTTGTGGAAGAAGATATACAATAGAAAATTTAGCTATTAACTTTGAAAAAAACAAAAACTGGCATTTGAAGAAAATGATATTGGAACTGTTATAGAAAACTACGAGACATAGTTAACAGCTTGGTTCAAATCGAATAAGCATGATGAATTTACAAAATCCATAAAGTATGTGAATATTCCAGAATACTACATTTTTAATAATAAGTTCAAAATTTGGCAAAGAAGAAAAAATGTAATAAACAATACTGCAATAGGTAGATTGAACATCGTATCTTCAAAAGATCATAAAAGATTTTTTTTTTAAATTGTATTCAATCAAATTTCAAAACAAGTAACTCGTTCAACATCGTTCAAAGATATTAGAACATATGAAGAAATAACATATAAAATTTCAAAAAATGCTGCAATTGCAATGGGCTTAATAGACAATGATGAAAAAATAAATGACATTTTTAAAGAAGCAATTGCTCTTATATTTCTTTACCAATTACGATAATTTTTTGCTTGGTTTTTAATTTCAGAAAACGTTCAATATAATGAAATATGGAGTAAATACGAAGAATTTTGTACGGAGGATTTACCTGATAATAAAGATAGTTTAACTCTTTTACATATTGACCAAATTTTAGAATTAGAAGAGAAATCATGTAAATGCTTTAATTTACCTACACCAAAAAAAATGAAAAATAAAAAAAAAGATATCGATTAAGAAATACGTTTTAGTAAAGAAATGTTTAACTCAATGTATAAAAGTTTAAATAATTACTGGAAAAAAAGTTTTTATTATTTTCAAACAAAAAATAATATTTTCTTTATAGATGGTCTGAAAGGGTCGAAAAAAACCTATTTATATAAAACGTTAATTCATTTTGTTATTTTTAAAATTTCAAAAATTATGTCAATAGCATGGACTAGCAAATCATTAACTTTGCTTTCAAAGAGGATGACAAATTATAGAACTCTTAGAATTCCTTTAGATCCTTATAATACATAGAGTGCTATTTTAGAATTCTAGTCATATAAGTAGAAGTTAGCGAAAGTGGATTTAATTCTTTGGAATGAGGCTTCAATGATTCAAAAAAAGCATTAGAAATAGTTGACAGAACGTTTAGATATTTATGCAATACTAAAAAACATTTTGAAAATAAATTTATTATTTTAAGAGGTAATTTTTGTCAGATTCTCTCAATGATGAAAATTGGTAATAGAAAAAATAAAATCAAACAAACTATTAAATCTTCATTTTTATGAAACTCGTTCCAAATTTTAAAACTAGAAATGAATATTTGTTCAAACGAATTTGAATTTTTAAAATTATTATTGGAAATTGGGAGAAGGGAAATAAAAAACTTTTAACTTTCCTAAAAATTGGATATCAAGTGATGTATGTTCTCAAATATTTTCTAATATCAATAATTGTTCGATGAATAGTATATACTAACATCACATAACGTTTACACCTGTTTTTTAAATGATGAAATTCTTAAAAAATTAACTGGAGAAATTAAAACTTACTATAGTACAGATAACGCAACTTATAAAGGAGTTGATAAATTGGACGATAATACTTATTTGAATTTTCCGGTAGAAATTTTGAAAACTATTCGTGAAGGATTACCACCTTATGAACTAAATCTAAAAATTATTACCATAGTGATGTTACTCAGAAATTTAAGTATATCAGATAGACCGTGTAATGGAACACGCTTACGAATCACGAAATTATTACGGTTCGATATAGAAGGAAAAATAATAACTGGAGAAAAAATTGGAAATAAAGTCTTCATTTCAAGAATAACCAGGAAACAGGAAACACCTCAACAATACCTTTTATTTTGTATTATAAAAAATTTTCAATCGTTGTGGCATTTGCTATGACAATAAATAAATTTTTAAGTCAAAGATTCACTAATACAAGTATATACTTTAAAAAAAACTCTTATTTTCTCATGGTCAATTATATATGACTTTATCACGATGAAAAAATAAAAACAATTTATTTATTTAAGTAGAAAAAGAAAAAAGTACAGAAATAAAAAATGTTGTTTGAAAAAACATTTTTACGTAATTAATCGACTTTACTTGATAATTTTTATAGGCAATATTTATGGCAGTAAATTCAAAGTTATAATATTGATAAATATTTTATCATTTCACAAGTATACATGACATAATATATATTCATTTTTTGATGATAATTTTGCATTTTTTTAAAAAGAAAATCTCTAATTTCTTTAACAAAATTTATCATAATAAAACAGCTCAGTAAATATGATATAAAAAAATTATTACAGCTGTTTTTCATACTTTTAGTTACTTTTATCTTCATTTATATTGTATATTGCAGTTATGAAATCAAATTTTAATTTATTAATGAACAAAATTAAAATACAACAATAATTATTTTATAACACGTATATGTCATACGAATAGGTAAGAAACAGATGGGTTCTTAAAAGTTAGATAATATATATACATATAAATTTTTGATGTATTAAGAAAATGTATAAATTAATAATATACATAAAACAAGTATAAACATTTTGTTATAAAAATCATCCTAATTTAAAATTGTGGACGGAGAGTTCTGTCTCTTCCTAGTTAAGATATAGCTAAATTAAATAGGTTATCCATTTATTGGTTATCCACTTAATCTTTTTTAATTATTATTATTTTTTAATAATTGTATTACATTTTAGTTTGTAAGTGTAGTTGTATCATAATACATATATATATCCATATTGTGATGTGTCGTGCCTTGCTCGCCTAGCCGTCAGCAGCAAGACACGGTACATCTAATATTTATTAATAATTATTCTTAAGGGCCATTAGGAGAGGTGGATAGCTGGCATTAAAACACACACAATTAAGAAAAACACATCTATTTATATATAAAGATAATGTGTTTATTCTGACAAAGACTATGTATGACGTACAAAAGAATGTCAACGTCCAGCCATCCGACAAGACCTATCAACTAACTACTCGGCCCTGTGGGTCCGGCAGTTGCTGTTCGGCACAGTGCTTTCACGGTAGGGATAGGAATACGGGAAACAGGCCTACCGTTAACACTCCTATGGCGAGGTACACCGCAACTTGACCACAGGCACTGGGAGATCCGTCTGGCAGGTATCAGCACTCGCATGGCACGAGTCCCAGCAGAAGCCGCGTGTATACGCCTGCAACCGGTCGGGTCAGCAACAGGTAGCCGTGGCTGCGTCTCCTGTTGTCGCCTGATACGGAGCTTGCCTCACTAGCTTACGCAAAACTCAACCGACGTATCTCAAAGTACGACTCTACGGCGAGCAGACAAGAGTGAGAGTGTCCCTCCTCCCGGCCCGCTGATCCGTGCTGCCTTGGCACCTCAGCCACTTACACAGGTGTGTATTGTTTGTTACACACACACACACACACCAGGTGTTACCCACAGTCGGGAATCGGTTGTGTTGCCCATAGTAGGGATGGATACCTATGTATGGGTTTGGGATAAGGTAGGGGTAGTGCGCACTGTACCGCCTCTCCTCCTGTCTGCTATCACAAAACCGGTATTCTGACTGTGACGGTGACTCGTCACGTCACAAATCCCCCTTCGCAAACCCTGGTTTCACCCTGATATTTATGTCCTATAGGGTGTGCGTTCGAATCTAGCTAAATGCCCTTTACGGACAGATGTGTAGGATGACGTAGAGTATTTGTTTGCGTATAGTGTAGCAGATCGTCTACTTCTTCAGGATTCAGCAGGAAATACTGGTCGGCTTAAATTAGCGGCCTTGTTGGTGTATGGAGCGGTGTACTGTCACGGTATTGTGTGTGATGTCAGTGTAAACACTAGTTACTAGCATTTCCTACTGTCGGATGGCATGGTGCAGGTGCACTCGCCTGTGCTTACAATTGAACTCAAAGTAGTTTACGACAACCAGTATCGATATATTCCTGGCTGTCGGATATAAAAACAAATAAAAGAAACTGACTGCAGTAATAGAAAACAGTGCCTAAACTTCACCAAATTATAAATCAAACAACAACAAAAAAACTTTTTTTAAAAAATTAAGAATGCAGTGGAAATTGCGCGATATTATAATCAACAAAAAAACTACGTGCCTATTCGGTGGGGCAGGATTATCTGTTTATCTCATTATGTAGATGTGTTACAAAAATTAAATTAACAAAAACTTTACTTTTTATTTTTTTATTTTTACGAATCCATAACTAAAAAAAATGACTTCGTCCTTTTTGATTGGACAGAGCCGTAAGGGCTCTTTCCTGCTCCCACCGTCAGTGCTCTAGTGCTATTCGTACTTTACAATTTCACTTCCCTGTCATTCGGTACCTCCCCGTGCCCAAACTCAGCCAATACCTTGGCTGGCAACATAAAAAACGGGGAAAGAGAGGAAAACAAAAAAAAATTTACAACTGGCAGTGGCAGGAAAGTAAAGAAACAGGTAGGCAAACGTAAGGGAACAGAAAGATTTCTTGGTATATTAGGTAAGGAAGCCATTGTTGTATGCCGCTGTCTGTTCCAATCAAAATAATCAGACATAAATTCGTTGCGTGATATCGTGCTACTCAGTGCGCTTAAAAAATAATATTAAAATTTACATAAAATAAAGTTTTATTGTTCGTTCATTTACTTTCGTGTGGATAAATAAATTGTAAAGCCTTTATCTTTAGGTTAAAGGGCTATATTTAAAGAAAAACACAGAATAATAATAGTTATAAAAATGATAGCAATTCGTAGAAGTAATATAAAATAAATCCTCCCTTTGAGATTGGAATCGAAAGCAAAAAGAATAAGAAGATACAAAAAAAAAAAAATTTTCTCTGTAGGGGTAATCAATATTTTCTGTAGGGGTAATCATTGTACGCTCCTCAGCGTGGCATGTTGGTGCCCGCCTGCCTTGCTAAATAGGCTCGCCTTTCTGCTGCCCAGAGGTCACGACAATGTGGACAGTTTGTGATGCTCACACCTTTTTTTCCACATTTGTGGCAAAACTTTTTCGCTGGGTCGTGCGTCGTACACTGTACGTAACGATGCCCCAGATTCCCGCAATTCCAACATCCCAGATTCGGAACCGATATGGCCTCCGGAGTCTGTACCGTCTCCTCTCTTAGGAGGTCCGCTTCTGGGATAAACGGTGGGGGTCCAGGCATTCCCCTTGG
The DNA here is from genome assembly GCF_036245765.1 of Copidosoma floridanum. NCBI lineage: Eukaryota > Metazoa > Arthropoda > Insecta > Hymenoptera > Encyrtidae > Copidosoma > Copidosoma floridanum. The sequence goes on along the minus strand of NW_028321914.1, from coordinate 529,524 downwards.
CCAAGTTACCCGCATGTCCATGAGTCGTGGAATCCCTGCCGTTTCCAGAATCCCCTGCAGGGATAGCGGTACTGCTCGTCGGGGTGGGCAGGCTGGCGCCGATGCTGTCAGGGGCACGTATCCTCGCTGTGCTAGGTGGATCTGCCTGAGATCCGACTAGATCGTCTCCATGTCCTCTACTGGCCGAGGTCCCTCCGCCGGGGTGTTGGCAATCTCCAAGAGCTGCTCCAGCATCCTGGGGCTCAGTCTGCCTACCGGCTCCGGGTCGGGGCGGATCTGGTGTGCAGTGATTCTGGTGGGCGCCGGAGTCGGGATTGGTGGTGGCAAGTCATACCCTGGGGGGGGGAGGAACCACATCTGCCTCCCTTGGTGTGGGTGGCCCCTCGGCTCTGGGACCTGGTAACTGGCCGTCGGTCGGAATCGGTGCCCTGGGCTGTGGTCTCCTCTCCGTAGGTGGCCCTGATTGGATGACCAATCGTGTTTGGGGAATGACTCTGCCTGGTTGTCTCAGCTCCTCTCCACTTGGCTCGCGGTACAGGTCGTCGAGACGCGGATCCCGTCCTCGCTTCGATCCGTCTGCCCATGCCTTGCGCCCAGTTGGTTGGCGCCGGATTCGTTGTCCTCTCATGATTGGGGTCTGTAGGGATATAGCTCACTTTAGATTCATTGTCCAATGAATGGCGTGGGGGTGTGTACCGCTTGAGGTCATTAATATGAGTTTTTACTAATTTTCCTATCGCGATGTCCCTCACTTCCACTACTACGTCCGAGAGCAATTGAGTTACTATACAGGGACCCACAAATTTGGGTGCGAGTTTTGCGGCAAATCCCTGGGTTCCTGAGGATAGTACGTGATTTCTCCGCATCACACTGTCCCCCAATGCAAATGATTCTGCCCTTCGCCCCCGATTATAATATTTCGCCTGCTTCTTTCGCGCTAACTCAAGGTGCTTCCCTACCAAATCCCTAATCATTTCTAAGTGGCTTATTCTATCGGCCCATAAGGAGGTATTTGTTAGGTCTAATGGTGCAGTTGGTGTATCGCGTTTCGGAAGGGCTACAGGTGGAGGATTTTGGCCAAAGTACAGGAACGCCGGGGTGAGTTTCGTGGACGCTTGCTCCATCGTGTTCATTGCAAATGCAAACTCTTGTAGGTGTATATCCCACAGCCGGTGATCCTTATCCAAAAACTAGTTTATCATCGGGTTCAAGGTGCGAATTATACGCTCTGCTGGGTTGGCCTGTGCGTGGTATGGTGGGATGATTGAGTGTTCAATGCCATAATTTTTACACATTTCTTTCAGTTCCCGGTTGACAAATTTGGTGCCGTTATCTGTTAAGATGTATTTCGGTTTTCTCCACCTGTTCAATACTAGCTCCTCTACCGCTTTTCTGATGCTTTTTCCGTCTGCCTTGCGGAGTGCTTTTTCGTACTCTTCTTTTAACTCTTCATATTTCGTAAATAGGTCCTGGATGATCAAGATATATCGGTGTCCATTCTTCGATGGAGGTTTTGGTCCTGAAATATCCATAGCTATAGCCATCCATGGTTGCTCAGTGATTCTTTCCCCCATGAATCCGACAGGAGCTTTCTGTAGGACTTTTAGCTGTTGACACTTTTGACATTCCCGGACATACTGAACCACATCTTGGAAATAACCCGGCCAATAATAATAGTTGGCGAGACGAGCATAGGTCTTCTCCACTTCTAGGTGACCTGCCTGGGGGGCATCGTGGGCATCGTATAGTGCCTGGACGCGGTGTTCCTTTGGTAGGACGATTTTCCATTCATCGAGGTCCTCCATCGTTGAACTAACGATAGGGTTTGGTTTGTGAAAGAATAGGGCTCTGTTCTGATATTTCCAGTTTGCAAATTTCTGTGGAGCAGCCTGCACCCCCTTGACTCGCTTCAAGAACCATTCATCGCATACTTGCTCGGCATCGGGCGTAATTACTGCGACTGAATTTTCTTGGGCACGGGATAGGGCATCTGGAACTTGATGTAGTTTACCTTTCCTATGGACAAACTCCAAGTCGTATGTCTGCAACGCAGTGTTCCATCGAGCCAATCTCCCTACTGGGTCCTTTAATCTATTGAGCCATAACAGGCTGCTGTGGTCAGTAATTACTGTTACCCGTTTCCCCTGCAAATATCCCCTTAATCGATCTACAGCCCACAGCACAGCCAAACATTCCTTCTCAGTTACGGTGTAATTACGTTCCGGTTTGCTTAGTGTGCGGCTGACATAACATATCGGGTGTTCTTCACCTTCAAGGGTTTGGGTTAACACTGCGGCCACAGCATAGTCACTGGCGTCAGTTTGTAGGACGAACGGTTGCGTAAAGTCGGGCCTCGATAGGACAGGGGCTTCGGTTAGGGCTTGTTTGAGGCTCTTAAATGCTGACTGCTGCTCCTCAGCCCATTGCCATTTCATGTCTTTGGACATTAGCTTCGTTAGGGGCGATTTCTTTTTGGCGAGATCGGGGATAAACCTGGAATACCATCCAATCATTCCTATAAATCTCTTAAGTTGTTTGAGGTTGGTAGGTGCGGGATATGCTAAGATTGGCCGGACTTTGTCAACATCTGTCCTAAGTCCCTTCCTGTCCACTACGTATCCAAGGTACTTAACCTCTCCACACCCGAATTCTGATTTTTCTCGGTTAATCACGAGATTTGCCTCCCTTAATGCCTTTAAAACAATTCTCAGCCACTTGACGTGCTCTTTGAACGTTTCTGTGACGATGATAATGTCGTCCATGTAATTGTATACGTATGGTTCCCACTTCGGTTTAATAATTTGGTCCATGATGGACCAAACTATCCTCGGGTAGCGGGGGTGGGCGGTATTCTCTATCCTGTTGCTAGTTAATTTAACATTTTTGCCCAACAGCAAAAAATCGTTAAAGTTGTTTATCTGTGCCCTTGAATTTCTACCGCGATAATAAGGATGAAGATTCCTGTATGCCAGATTAATTTGTTCGTAGAGCGGTAGGGGTGGGTAAATTTTATCTAATAGGGTTCGCAGATTGGATAGATAACTTGCTATATCCTCATGCAGCACCTGTGTGCGTCTTTCAGCTTCTTTATTCACCCTACCCTGTAAATCATATATCCCAAATTGTAGTTGGAAAGCGGTTATGAATTCTCCTATAGAGCGCCAGTTGTATTTTTCCCGTCGGAACCAGTTGTTTGTTTCTGCGTCAAACACTGCCGGTAACACCCTTAATAATTCCTCTAGTGACAAGTTGTACGTCGTCACGCATTCCCATAGTCGGGTCAAAATAATCCTCAGGATCATCTTTAGCACGTCCGCGAAATTCAACATTCCAGTGGGTCAACAAATCTAGCGTGTACCTTTCGTACCTAATTTGTGATTCGCGCTGTTGTGATAATATTTCCACGCCTGCCAAAGTTAAATTATGTTGACTATACCCTGCGTTAGTGCTGGGAATATCTCCATAAATGCCTCTGCTTTGTCCACCTTGGTTAGCTGAGGTCGAATTGCAGTGATCTTGAGGCCCTGTGGTAAATCGATGTTCGTGAGGAAAATTATCTGGGCTATGACTTTGTATTTCTACACGTGGATGACTGATGCTGCCAGTTGTCGGTAACTGCATACTCGCGTAATTAAGGAACGAATGTAAAGGTACATTTTGCGTTTCGGCTGTGGGTGTACGAGTCTGCGGGGGCAGCGAGTGTACCGTTGAGTGCGCTCGGGGCACGTTTAACATATCGTGGGGTACGCGTTGTTGTGTGTGGCTATTCGTTTTACGCATTGCTTCCGCGTTCCCCCTTTGTGCGCTTGTGTTGTGATCTCGAGATACCAAGCCTTCATAGTTATGGTCGGTAGGGTGTCCGTCTGACCACTTTACCTGACGTTCGTTTGCAGCACTACACTCTCTATCCTCAGATACCAAAGCTGCTTGATGATAATTACCACTGAGTGCCCTAAGTGTATTTTCGTCCATCCTTAGACCCGTCCTTTGTTCCTTGTGCACAGTCCCTATGTTTTCTCCGGCAGCTCCATTTGTCCCCGAGTTACGTACAGGATCTGCTGCTAATACTCGTGACGGTCTACTCGTAGGTTCCCGAAGTATCTCTTGTGGGAGCCACTCATACGACCCTCTGTAGCAATGTGATGCTCTGTGTGTATGCGATGGTACGTTTTGTTTATCTCGTACTACCGATTCCATATTTAATTGGTCACTTTGCTCCCTCACATTATTAAGATCGCGACGTACTTGCCCGCTTACAACTTCACGGAATTGTTGAGTTGCAGGTGACGATGTGGTGGCTCGATCCTCTCGTGTGACACTTGCGTCTGCCTCCGACGATTCGTTGTATCTAAATTGTGTTTCGCGGCGTTCTGGCCTATACTTCATGTCTGAAAAGTCTATAGTCGAACTATTTTTCTCTACTTGTGTGACTTCATCTATTTCCTTGGTCCATGTTGCAGCTGTTGGTTCTTATATATTTTCTGTTTAAGAAACGTTTTAATCTATCTCTAGCTTTCGGCGTAGTTCCATTACTTTTTAACCCTAGCAATATTGAATACTGGAATATTTCCCCGTCCGTGTATAGTTTAATTGTATCCTCTATTATTTTATTTATTGTCTCATGGCTCAGCGCTTGGAGTTCGTCCCCCCCCCCCTGTTACGCTTGCGCTGAAGGAGAACTCCAAATCCTCTAGTGAGACTGTCATATTTTGTAAGTAGAACGCTAGGGGTCATGAAATAAACAAAGCCGAATAGTCGAGTATACACGATAAGGTCGTATTATATCGCTTGTATGGGTTGATGTTATGCTGTGTATTTACGAGTAGCTTAAAATTATTAAGCTACTGTAGGGATTATCCCAAACAAATTCTTTACAACATAATATATTGGTGTTGGTACGCTGCTAACTAAATTTAAACAGTACCGTCTTCAACTTTCCCTTGTTATTAATTTTTCGATTCGTATATCATATACAATCTACACTACACAGTAGTTAATCCTGTACAAGGTCGCACTTGAAAAAATAAAAGAAAACACCTTGTTTTTATTTCACTACACGCTAGCAAAAGTAAACGGTAGGAAAAAATAAACGATCACCTTTTAATTTGATATACATACAAATTATTATCAAATAATGAGTACTGTTAAAATTTAAACTTCGTTAAAGGAGTAGCACGCACCAACAGCACAAATAATGCGCCGGCAACTAATTTACAACATAACCATTAAAATGTGCAAAAAAACAAATTCAGCACGAAAATAATATTCAATACAGCGTGCACACAAAACGGCCGTATAAGAGCACCGTGCCGGACAATTGCCTAAACAACTAGTCGAGCGCCATGTGATGTGTCGTGCCTTGCTCGCCTAGCCGTCAGCAGCAAGACACGGTACATCTAATATTTATTAATAATTTTTTTTAAGGGCCATTAGGAGAGGTAGATAGCTGGCATTAAAACACACACAATTACGAAAAACACATCTATTTATATATAAAGATAATGTGTTTATTCTGACAAAGACTATGTATGACGTACAAAAGAATGTCAACGTTCAGCCATCCGACAAGACCTATCAACTAACTACTCGGCCCTGTGGGTCCGGCAGTTGCTGTTCGGCACAGTGCTTTCACGGTAGGGACAGAAATACGGGAAACAGGCCTACCGTTAACACTCCTATGGCGAGGTACACCGCAACTTGACCACGGGCACTGGAAGATCCGTCTGGCAGGTATCAGCACTCGCATGGCACGAGTCCCAGCAGAAGCCGCGTGTATACGCCTGCAACCGGTCGGGTCAGCAACAGGTAGCCGTGGCTGCGTCTCCTGTTGTTGCCTGATACGAAGCTCGCCTCACTAGCTTACGCAAAACTCAACCGACGTATCTCAAAGTACGACTCTACGGCGAGCAGACAAAAGTGAGAGTGTCTCTCCTCCCGGCCCGCTGATCCGTGCTGCCTTGGCACTTCAGCCACTTACACAGGTGTGTGTTGCGTTGTTACACAACCACACGCACCAGGTGTTACCCACAGTTGGGAATCAGTTGTGTTGCCCATAGTAGGGATGGATACCTATGTATGGGTTTGGGACAAGGTAGAGGTAGTGCGCACTGTACCGCCTCTCCTCCTGTCTGCTATCACAAAACCGGTATTCTGACTGTGACGGTGACTCGTCACGTCACAACATATATACATATATATATTCCTATATTATATAGTCGTTAGAGTAAAAGCGAGGTTTTGCTCTCCTCGCTCCTCCCCAGCTCCCCCTCAGCTCCCCCCAATTAAGGTAGTTATTCTTTCATTTTCTTGCATTTTTCGAGTAATCCTACTTTTTGAACGTTTTTTTCATGACTTATCAAATGTCTCTGTAAGTGATAATTTCTTTTGAAACTTTTTTCGCATTTAATACACTTAAAATTTTTTTTAATGTTTTGGCATTCTTTTGTGTGACGCAAATAGTTTTTTTTGTCTAATATTATAATGCTACACAGATCACATACAAAAAATTTTTCTTTGTGAATTTTGTCGTGCGATGATAGACACTCTTGATTTAAAAATTGTGAGTTACATTTGTCACACCGATAAAATTTTGCATCCATGATGGTGTATCTGAAAACATATTACAAAAAACGGATTGTTTATGATTATATAAATCTGGGTACCAGACGGTACTGAAATTTGCTTTTTTGATGAAAGAGAAAATTTGCAAGAAAGTATAAAAATAGTAATGAACTATAGAATAGTTTTTTTGTTACTCTAAAATTTCATTCCAAACAATATTTTTAATTTTAAATTTGTTTTCTGATTCAATTTGGATAAAAATTTTTTTTGGATTTCTACATCTAGACAATGCAACATATAATTGCCCATTAAAAAATAATGGTTTTCTAAGGTATAATCCTAAGGCATCAGAACTTAAAAAAAAAAAAACAATCAACTAACGATACGGATAAAACAAAATCAATTTGTGATTCTAACAATATCGTTATTTTGTAATTTTTGACGACATTTAAAATTTTTTAATACGTTGTCGTTTTAAATATATAAAAATTAGGCATGAGTCAGGGAAAATAAAAAGTGATTGTTAAAAATTCATGTAAATAATTATGATCAATGCACATTTATTACATATATAAATTTTAAATAACAATTAATATAATTCGGGTTTTTTTCCATACTTCGTAAATCAAATTTGCAATTACGGGGGTTGGTGCGCAGAGCGCGTACGGGGCATATATAGTTATAAGAGCTTAGAAATATCTATTGACACATACAGGATAGACAGCTCATTAAAAAAAGAAAGCCACTAGAAGAAATAATAAAGCTCGCTAACAAAAAGTCAAGGGCACATCTCTCTGTCTATCTAAACTTTACCACTTTTATCTGAAATTAGCAGCTTGTTCTTCATATATTCTCAAAAGCAGACCAGTAATTATTCCCTAGCGTAGAAAGTTTATTCCCAAGTATTTTCGAAAAATGCCATAGTCTTCCGAATTCTGTAAAATATACTTTAACATATTATTTTCATGCTAACAATTAATTTTATAATTTTTAAGGCCTTAAAAAATATTAATACAAACCTTATTTTGAAAAAATTACACTTATAACACAATAAAAGGGGGGGTTGGCGCAGGGGGCGGAGCCCCACTAGTATATATATATATATATATATATGTTTGTGTGTGTGTGTCTCTCTGTGTGTGTGTGTGTGTGTGTGTGTGTGTGTGTGTGTGTGTGTGTGTGTGTAAGAAGTAATGAATGTAACATTGGTTTTAAATAATAGTAACCCAAAGAAAGATAAATGCACCGAGAACTTTATACTTATTAGTGAATTCAAACAATTTGATGATCATTATATTACGATTTTACAAATATAATTTTTTAATATTATTACATTATTGAGTGTGAATTATATATTTCATAAATATGTATCAAGTCAATCTATGCCTTCTTAGCGGTGTAGAGAAATAGATGAAAATAATTATTTTTGAAACTAAGTATAATTAAGCATATTGTGAACAGGGGTAATTTATACTTAATAGAAAAGTTTGTAAGGGGACAAGAAAAATGGTGTGAAAAGCCTGTAAGGGGACAAGAAAAATGGTGTGGGGGGTCTGTAGGGGGACAAGAAAAATGGTGTGGGGAGCTGTGGAGGAGCTGTGGGGGTCTTTGGATAGAGTGAAAAATGTCAATTTAACGTTGAAAACGGTTGAACTTCAGCTTATTTGTGGCAGGTCTGTGAGGGGCTGTAGGGAGGATGTGTGGAATGTCCCACACAAGGAACTATATAACATAAGGATATATATATATATATATATATATATATATATAGCACATACATTGGATGTGTGTATTTATGTGTACATCTATGTATGTGCATACATATTTAAAATAATATTTAATTGCAGAAGTAATAAATACAAAAACAGAACTCTGTACATTTCTAAAGTAAATGAATAAATAATCTAAACTAACCTTATTCGCTATGCGCTTCTACGGTACTGCCCTCATTGTCAAAAATTTCCTGTGTGATATCTTACGGAGCCAAAAAAGAATACGTGTTAAAGTGACAAGTAGCGCCAAATGACAGACGCATAGCGAATATTAGTTAAATGTATCTACATTCTTTGTATGGCCAGATACTGTGCTTGAAATGGGACTTAGACTGAATAGAATTGTAACTAAAAGTTATTATAAGATTGCAATAAAAATTGTCATTTTTAACTGCAAGTTATATTTTATAATATTTGAATTCGACCAGACTGCTTAACTGTAAAAAGAATCATCGTAAATTAGATCGTTCTGTACCTTTACTCTGCCGTGCTGTTTAGAGGAATTAACATCACTCGTAACTTTTTATATTGTAATTTATAAATAATTTTATAATTAGTATTGTTTTTGCGTGTACAAATTTCGATTTTTATGTTAAGTGTAATGGTCCTGAAGAGGCAGTATGAACACAGTGAAATATTGACAAGAATGATGAATTAAAAATCTGTGCATCTCAATTTTTGCCTATTACAATAATGAAATATACATTTGAGTGAAGATAAAGTCAAAAAGAATACTATTCTGTAGGATAATTAAATTTTTGTGTTTGTTGAATCGTTAGCCTTGCAAAGTTCTGAAATTGAAATTGAAAACCAATCGAGTTTTGTTTTATTTTTTGTTTTGTTTTAGTTCTATTTTTCGAAGTACAACAAGATTCACCAAAATTTTTAAATGATCATAATCCAAAAATGAAAGCCATTAGTTGTCGACCCCAACGTAACATTGAAAGAACCATCACAGAACTTATAATATTGTAATCGTTATTCTTTTTCTTACTGAAATCTAATGTCAGAAAAGGTTTATTGGTTGTCACTAAAATCGTAACTAAAGTTGTATTAATTATTGTATTAAATATGAAAAACCTTTTCATTTTGGCTTTCAACAGAGGAACTATACAAAATGAGATAATTAGTCATGTTTTATCTGCCATCACTTTTACATCTGTAAACAAACTCAAATTAACTGGACGTTAAATCTTGTGTAGGTAAGTAAACAGTATAATAATGTTGTTAAGGGTTACCATGAGTGCGAAGAAGTAAAAGTTCTGTATGTGAAAAAACACTAATTATAATTACCAATTTTTTGTATTTTGAGAAATTATTAGACAATTAAGACACGCGAAAAGTGTCCAATGTGCCTTAATAATAAAATAGATTCTTTCAATTTAAAAACAAATAAAAAATGAATGTTGTAAAATCAACTAAAACCTTGGCATGAGAAATCAGCTGATTTTTTTCAACAGTAGAGGTTGCTTTGAAAATTTTAATTCATTCCTCACTTTTGACAATACTGTAAGCATTTTTCACAAACTGCAAAGGGTGATAAAAATTTGAAAGTGCGATAAATCTTTTTTCTTAACACTTATACAAACAATTTCGTCTGGTCATACTCTCAAAGTAGAGTATAAAAGAAAGTGAAAGCAAGAATGCACTAAAATGGATAATTCAGTATATAATATAAGCTACCATATTTTATTTCTCATGACGTCAGACTACTTAGCATAGTTTTGTTATGTAATGATTTTATGTGACATCTTTAGAAATCGGTTTCGTGGAAGAATAAGAATAAATTTGGGATTTTATTTCGTCTAAAATTTTAAATTTCAAGTTACGTTATGAAGCTCAATTTATTCTACTCGTAATTCCATTCCATTTATTAACTATGTCAAGTTAATTCTAAATAAAAAGGTGGCTCACTATTTTGCAGTGGCAGCCATATTCATTCCATCGTAAAATTCAATGCTCTCTTTCTTTAATTCAAACAAAGCTGAGGGTAAGTGCGATTCAAGCTCATCCTATTGTGGCTCCAAAAAAGTCAAGTGTAATCTTGGTAGTGCATTGTCTTGAATTTTACGACAGTATTAAATACAAAACATTTTCTCATGGTTGTATTTTAATATAATATCTTGTAATGGCACTTTGATGCACTTTAAATAATTTCAAAATGTATAACAAAGTATCTTCTGTTGCTTTAACGAAAAATTTTAAATGAATATGGAAGATTTAAAGAATACAATAAAATTAAAATTTGTTAACAGAAACATTAATCCCAACGCATAAAAAAATATCTCGAGTAGTATGGAGGGAGCGTGTGTCAAGACTATTTGTTAAGTGAATGACGTGTAATTAATGTAGCGCACTTACTTTATCGCGGTAGTGAGATCTAGCAACCTAGTCTCTCCAGTTTGTTAACGCTTCATGAGCAATAGATTAAAAATAAAAGATACGTTAAAAAAAAGATACGGTCAAACAAAGTAGTATTTTGAATTTAATTTTCAAGTATAAAATTAGTGAATAAATTGAGAAGCTAAATAATTGTTGAAAACTTACAATGACTTTTTCATTGAAGTACAAATGACTTAGAAAGTAAAAAAATTGCGTTTTCATAGACTAGTGCAACCGATATTATACACGGCAAATGTATAAATAGTTTTAGTCTGGCTATGGCAACTGAGTCGCAATTTTTAATTAGTTTATAAGTGACATTTAACTTCGGGTATAAATAGAAAAACACTTGTTCTTGGTAAATATTTACATGAATTACCTTCCATGAAAAATTAAGGTTGTGCGAAATTTTTCGAAATGAATGCTCCACGAGAATTGTCAAAGCTAGTAGGCCTAATGTGTCGTGAGCCATTCTTGATAAATATGAATATACTCGTTGATTATTCTTCTACTAGTTTAAAACATGAATACAATATTTTGTCTTTGTAGTTTAATAGCAGTTATGACTCCACAGTCATTTTTTGAAAACGTATGTTAATTTAAATGCAATTTTTTTAAAGTTTCATAAGAGCTTCACGATAATGACAGACTTGCGATTAACGTAACAGTACTTGTTTTTGCGATTAAGAAACCTTAAGTCAGAATTTTTTAACACAATTTTGTTTGCTACATCTGCTCCTCAGACTCCGTCTTAAAAAATTGTCATCCAATAGATAATTTCAAATCTCACCGAGATGGGGGGAGTTACGGTAATGACTGCTTATTTTACGGGAAAAACCTTTTTGTATTAGTAACGACACTACTAACAGATATCTTTAGATTTGGGTCTGAAAAAACTTGACAGTACTATCGTACACTTTTAAATACAAAAGATTGATTTTTGTATTTAAAAATGTATCGCTTCGCCTAATTAAATCAATTGTGGCACGCAATTCAAAAGTTTTAAAAGTAGACTCATTGGATAAAACGTCTCGTATTAAAGGAAAAAAAAAATTTTTTTAGTGTTAAGCTATCAGAAAAAATGCTCGATACCTCAAACTTTTAGATGGTATGGAGTAAAAAAATGAAGAAGTCATTATCTAGGCACCAGAACCTGCAAAAAATAAAATTTTCAAATTGTTAAGGTAATTACATTTTGGCCTATTTTCTCAATCTTATGACCACGCAAAATTTTTGTGACTTGATCACGAAAACGTAATTACAGAAAATCAATTAACACCGTTTACAAGACCATCTTTTTTTTATTCCGCGCCTTGTTAAACATTTATTATAGAACGTAAATAAAGCAACGTTTTTTTTTTTTTTAATATAAGAAGCGAATTTAAATACAGCAGTTACATTATCAAAAGTAATTTTAATAAACAAATGGACTTTAGAAGGTAAACTATAAGAATTCAAATCCAATAAAGATTCTAATCCATTAAAGTTTCTAATCTACTAACGTAAATTAGTCTACTTGTTGGATTAGTTTCCTTACTCGATTGATATTCTTACAGGAGTTTTTCGGCACTCGGCTTGCATTCTCTGTTTCAACGGGGTGGAAGAAAAAATGCTGCTAAATTGAAAATTCTATAATCCTACTATCTCGACTTTTATTGCGCACATTACTGTGCAGTAGCAGCGAACAGCACATAGGTACTGTTGGTGCAAATCAGTTTCGCTGCTGAACTTGCTGCTCTCGGGTGTCAAGGTTAAAAAAAAAAAATATTTATCTAATGAAATGGGGTAATAATTAATAAAAAAAATTGAGTTAGATTGAGGATTATTTGAGCCTTGTAAATGTCATTAATATTTATTCCATGATTCGGGCAAATCTAAGAGAAACTTTCTGTATAGTCTTATGTTATAGTGCGCAAAGTTGCCCTCGTACGCCCCATTGTGATGCGGGTAAACAGTTTTATTCTATCAGTTTAAGGATAACCCAAATCAGTAATATCATGAATAATGAATTTCAAACTTTTGAACCGTGATTCCCTCAATGAGACAAATACATGAACCTTTGTGTAGGTATTTTCAAAGAATTGTTCCTACAGTATTGCACGGAAAATTTTCCGACTCCCGCGGTTTACCATGAAAACGGTGTTTTAACCATAAGTTTTCTCTTCTTTATTAACCTAAGAGTCGTTGCCATGAAAACGACTCTTTGAAGAGAAATACTATAGGTTTACTATCAGAATAGAGTAGCAGAAAAGCTAATTTCTTGAAAACTTAATCTCTGACAGGCTGTTTAAGCCTTCCACATCAACTGTATAATCCATTAGTTACAAGTGCTTAGAACCTTCGTATGATTCTTTCTCACTATCAAATTTTTTTTATTTTTTTTTTTTTTATTATGCTCTCGTCCTTGATGGATCACTATTTTTCATTGTTTTTTTTCCTGATTTTTTCTTCTTCATCTGCTCAGTCTGCTTCACATAACTGTTCATAAACTTTTCACACTCTTTGTATTTTCTATCGTACTCTTTCTTTTTCACTCTCTGACCTTGTCCCATGGCTGTTGACAGATGAATGATATTAGCAAAGGTATGCATCAGCCTTAGTTAAAAGTTTTTGATATTACACGTTGGTGTGGTAAATTTGCTAATGGTTGGCTTATGTGATAAATGGAAATATTTTTAAAAAATATCATAACTCTTTTTTATATTAAGATTTGTTTTCAGATTTTTTTCTGCATTCATTCCTTCTCCTCACGTCCCTTCTTAAATTTTTTCCACTTTTTTCTCTTCACTTGTTTTCTTCTTCTTCTGTACTCTAGATGCTGCTGTTGCTGCAGTAAACTTTGTCCATGGCGTTTGAAAGATGAATGATACTAAGAGAGCTGGGTACGATCCTTTATAGTTGTACATCCTCTACCACTATTTACCTCCATCACTACTTTAAATAAGTTTCTTAAAATCTCTGTTCAGTTTTAAAGTGAACTTGTGCTTAAATGTACTGTACATTTTATTGCTATGCGAAATTGCTGTAATATTGAAATGTCTGTTACTTCTTCGCGAGCTTCTTAGAATTGAATATCTTATGTTTCATACGTTACTACTTGGATTAAAATAATACTCTAGAGACTGTGCTACATTTATACTTTTCTACGTTATAATATTTTTAATAGTTGTTATCTGCAAAACGAAATATTCTCGAACATTAACATATAAGCATATAAATACACCGTGCTCTGCGTAGCACTAGTCAGTCCAAGCAAGCACCGCGGCTGAGTTGAACGCTTCACTCAGTTCGTACCTGTACATAGTATACCAATTGATTGAAAATAAATGTTGCTGTTAATTTACGATTACAAGTCTCGCGTTAATCCTTTTCCCTGTATCTGTCTTGGACGTGGTCTGAGCTTTAGCTTGCGACGGTAACGGCCCTTACATGAACATTTTTGGTAGCAGAGCGTGGTTTCTTGGAACAAAAAGTCGAGGCAGTTTGAAATTGGAGGCGCGAGAATTTCTGTATTGCCAGAGGTAGTGCTGTGTGGGTGAGTGTCGATCAAGCTTAAGAGTCTTGAGTTTTCGTTGAGTGTTCTTTGGCTGCGAGTACAAGCAGTTTACCCACGTCTGGGATTTGGCCAAGGCGGGCAGGTTTGCTTATCACCTTGAATTTATACACACTACTGCACAGAGTTTAGGCATGTTGCTAACGCTAGATCAATGGGGTATCCGCCAGCAAGAGTTGTTCGGTAAAGTATCTCGAGCGTACGATAATCTACTCAAGCTTGGACAGAACAACATTACGCGACAAGCAATAGAAAATCGCCTCGATCAGTTACGCGCTAACTGGAATGAGTTCCTGCAGAATCACTTCCGGATTGTGGCGCTGTGCACGGGTGATACAGCAGCAATTGATTACTTCAAGTCAGATTGCTATGGCCTTGCGGAGGAGGGTTACTTGAAATCAGCGTCAGGTATGTCTATAGAGCTACAAAAGCTACCTCCAGATCCAGTGCCACAACCTTCTCCAATCGCTGTTCCTGTAGTACCGAGAAGTTTGCCTGCCGTACCGGTGCCTACATTTTCGGGCAACTTCTGCGACTGGCTCGAATTCAAAGACTTGTTTTCAGCCATTGTGTTACGTGAGTCTCGCATAAGCAATGTTGAGAAATTGCAACAGCTGAGAACTCACGTACAGGGTGAGGCTGCCGAAATGTTGCGAACCGTGCAAGTAATCGATGCCAATTTCGAGGTCGCATGGAGGATGCTTGAGGATCATTACACCAACACAAGATGCTTGGTAGCAGCAATAACTCGTAATCTTCTCTCAGTGCCAGCTGTAACTGCGGAATCAGCGCACGACCTTAAGACATTGCTCAGTGGCACTGTGAATGCCTTAGCCGTGCTTAAACAACTTAAACGACACACAGCTCAATGCGACGACCTGGTGGTCGCTCTCACTGTCCGGAAGCTCGATGCTCGAACTTTTAGAGAGTGGGAATCTACACTTAGTAACACCACCGAGCCACCAACATTTTCTACGCTTAAGCTCTTTATTGAGCAACGTATCTCAATGCTCGAGATTGTCGCATCTTCAATAGACAAGCATAACCGCAAGAAGGACAAGGGAGCTAGCAGCTCAACCTTCACGCATACTACAATTTCGGAGAAGTGCCGCTTATGCCATGGCGAACACTTCATCCTGCGCTGCGTCGAATTCAAGGCTAAAGAACCGCAAGAACGCAAACAGGTAGTTGAAGCGAAGGGCCTTTTCTACATTTGCCTCGGGGCGCACAAGCTTGATAACTGCAAATCGCTCAAGCGTTGCGAAACTTGCAATGGCAAGCATTATTCAATGCTGCATGGTAATCTTTCAACTGCAACGCATCTCGCAACTGTAGCTTGGCCTGCAACCCTCGCTAAAGGTAATCGTTTATTATGCAACTGGAGTGCATCTTCAGGTAACACTACACTTTTACCTACTGCTCTGATAAAAACGCAAGGTCCTGATGGACGTCTGCACGTATCATGTGCTATGCTTGATAATTGCTCACAGCAATCTTTTGTTGCAAAAAGCTTAATCAAAAAGCTTGAACTAACGTACCAAGCAACAACTCGCGAGATCACTGGTGTCGGCGGCGTCAAGGGTCCACAAGTACACGGAAAAGCTCGACTGACCATTACATCCATCATCAGCAAGAAATCAACGCTCACTTTCGACGCACTGATTCTCTCGCTGATCAGTAATTATAGACCTGGCGTACACAAGCTGTCAAGTGACTGGAGATACTTGCGAGGTTTAAATTTAGCTGACGACTTTCGAGAAAGCCCGTCGGAAATCGAAATACTGCTGGGTGCCGACATACTTCCTCGAATATTACAAGAAGGTCTACGCATCGGAATGCCAGGGACACCTATGGCGCAGTGTACCATTTTTGGCTGGACGCTGTCTCGTCCATTGCATATTTAAATAGTAGTGCCATCATCGAAAGAATAATTGTTAGTGTTGTGAAAGTGTCTAACAAGCAAGTGTATTATTGTGACTCATATACTATGTATTCCGATTTCGCCTTGCTCAATCATAATAGGTGGGTGGCATGTTCAGTTTTAAAGTAAACTTGTGCTTAAATGTACTGTACATTTTATTGCTATGCGAAATTGCTGTAATATTGAAATGTCTGTTACTTCTTCGCGAGCTTCTTAGAATTGAATATCTTATGTTTCATACGTTACTACTTGGATTAAAACAATACTCTAGAGACTGTGCTACATATTTATACTTTTCTACGTTATAACATATTCAATAGTTGTTATCTGCAAAGCGAAATATTCTCGAACATTAACATATAAGCATATAAATACACCGTGCTCTGCGTAGCACATGTCAGTCCAAGCAAGCGCCGCGACTGAGTTGAACGCTTCACTCAGTTCGCACCTGTACATAGTATACCAATTGATTGAAAATAAATGTTGCTGTTAATTTACGATTACAAGTCTCGCGTTAATCCTTTTCCCTGTATCTGTCTTCGACGTGGTCTGGGCTTTAGCTCGCGACGGTAACGGCCCTTCCACGAACAATCTCCGCTCATTGGATTATATTAAACAATGCGATCTTACAGAATTAAGCAATAAGCTGATGTATTGGCAAGAAAATTATCGTGAAATTCAAATTTTAAACGTACATCAACGGGAGTATTTCTCAGACACTTATTTTTCTTGGAACAATCAACGATGCTGAGAGCTACATAAGATAGAAATTGGACTTTGCTTTATAGTGGGGCATGATCCTTACCATAATACAAATACTGAGAATTAGTATACATACCATACAGCAATGCATACTGATTTTTGCTGTATTGAGATGAAGATCACCGTAGAGATAATATTACTAATTTAAATAGAGTTCTACATACTCATGTTGCAATGATCAAATATGCTAGCATTCTTTCCTCTTTGATTCTTACCGTTTGTCTAGAAAGCTTCAATTCCATAGCGTGATTTTTCCCACTAATTAGACATTTTGACTGTCCAAATATATTTTGATATTGCGGGAAAAAGTGTATATTCTTAAAGCTCCCAAGTTCGAAAACTCATAGATATTGACGTATTTTTCTGTAAATAATAAAGCACCCGAATCATCTGAGCATCTGACATCACTACACGGAGCATATGCCATTCTAGATTCAATATGTTTATCTTGAACTCTTCTTAGACTAGTACTGCGTAAGCATCACCATTAGCCACTATTGGTGATTGCATGACTACATTTAAATCAGTTATTGATCACGTATGAGCTCAAGTTTAACGTTAACAACAATTTTTTTAATGTTAGTTAGAGTTGTTTCATATGAAATTCTAAATCAAACTGCATTTTCAGTCATTAGATCCTGTTCAGGATTAAGTATTAACTAATTTTTCATGAGGGTCGTCAGATCCACATTTTTAAATTTACCTAATTCTATAGAATTTATCTCATACCTAATTTCTGAAAACACATGGCAGATAGCGTCGTTAACCAATTGAGTACTTGCTGTTGCTGTATTACCATCTGATTTCACTAACCTTCCATGAACGTGAGAGGAATTGCATGATGGTAGCAGATGTAGATCTTGATATTAAATGGATATACGGCTTTCATCACAATTATTAAAAGTTGCAAGTGCGTGTGAATGATGAGCATGGAGCTCATAGTGTGCAATAAATTCATCAAAAATGTCAGGTGACTAAATGCTTTGAATCACTCCCATGCTCAATACAACAGAATAAGAATATACAATTTAGTCTCTACTATGGCCTTTTATTTTTAATCCTAGACTTTTTGAAAATTTAATGTTTTGATGCGTTAGCTTTTCACGTTTCAGCTGTGGTTTGTCAAGACACCTTTATTCGTCTGGACTTTTATAATGCTCGCTCATACACTCGAGGTCAAGAAAAAGGGAAGACAATATTTAGTTTTAGATGTAGAAGCTGGTGACAAAATTTTAAAAATACACAAAAAACGTGGTAGTCTTTTCTTTGGCAGAGAGATAGCTCAGGTTCGTCCGTTGTGCACTTGATCCCGGTGGTGCCCCCCAGCAGCGTGAGAGGTAAGCAGAAAGTGAACATCCCACCCCTCTTGTTTCATGAACGAAACACATAAACAAGCGGCTCAGACTCATATTGGGGCGACAGTCAAGGTACCAACAGCTCTGGTCAACTCAAGCAGTGAGATTTGGAGACTCGTCTTCCTGATGATCCTGGGGCTCATTTCCTCGTAGGTAAGCTTCCTCTATCCTGCAATGTGTTGCAAACATACCTTGGCGTATTTCACACCGGCTTCCCAGGTGCTGCTGAAGTGAGGTGCAGAGGATGAGATAAACCGCCATGTGATTTCCTCCTGGGCTAGTGAGCCTTCCACCAATCACTAGTTTAACTCAGTTGCTTGCAAGTGCCTGAGCAGCTTGTGATTGGCACCAACAAAATTGGTCCCATTGTCACTCCAAATCTCTGCAGATTTGCCTATGCACACTATAAAGTGGATTAGTGCAGCGATGACGTTGGTCGTGGTCAGATCACCAACTTGATTTAAGTATTCTGCTTTGGTGCTCAATCACACGAAGAGAGTGATGTAACTCTTGCTGGTAGTCCGCATTCCTTCGAGCGTGGGGTGTTGAAAGCCCCGGTGTAATCGACGCCACACTTATCGAATGGAAGTGAAGGGGTGACTCCCTCTGCGGGCAACACAACTATCTCTTGGTTCATCGGCCGAGCGTGTAATCTCTCGCAGATTACGCAGTGTTTGAGATGTGACCGCACTAAACGTCTACTAACTAAATCATCTACGTAGAGCTCATTTTTAATAAGCCTTACTCCCTCGGAAAAATAAGCATCTTCGTCGTCGCACAGTTTATGCAGAGTAGGCAGAGCAAGATACGGAGTGCAAGCCTCTCTGTAAGTTACAGTCAGTAGCTTGTAGTGTCGAGCAGGTTTGGCTGGTGACGAGCTCCATAATACTCGTTGCAGATGTATATGTTCAGATTTGACTCTGATCTGCCGAAACATTATTTTGATGTTGGTGCAGAACACTACTCAATGCAATCGCCACCGCGTGGCTATCATGGTGAGGTCGTTCTGTAGCTTCAGGCTGGCTTGGAGTATGTCGTTAAGAGTGTGTCTTGATGAGAGAAGGCGTGACGCGTTGAACCCGACTCGAAGTCGGTGTCCTGTATCACTGTGTTGTCAAATACCATGGTGAGGGATGTAGCAGACCAGAAGGTTATCGTCTGCTAACTCCTCCTCGGTGACTGATCTCAGGTGTCCCAGTGCGAGGTACTCGTCTATGGATCTCTTCTATTCTTCGGACAGTTCTGTGTTCTTCTGCATTCGACGGTGAATTGACATCAAGACGAATCGAGCTTGCGAGAGCTCTTTCCTAACTGATTAATTCCACTCGGCTTGAGTGGAAGGGGTACACCATATCGACCGCTCGATTCTTGAGAGTATCCGTGTATATATTTATGGATTCGCATTCGATGTTCGATGTTGATAGTCTGGTCACCATTGGAATATCTTCAAGGGCCCAAAAGCACTGGACAAGCTCGAGCAGCTGGTTATCTTGCCCTTTAACGCAAGATGAGTTGCAAGTCAAGCTGGCACTCAAGATTTCGCGGGAGCCATAGTTCTTGAAGTCAGGAACTGTGCCAGTTAACACCCAGCCGAAAATTGTCTTCTGAGCGATCACTTGTACCGTACAGATGACTCTAGATTTGGAGGTGAGCAAGAACCGTGGATAATCCGGAGATATTCGAAACTCTCATATTGGAAGGTTTGAGCTTAAGGTCTAAGTGGTGTGCACAGTGGCGGCCTCAACTGACCGTCTCCAATGTTGACTGAAGCGGTCAGCAGAAGTGCCAGTCATGCTGACGAAGCTGAAATCTGTAGCGGTGTCAGTTGGTTGTCTGGACGTTTGCGCGAAGCATCACCATCCGACTGGTACTGGTACTGGCAGCTCTCCCTCACTAGGCTCAGTTACAGTGCGCTTGCCCGTGCTCTCATAGATCAACGTGTGGTGCCTACCGTTGCCAATTCTGCAAGAGGATCGCGATGGGCAAAATTTGACTGCGTAACTCCCATTGAAACAGTTGAAGCAGAGCGAGTTTCGATTGACAAATTATTGGCACTCAGTCGGGTTGAGAGTTTTGAAAGCGGTGCAGTGACCGATGTAGTAAGCAGATACGCAGACAGGGCACATAGACTCGGGATTCGTTGTCATAGCCAGCGATTTTAATTGACGGTGATTACTCCAAGTTTCGTCGCGCTTGCGAGACACGCTTCCTGACTGCATGGATTTTCGACCAGTCTCGAGCGATTTCAATTTAATACAACGTTGAGTCAAAAATCCAGAGAGTTACTCAAAATAAAGGACTGGATTTGACACCTCATGTGTTGACTTCCCCTTCACTGAGCTTATCTTCCCATGCGCAACGAGTTGCACGATTCATGACGTTTGAAGCTAGCATGATGACCCAGTCATCCCAATACTCGCCGTTTCTGTCTAGGGCTCACAACTGGCTGCGGTGACTCTCAAAATTGTCCAGGAGTCTTTGCAGCCGGGCAGATGCCTCCTCTTTTAGAATGGGTTTCTGAAGAAGAGTGGTTATGTGATCATGGATCAGCAGTCTCTTCTGGTCGTAGCGCGACTTAAGGGCGGCCCACGCTGTAGAGTAGTTGGTGGGATGGGAACGCTGTTGAGTGCAGTTTTGGCCTTGCCTTGAACATGGATCTTTAGATAGTATAAGCGTTCAACGTTGGTGAGCGACTCATCCTCATAAATGAGAGACACGAAGAGGTCTCGGGAGAGCTCTCACTCCTCCCTTTTGCCACTGAATATTGAAAGAGTTATGCGAGGGAGTCTAGATCCTCTACTGGATGACTGAGGATTATTATGAGGTGGGGGAAGTGGAGGATCGTATTGTATCTCTACGTCGTAAATTCGACGATTTGCATTAGCATAACTCGTTTTGACCTTGCTGAACGTGTTGTCAGCGAAGTACAGGTTTTCCTGGCTATCACTTTCATGAGCGAGTTGAACATGGTTGGTGGTGAAGCTTGACCAATAATTCTCCAGAAACTCGAGTCGGCTTAATATCGTGCCGTTAGTCCAATTCTCCATTTGGATGCCAAGTATGTTTTGTGTGTCTGCGCACTTTGGCCTCGAGACGCTGTGAAAGCAACGAGGATGGTACCTGACTAGGCAGTATTAACATGCAGTACACCATACTCTCCTCAAATTGCTCTGTGGATGGAGTAGGTGAAACATGAATGCAAGAGGAAGAAGGAATGAACGTGCCATAGCCGTTCTCACACGCTCTTCTTTCTTTTTTTTTTTTTTTTAATCTCTTCTCAAGACGCCTTGCTGGTGACGAGAAGAATCTGGCACTGCACAGCTTCTCCTCGAGCCGCCTTGTTGGCAACGAAAAGGCTTACCAGGTGCCGAGGTTGTGTGAGTTGTTGGAAGCCTCTAGGTTCCTATTCACCGAAAGAGGTTATTGCTTACTGTTTTCCATTCTGCTGTAGAGGCCTGGGATCCAGCTCGAAGGACCAATGTTTTGTCATGACGCCTTTATTTATCAGGACTTTTAAACTGCTTTCTCATACACTCGAGGTTCAGCAAAAGGAAAAACAATATTTATTTTTACATGTAAAAGCTGGTGACAAAACTCAAAAACATACGAAAAAACGTTTTAGTCTCTTCTTTGGCAGAGAGATATCTCAGGCCCGTCCACCATACAATTGACCTCAGCGGCGCCCCCCAGCAGCGTGATAGGCAAGCAGAAAACAAAGACGCACACAGCTTCAAGCGAACAAGCTGTTTTCTCCGTTGACGGTTCGAATGCTCGTTGTTGACTAAGTGTCGAAGTGCATGTTAAGCTGCTTGTATACCTTTTATAATTGTGAATAATTCCTGTTTCTGAGAGAGTTTTATGCGTGACCTTATCATTATGGCTTCTTCACGAAAATTGACTCATTTTTCATGCTAGTTGACTATACATAATTTTATGTTGTCAATAGTGCGCCCAACGATTAGTTAATAAATTATCTGTGAAAGAATGTTATAACTTTGTATCCTTGCGAATCTGTTGGAAAAAATTGATGAATTGTATAAACCTTTTTTCCGTTTACATAAGCTACAGTAGTGATGTTGCACTCAACTTGTAATGTGTTGACTCTAAGAATAGCCACAGATAAGTCTGAGTTATAGATAACATTATCTTCTAAAACTTGTTTAGTAAAATCTAAGATCCTTCTTATAGAATTTTTCGGTCTAAAATCACTAGAATGATTACACGTTATGACACCACGAAGTACTTGAATATTCGGTTTTAATTCTTTGCCAAAGTTTCTCGTCTAAGACTTTATCTGCCAAACATTTAGTACCAACGTTTTCTTGATTCTGAAAATAAACTATATCAGGCTCCTTGCACGTTTTGACTAGTCGACTTATACCCAGATCACTTCTGGCAAGACAGCTTACAAATTTAGTACTTAAACTGCAGTACTAAAAGCCTCATGTGTAAAGTCCACCGAGTAAAGTGTTTATAATCTTATTCAGAAAACCATGACCTTTCTTGTAATATATTATCATCTTTCTTGGGAGGTTGGATCATGACTGAGCTTTAGAGAAGGAAATCATCATTTTTTTAGTTTGCAAGTATCAAAATGTGCAACCATAATAGTGTACAAGCAGTATTTTCATGAACTAGACGTCAGTCGTAGTCTAACCGTCGTACAGTACAAATATAAAATTTAAAGAGTAATCCGTTAAATTGCAGGTTTCTAACTTCGATGCTGTCCTTTAATAGGAAAAGCGCTCTAATCGACATAGTGATTAACTACCTGACAGTATTCAAGCTGTTGACTGCAGTCAATTTAATTGTGGTAAGTTCAACTGTTCATTAGCGCTAATTTTGTATCGTAATGTACAAAGATTTAAAAATATTTTTCTGGTTTCAAATTTGCTAAGCCAATCGACGTGTAAGATTTTTAAAATAGTTTTAAAGTCTAAAGATGGTGTGCAATACTATTTTTTGGTGAGTATGAAGTGGTAGTATCTTTAAATAATGCTCTACAAAATTCTATTGTAACTTTTGATGATATCGCATTCAAAAAACAAAATGTCACAGCTCTCTACAACATTGAAAGACATAAAAATATTAATTGCTTTTATCTCTGTAAGTCATATAAAAAAATATCGAAGTACCTTCTGAGAGATGACGTTAATCTTCTTGCTCTATTTCGTTCAGATAAACTTAAGAATTGACATCTTCAAACGCATAATAGTAATAAATTCAATAAAATTAATTCTCCAATATTTCATCTTATCAGGCAATAAAAGGAGAGGATAATTGTCATCTCACTATAAAATTGCCAAACCAACCCAGCAGCAGCAAGTGAATTATGTATGTGTAAACATACATGTAAACTGAGTCACAGGTGAATTCGAGTCATTATCACAATGACGATTGATGTGCTTAGACGTATTTTTTGATGCTAAATCTGAATCTGACGTCAGAATAGGGGATCTTGCGATAAAATTTTGAGTTAATTGCTGTTTAGTGTCAGAAAATTTAAAAAATCAATCTAAAACACTTTATCAATCATGTTCAAATGCCTTATATGCTAGGACTATTAATATCTTATTTTTCAGTGTACAACAGGAGCAGGCTTTTAGTATTTCAACCAAACAAGTTAAAAATAGTTGAGAATTAATGCCCCAGTTGGCTGTAGGCTTATGCCTCAATATATTTTATTCACTTTTCCAAACGCTTACGAATCTTTTTTATCTTTAAAAGATTTGCGTTGGGGATTTCTCTTACGTTTTTTACTTTTCTTCTCATTTGTTTTCTTTTTTAATGTCCAGCAAAAGTCAACCACCATATTAATATCCCACCGTCCTTAATAACGTCTCTCTATCTCTTTAATATCCTGATAAAATCGTTCACCTTACTCTTTGCTAAAATCTCCAAGATTTTCTGGGAAAGAGTCCAGATGAGAGATGAGTTAAGAATTTCCTTGTCAAAGTTAAAAAGCCTTTATACTTACTCCTGGGTAGAAATGAGGGTTATCACCCACAAGTCACGACAGTTGGTAATTTCGTTTTTTTTTTTTTTTTTTTTTTTTTAGCACATAGCACTAAAACGAAAAAAAGTCGAGTAATGATTTTTTTTTTAATCAAGGTTAATGTTCTTCAGAATCTCGGAAAACTCTGTAAAAAAATTTAAAAATTTCCACTTTTTAGAAAATTCATTGAAAGACAAAAAATTATAAGAAACTTGGTATGCATGAATGGAATCATTAATTAAAAAGTATATTCCACATTATATAGATTAAATACTCTAACATTCCAATATGCCAAAGACATTTTTCGAGTATACACTACAATCATAAGTCAGAGTCTGCTGGCATAACCTAAAAATCACCCAATTCTAACCCCTCACAAATTACCTATATATGTGCTCTTTTTCTAATACTTTCTGCTTCTTTTTATTTACAAACTCATAATACGTTTTTATTTTCTGTATCTTTAAAGATTAGTTGTACAATGTATATTTTAAAATGACAAAATTCAAACATAACCTACAAATATCATGAAGACAACTTTCAATAGTATTTTTACTGCAAATTGTTACTTATTATTGAATTATAGAAGTGTAAAATCTCATTCTCTCATTCATTAGACATGAGCAAAGTACTGGTACTTTAAAAATATGTATAAGTCCCGATATAACCTTAAATCATCGTATTTATAATATTTTCTATAAGAATTATAACCGTGACCACGCGTTTCTTTAAAATTTTTTGCTTATTTCACATTTTTATAAATGTGAAAAGAAATGTCCTCGATTGTATTCATTGTTAATAAAGTACAGAGGTTAATAAATAGCAGATACGATTCTTACATAGCCTTTAAATATTGTAAAGATGACCTTTAGTTATAGTTTGCCTCACAGCTTACCTTTAAAATTGTTCTATACAAAGGAAGAATTTCTTATTCAGATATTATATAAAATACTTGTGTTTAGAAGAAGTAGTTTAAGTTAGAGCATAATCTAAAAATACCTAGTGAATAATTTTTGGTCATGTTTTTGTATGGACTTTCACTTATTGCTTGTTTAAATGACTCTGAAAACCTCTCAGGTTTTGAATCACACATAAATTAAGTGCAATTACGTACAAAAAAAGTGTAACAATTTCCACATAACCATGAAGGTTTATTCTAATGCCCTTGAACTTTTTTTTTAACACCTTTCGTTCATTTTACACAAAAAAAATTGTGAAAATATACTGTACATTTTATTAGTAAAATGTGAGTGAATATATATCTTTTTTTTAATATTTTAACCTAATACTGCTTCATGAAATACCTCAGCTAAAGTTTAACGTATAATTTTTACACTCTCATTGTACATAAAATTAATTGAATGTGATTTTTTACTTTTTTAAATACATGCTGTTCTCACTTATTTTTATGGTACCGATTACTAAAATTTTCTCCGTATAAATCTGCCTTTTTTGTATTCAATTTTCAAGCTTAATTGCATATTTTATCGTGTATTACAATTGTCAAGCCTAATTGCTTATTTTATCTGAGATTAGCGAAATATCTGGAACAGTTGAAAGCAGCTCGTACTTAACATATTTCTGTTAATTTGATAAGCCAAAAAAAAAAAAAAAATATATTTTTTCTACGTGCAGCTTCTAATTGGTTTTTTAAGACTGCCGTGCCAAGTCATTATGAGTAGTGGATCTGATAAATAAGAGAATGAGACCTTACACTTGAATTATCTCACTAACAAATAAAGCAAAGTTGCTAAAACCGTTGTGATCGCTAATCGCGAAAACTACAAAACCGATTTTCCTAAAATTTTGCATACTGATTATTGATGATTCAGAGATCATTTTCGAATAGTTTTTTTTTTGAGAGAGTTGATAAAAGTAGCCATGAACAAGCTTTAAAATTTGCTAAAATAAGCTAGCTTTGAGCTTTAGTTCAGTACGATCCTACGTGGCGTCCAGGTAAAATTGAAGCCACCCGCAATTAAAGATAGTGGAGAGTGGTTATAAGGTGCCCCATTGAGTTGTCGACTGTCGTAGTCGTTCATCGGAAGTACACCAAGAACAGAGTTGTTAGTCGTGCAGCTGGGCATCCCGGCTACCGATGACACTCTTTTTTCATGGGCAAGCGAAATAAATCGGTTATTACCCCAGATCTCCAAGATAACCAAGTACTACGAAAAAATAGGCGTGCGAAACAACAACCTCCCCGGGCAATATCAGGAGATATGTCTAGCGAGTGATCATCCTGCTCCAACACTTAAGAGTTTTGTGGCTGTTCAACCATCTGACCTGGAGCCATCAGATAATTTTCTATTTCAAATTAAAGCTAGAAAAGACAACGCTGAAGAGTACGGGCAGCCACAACGGCGTTTTTCTTAGTAGTCGTCCCAACCGCAAACTTACAGAGGAGGTATTCTCCTGGCCCTTCTTCCCGACTAACAATAAGTGGTTGGTTATCCAGGAAACGACTTGAAGACAAGATATCCTTTGATCAGCAGCACGGCGTACCTTCCTCCAGTACGGTCTCCATACACAGAGCCTCCAAGGATAAGAGTCAAGCTACCCACAGCTGGCTCTCCATCATCAAGAATAATAATAAGGAATGACTGGAAATTTCATGACAGGCCTTTTTCAAGGCTATTATAAGTATTTACGCTCCCTACTTCACCATTAATCTCATCAGTTCTTTTCAGGGCCACCCTAGTTTAAACTATCTTGCCAACAAATACATTTTTACTACCATTTCCGGAAACGATTCGTCGACTAAAAGTTTATGTAAAACCGATCACTATTAAACTAAGTCAGGCATCCACTGGCAGACGTCACGAGCGGAGTTATTCGTCACAAGGCCGAAAACCCTAGTGACCGACGACCCTATATTACCCTCTCGACTCTAAGCATTCAACCAGGAATCACCGATCCTCTTCAAGGTCTGCGTTGGGAAAATCGAACAGCTATAAAGGAAAAATAAACTTAAGCCAACAGGACAGTCTCCAACGGGCAAGCATCATGAACCAGTCTCTCCACTTTAGATCACCAAAACAACTGAGTCTGCAAAAAAAGAAGGTGCTTTAGACACTGCTGTCCTTGACGTTATAACGTGATACCAAGGGACGTTGGAAAAGAGCTCCACAACAAGATCCAGAGCTTCAAACGTTGTAGTTTTCCTCCCAATCAGTGTGGTGCCACGATAACAGGCCATAGAAAATCATTCTGAGGTATAGAAGTAATCACATTTGCTGGAAACTTCAGTCAAGAAAAAGTTTACTAAAGAAGGTCACTGGTCCTTTTCAGGATCATTAGATGTCGAACCAACTTGCCTACAAATATATATTACAACTTAATAAAGTTAAAAAAAATAGCCTTTAGGACTCACAAAACATTGAACCATGCCAGAAGTTTCAAAAAGTTGGATTGGGAGAAAAACTTTCAATGCATCTAAGGAATACAATTTTAGTCATGAAGGAAATGACGCAGAATATTTATCAAGATTAAAGTAGCTTAAAAGTCGTTGAATAAAGAAGTTATTAAGTAACAGATAATCTTTTCACTATGACCCTCATAGTAATCTCTTGAATCTTTTAGATTTTTAGAAAGGTAACATATGTATTTGTATTTTTGTGGTAATAAAAAATGTAGAGATTAAGCTTCAGAACTTTGTTGCTGTGGTAATGAAGTTCTGAGATAAGAGAAAAAAATTTCCTTTAATTATACATTTTTTGGTAGTTTAAAATCTTTACAGCTTTAAAAAATAGCCCAGTTTATAAATTATACGAGAGAATCTGCAAATCTACAGCTTTTTAGGGCCAACGATTATTTTGTGGCATAAGAAATGCACTGTACTTTTCTGAATAATTATATTTTTTTCACTTCTTACAGTCTTTTACTTGACCAAATTAACTGTATGGATTCTAAATAAATATGTTTTCAATAAAAAGATTTTTGTTCTAAGAAGTGTCAGTAATAAATGTAAAATTTTTAACTTAAAATGTTTCACATTACGTGTCAACACACTATGGTGTTCTATTTAGTGAGTCTCAGGCAAAGACGTGACGGAAGGAGGGGGGGGGGTGCTAAACTTATAAGTAACAGTTTGCAGTAAAAAAATGTCCCCTTCTCCAATTCTTAACAATAATTTTGAAAATTCGTTATTACTAGAACGGATATTATTTTGTAATCTTAAAATTTTGAAGAAGTTGCATAAAAATGATGATTTAATAGTTTCTTCTATTATTATAGTACTTTTACCGTTTTTTATAACTGGAAGGATTTGTCAAAAATCTCCTCCTAATACTATTAATTTATCACGAAAGCAAAGTTTTGTATTACACAAGTCTCTCAACGTTCTATCAACCATTTCTAGAGCTTTTTTCGAAATCACAGAAGCCTCGTCCCATATTATTAAATCAACTTCCCTTAATTTTTTTTTTCAGTTCCAAATTCTAAAAATACACTTTCAATATTATCTAAGTCTAGAGGTAAACGAAAAGTTCTGTGACTGGTCATATCTTTTGGTAGTCATACAGATACAATTCCTGTCCAAGCCATTGACAAAATATTTTTACCTCTAGAAATAAAGTAATACATGAGTGTCTTAAATAAGTAGGTTTCTCCGGATCCACCAGGACTATCTATGAAATATACTCTTTCATCTTGTTCATAAATAGTTTTAAAATTTTATCTTTGATCTTCATTTAAATTTATGTACATTACAACGAACATTTTTTTACTGAAAGATATTTCCTCAATATTGCAATTATTTATATAGTTGCTAATGGTTGGTGTCGGTAAACTAAAAGACTCACATGATTAACCTTCCGATACCAAAATTTGATTAATATGTAGAAGAGCACAATTATTATTATCATTCTCGAAGTTTTCCGTAAAATATTTTTTATATTCATTCCTTATTTTATTTCCTTGGATGTTTTCTGAAATCAAAAACCAAGCAAAAAATTGTCTTAACTAGTATGGAAACATAATTGTAATGGCTTTTTTAAAACTATTGTTGATTTCAGAATTATGTTCTATTAAACCCATTGCAATTGCAGTATCCCTGAAAGTTTTATATGTTATTTCATTATGTTTTTTAACGTCTTTAAACGATGTAGCCCCATGTAATTTATTTAAAATAAGTTTAAAAAAAAGCCTTCATGATCTTTTGGAGATACTATGTTTAATCTACCTATGGCAATATTTTTCAGTGTAATTTTTCTTTTTTTCCAAATTTTAAGTTTATTGTCAAAAATGTTATGTTCTGAAATGTTAACATATTTTAGTGATTTTGCAAAATCATCTACTTTATTTAATTTAAACTAAGCTGTAAGGGATGTTTGATAATTTTAATTACATTTTTGATGTTATTTTCTTCAAATATGAGTTTTTGTTTATTTTCAAGATAAACAGCTAGATTTACAACTGTATGACTTCTACCATAAATTAGATATTCTTGAAGTCTCCAAGCTGCTTCCATTGGACTAACATATCTAGCATCTACATAACCACTAATTTCATCTTCTATTTCTTCATTTAATTCGTTTGATTTTCCTATTTTAATGTATGTTTAATATCATTAATTAACATGAATAGAATATTGGATGTTATTAAAAATTTACGTGTTTTTTTATTTCAGATAATAACTTGAATGTTTCAAGATAACTTGATGTATCAGGAATCACAAATTCCCACTAAAAATTTGACGTGGTGACTTCAAATTTATCGTACTCCAACATATATCATTTTCCAACAATTACTTTACTGTGTAACTGAAAAAGTTAAGAATAAATAAGAATAAATACACACAAATTGTAAAAATGTATTCCTTATAAAATATTCGGAAGTTGGGGGGTTGGCGCGCAGTGCGAGCAGGGGGGCGTAAGCCCCACTAGTGTATATATATATATATATATATATATATATATATATATATATGAGACGTTCCATGTCAACTGAAACACTGCTCTAGACATTTTTTATAGTTATGAAAAAAAACGGCTGAGTGCTAAGACTTTTTGTTTTAACAAGAGCTTTTGAAAGCCGTGTAGCAGATTAAAAAATTTCTAAATGGTGACCCCAAAATGGCCGCTGTTTTTATTGAAATCGTAGAACAAACTATGCAATGTATCTGCAAACACAAATTTAAGATCTAAAATTATGCTTTTTTAGGCCTAAAATGTCGGCCATGATATGTTGTTTGAAATGCCGTGTGGTGATTCAACTTTTTTAAAAATGGTGGCTTGGAATTATGGAAAATGGTATTTTTTTCTGCAATTTCGCGATATTTTAGGCTTGTTTTTGCAGCCTACACAAATTTGGGATCTGAAAATAAGCATTCATAGGCATAAAATGTTGTTCATGATATGTTGTTGAAAATGCCATGTGGTGCTTAATTTTCTTTTAAACTGGCGGTTTGGAAATATGGAAAATGGCGTTTTTTTTCTGCAATTTCGCGATATTTTGCGCTTCTTTTTGCAGCCAACACAAATTCAAGATCTGAAATACGCATTTATAGGCATAAAATCTTGGTAATAATATGGTGCCTAAAATGCCGTAAAGTACTCAATTTTTTTTTTTCAAAATGGCAGCTTAGAAATATGGAAAATGGCGCTTTATTTCTGCAATTCCGAGATATTTCAGGCTTGTTCTTGCAGCTAACCATACGGTATACTTTATATGTTTTGAAGCGTTTTGTTGATAAAACAGTTGAATCCTAATTAGATACTTTCGTATAACATTTATCCACAAAATTCAATGCCATATGTACATAAATAATATAGTAATGTTAGAAATACTTGATAAGTATACCACATCCAACAGCTGTACAAACTCCTTTAAGGGGATCCAAAAGTAGATTTCAAATTTTAATTTCGTGCCATTGGCCTTGTCGGTAACTATACAGTTTCTTATTTTTTATTGAAACACGGATGCACAATTAGCAAAACCGAAGATCATATGCCTTAGATACCATCATTATTTATTACTGTACAAAATTTTAAATTCATACATGAATAACAACTTAAAAAATTTTTGCACTGACTTTTTTTTCTCGGTGCAAAAATTCTTCAAGTTGTCATTTACGAATTCACTCTAAACTTTTTATAGTAATAGATAATGATAGTATCTAGGGCATATGATCTTGGATTTTGCAAATTGTGCATCCGTTTTTCAATAAAAAATAAGTAACTGTATAGTTACTGACAGAGGCCGATGGCGCGAAATTTAAATTTGAAATCGGCTTCTGGATCCTCTAAAAATTTAAAATTCGAAAAAGAGAAACTTTATAAAATTTAATTTTACTCTGTTAGCGTAGTGTCAGTTAAGGTACATGGTTCTTGATGATAGTGAAAATTATTATACCTTACCTAATGTTGAATGGACTTTATCCGTCTATTATTTTTTTTGTGTATTCATACTAATAATTAAAATTATAAAATATTGGGTCAAGTAAACAATTTTTTTCTTTTATTAAGAACCATGTACCTGAACTGACACCACGCTTACAGAAGAAAATTTAATTTCACAAAGTTTCTAGGTTTTCTAATCTACTTGGATAGTCGTGCTTGTTATTAATTCGCACTTTTCCGTTTGTGGCATCTATTATCAAAGTTTAATGTTTTGTATATATTACAAGAGAGTGCGTGGTGGCTAGGTTGGCTAGGTCGTGGATTGGCACGTGGGAGACCGAGGTTCGATCGTACACCGAGGGTGTAATGGTGCTAATCTACCATTATAGAATAGATGCCGCAAACGGAAAAGTGCGAATTAATAACAAGCACGACTATCCAAGTCGATGAGAAGACCTAGAAACTTTGTAAAATTAAATTTTACTCTGTAAGCGTGGTGTCAGTTCAGGTACATAGTTCTTGACAAAAGAAGAAAATTTTTTACTTGACCCAATATTTTATAATTTTAATTATTATTATAAATACACACAAAAAAAATAATAGACGGATGAAGTCCATTAAACATTAGGTAAGATATAATAATTTTTACTTTCATCAAGAATCATGAACCTGAACTGACACCCTGCTAACAGAGTAAAATTAAATTTTACAAAGTTTTACTTTTTTGAATTTTAAAGTTAAAGAGGATCCAGAAGCAGATTTTAAATTTAAATTTAGCGCCATCGGCCTCTGTCGGTAACTATACAGTTTTTTTATTTTTTATTAAAAAACGGATGCACGATTAGCAAAATCCAAAATTATATGCCCTAGATACTATCATTATCTATTACCATAAAAAGTTTAGAGTGAATTCGTAAATGACAACTTGAAGAATTTTTGCACCGAGAAAAAAGTCAGTGCAAAAATTTTTGTTGACAAGTTATTGTTCATGTATGAATTTAAAATTTTGTACAGTAATAAATAATGATGGTATCTAAGGCATATGATCTTCTGTTTTGCTGATTGTGCATCCGTGTTTCAATAAAAAATAAAAAACTGTATAGTTACTGACAGAGGCCAATGGCGCGAAATTTAAATTTGAAATCTACTTTTGGATCCCCTTAAAGGAGTTTATACAGCTGTTGGATGTGGTATACTTATCAAGTATTTCTAACATTACTATATTACTCATGTACATATGACATTGAATTTTGTAAATAAATGTTATACGAAAGTATCTAATTAGGATTTAATTGTTTTATCAACATAACATTTTAAAACATTTAAAGTATACCGTATGGTTAGCTGCAAAAACTAGCCTGAAATATCTCGAAATTGCAGAAATAAAGCGCCATTTTTCATATTTCTAAGCTGCCATTTTGAAAAAAAAAAATTGAGTACTTTACGGCATTTTAAGCACCATATTATTACCAACATTTTATGCCTATGAATGCGTATTTTCAGATCTTGAATTTGTGTTAGCTGCAAGAACAAGTGCAAAATATTGCGAAATTGCAGAAAAAAACGCCATTTTCCATATTTCCAAACCGCCACTTTGAAGAAAAATGAATTACCACACGGCATTTTAAACAACATATTATGGCCGACATTTTAGGCCTAAGAGAGCTTCATTTTAGATCTTTAATTTGTGTTTGCAGATATATTGCATAGTTTGTTCTACGATTTCAATAAAAACATCGGCCATTTTGGGGTCACCATTTAGAAATTTTGTTATCTGCTACACGGCTTTCGAAAGCTATTGTAAAAACGAAAAGTTTTAGCCCTCAGCCGTTTTTTTTCATAACTATAAAAAATGTCTAGAGCAGTGTTTCAGTTGACATGGAACGTCTCATATATAAGGTGACTTATGAGGACCTTACGTGCTTTTAGAATATATACTAATAACATTGAAAAGTTTTGAGGACAGTCCACATAAGTACGATTTTGTCCGCATAATAACCTTTTTTTACATAATAATGTCTGCATGAGTCATTATTTGTAAAGATATGTATTGTATAAGATCACCCAATAATAAAACCATGTTTTTGTTTACTTATGCACTGCTGCTGCCTTGCATAACACAAGCCATTCTGGACCACTTGTACGCATTGCTGGGATCTTGAATGAAGTACATAAGTCACCATGAAACACTGAAGGCTGACCAGAATAATCAGCATCGACGAATGTTACTACTTTTAACTTTTTTTTTTTTTTTCTTCAGCGTCGATTACAACCTACTCTATAAATCACTATTGTAACGCCGGAAGCATTATTCTTCGAAAACCAACACTGTAAGGTATCCAAACAGGTTACGATTCAGTATCTGGCCGCACAATTGTAGAGGGGGGAGGAGGGGGGAGGGGGAAAGTTGTTAAATGAAATCCTTATGGATTGTAGGGGTGCAAAAATGTAAAATTTAATTATTAATTTTTGAACGAAACATTGTGTAGGAGACCCTTATGTCACGTTAAATATTACTATGCACGCGAATGTAAGCAGAAATAAAAATACAAATAAAAAAGTAAGATGAAATAAGATTATTATTTAAGTTAATAAGCATGTTGGATTGCTTCAAAAAGTGCAAAAAAAGGATCTTTTTTAATGCAGAAACAGAGCGTCTCCACGTGTATTCAAGAATAAAGTCAGCAAAATTTCTAGGAGTTCAAAGATTGTCTTTCGGGAAGAAAGATTTTACTACTTGCCATTGTGATTCGATTCGCTGTGTATGTGTTCCGTCACTGGCCACAAACGGATTTCCTGGATTAGAATGATTAACTTTGCCCTTCGATTCTACGGCCTGTAAAAAATAAAGAAATATTTTTGAGATTAAGTTAAATGATATCACATCATTTAACTTGAAATGAGGCGTGCCTCGCTCACTACTCTCGCTCGGAAAAAAAATAAACTTGGACCCTATAAGTACTCACAGTAGAGTTGCCAGCAGTATACAGTACCAAACTACGTACATAATTACCTTTGTTGTACTATCTTTTTTAAAACTTGCTCTCGTCTATCTGTTCAATTTTTCCAGGTCTACCAATTTGTCCAATTTTCTCTTGTTTATTGATTTGGTACAGGACCACAACTTCGTGGCAATAATTATACCAATCACAAACTGTACTTCTCGATAAACAACCATTTTCCTTCGATCTTTCTCCATCTTCAAAAATAGCCGTATCATAACTCAATCTTTGAGCAAAAGAATACGTAAGATAAAATACCCGTGGTAAAGATAATTTGATATCCTCAAACCATGTATCAACACAACGTGGGATCCTAGAACGTGACCGACAAGGTGCCTTGTTACAACGGAAAGATCCAACAGTGTTGTTGTGCGTGTAGTCGATAGACATTGATGTTCCATGTACCCGACATCGTTTAAACGCAAGTATTAAGCTATTATACTCTGCAAATTTAATGCACTGTTTACGGGTACCTAAATTTTGTACAAAATATGGTAGATTAATCGTGTCTACTATCTTGTCAACACGCAATCGTCGAGGATCGTAATCTCCGTATGACTCCAACGAACCAACACACTGATCATCACTAACACTAGGCGGAGAATCGTGAGAAAAACATGGCACAGATTCATCGTCTTTATGAACACTCAGTTATATCTTGTAAGACTTAAAAATGCGAAATGACACAAAATTAAGCAAACTATACTGCTAAAACAGAGCTTATGAGAGCAATTAATATGCCTATCGCAAAATTAAGTGCATCTGAAGTATATATGGATATACTACTACAAGACTCTAGGCCTACTTACACAATGTTTCGTTCAAAAATTAACAATGTAATTTTTTAAAAATTTCGCATTTCCGCACCCCTACAATACATAAGGATGTCATTTAACCACTTCCCCCCTCTCCCCTCCTCCCTCCTCCGCAATCGTGTGGCCAGATACTAAACCTAAGCCTCCAAACGTAACTAATTGAGCCCTTGCCATTTTCTACCCGTCATATCCTTTCTTTCCTTTTTACACATCACACCACATACAAATACACAGTAGTACGAATAATTCAATCAATTTTGTAATTAATATATCACATACACGAGGTGTAACATCTATACCTTTTCTTTTCTTTTTTTTTCATCTTACACTGAGATTGTTCCTCAGACGATTATCTAGCTTTTATGTAACAACGTCGCTCTTATCCACTTTGACCTTTTAAATTCCAAGAAATGCTCAATTATCTCAAATGACCCGCTACCTAATAGGTGCCGAATTTTAATTTCCCCGAATTTCAATTATCTTGACTAGTAAAATTAATTTACGATGTAAGATAATGTGATTCTCCTACTCACTTTTTTCCCATAAAAAAACCTGTGGCTCACCCCAAGAGCAGTAGTTTAACTTGTACGCTCGTAGTACAGCGTAATATAGTTTTTAGTTCCAAAAACTTAGAGCCGCAACACTGTCAAGACAACTATTTAAATCTTTCAACAATAATTGTATCTTTTTTTCTTCTTGTTAGAATTCGTGTTAAGTTTAATATAAAGTGAAAACAAAAGTAATCAGCAAAAAAAAAGACAAGATTGTTTTAAGTTAAAATTTATTAATATTTCTCTATTACTTTTCATAGCAAAAGGATTCCCGAGTCCGAACCATCCCTACCTCTCCTTTCGCCTTCTTCGTCATAACTGCTAGCCACGCAACAAAATAACTAGTTGCCCAAGTTGGGGTAACATAGCAAATAATAAGTCAAGTTTTTGGCCGTCACCCGAACTTTAACTACAGTTCGAGTACGGAATGGATAAAATGAAACAATCTTCCCATCGGACGTGACATGTACAAAACAGAAGTTACAAGAAAGTCTAACAATCTTAGCATTCCATACTGATTGCGTCAGCTAGTGGTCAAGAAATAAAAATAGCTTTATCTCGTTCTTTTCGATATCTTTTTTTCTCTTGATACTCTTAGTTTTCAGAAATAAGAGATGCAATATGCAAATGACAACGAACTAAGTTAAAATAAGTGTGGGGTTATATACCAGAGAGAAATCGGATAATGTATTCCCACGAGCATAAAATAAAATACACTACTTTTGATCATACACGTCGCTAAGACAAGTACAGGGCTTAAGATACACCTTGTGTTAAGACTGGTGGGGCGTCTTAGTAAAAAATTTATAGCTATAATTATACCTATAAATTATAGCTATAATTATGGCTATAACTATTTACAAAACAGCTATAATAATGTATAAAATTCAGCTATAAATATAGCTATAAATTACAGCTGTAAACTTCTCATAAATTTTGAATAAAAATTAGTTTAAAATCAGATTTTTTCAACATACATCGATCAGAATAGACGGTATCATCTGTGTAATAACAGTAACGCTGAGAGCCTAAAGTATTTTTAAACAATTTTTAAAAAACTTGAAATTGTATACGATTTCTTGTTTTTTTTTCTACTTATTCAAAAATACTTCAGGCCCCCAGTTTTACTGTTATTATGCGGATGATACCATCTGTACTGATCGATATATGTTGAAAGAATCTGATTTTAAACTAATTTTTTTTCATTATTTGTGAAAAATTTACAGCTGTAGTTTATAGCTATATTTATAGCTGAATTTAATACATTATTATAGCTGTTTTATAGGTAGTTATAGCTATAATTATAGCTATAAATTATAGGCATATTAGTAGCTAAAAATTTTTGACTGAGGTACATCATGCTTAAACTATATATTTTCTACTGAGATCACAGTAAACATTCAAAGTTAAAAAATAAGTCTAAAATTGTTTTTCAAAACTATGTCTTACTTAAGTTTTGAGAAGATAAAAAAAAAATTACTTTTTTAAATAATTTTTTGCAGTTAAAAACCTTTATTTTTTTTCTAGAGGTAACGTTTTGTCTATTTATGACATGCTGTCAACATAACTAATTACAATCCTCATTTTATTACTGACTGTTTACAGTCAAAATAAAAATTTCTGTTACTCCGATAATATTTTTGACTTTCTCTTTATATAAACTTTATTGAAAACAACCTACTATTTTCTTGAGAAACGGTTATCGAATCATATGGCTTTCACTCAACTTTTACTTGTAGAAGTTAATAAATAAAAAAGCCCGTACTTAAATAGTACTAATAATAATTACCAATAAAAGCGTTTGCTGGTGGACAAGCTTCGAGGTCTGTGGCGCCATCACCAATGTGAACGATGGTTTTGAAGCCCCTTTTTTCTTTGAGTAGTCGAATGACTTCAGCTTTGCCACCACTCTGCGATGTTGGTTCCTTTTCGTCAAAACCAGCGTACTCCCCTGTAATAAAGTCTTTGTACATGTCAAATGCTTCAATTATTCCTATTGCAATAGCATAATAGTATCGTTCATTTATTTTTCCCATGTTACATTAAATATATTTTTAAACATTTTTTCTTAATATGTTAATGGAGAAGTTGAACAAAGACAGTAACTCATTTTTACATCAAATCAATAAGATATTAAGAAAATAATACGACAAGAGTAAAATCCTGAAACCACTTGGACTACGCCTCAAACCTAGATGCTCTGCTTGTACTCAGCTTCTCGATTAAAATATTAGGAAAAGTTTGTATTATCTAAATATTAAATACTCACCTGTAAAATAGAATTTTAGTTTATTTGCACATATGTTTTCTGGTGGAATGTTTAGTTCTGCCGCTACTGGAGCTATAAGACAGTGAAAGCCACCTGAAACTAGGAACACTTGCTTATTTTGTTCCTGTAGTGCCATAATCAGCGATCTGAAAAAAAGTTAGACATACGCAGATCAATTAAAGTAGTAGTCTATGTACATTTGAAACCACAACTTATCCCCTCTCTTGAATCAAGCACATATATTCTATGAAAGTTAGAAAAACTTGATAATGCAACAAAAAAGTGAGAACAATGTTCTAGTTGACTGAATTATAAAGCGCATATTTAACCTTGAATTGTTTAAATAAATCTTAATCAGCAGCATAATACATAAATATTGGTCAATACTAATACACACATATTTGTCACCTGTATCTGTCACAATTTGAAGACCGTATTGCCATACTATAAATGGCTGTCACACGATGTAGTTAAATAACTTTTATGTGAAACTATATACAAAAATTTGTATGAAAGAAGAGCTTACGTGGACGCATTACGTGCATGCTTAATAAAATAAAGTTATAAAAAGATAATTACTTTAAAAGAATAAATATTGTGCTCCTACTAAAATAAATAAGACAATCAACTATGGTACATGATAAACGTAATGAACAATTAAAAAAGGATGAGTTGAACAATGAATGTCAGCCATAAACGAAATTTACATACCTTTAAAGTAAGATAGTTCTTAATATATTTATTTGAAAGTGATCACGGTAGCGCAACGGAAAAGTTGCAATTTCGTCGATCTCCGACGTTAAGCAGTATTTGGCGCAATTAGTATTTAGATGGGTGACCGTTCGAGTCTCTCCGTTTCACCTGTGTTACTGGTTTTCGAAGGTTAATTGATTGTTTTTCTTAAGTGTCGCCAACGTGATCATGGGTGTGATTGAATTGGTGTTTAACTGTATAAACATCTAGTCATTACTTAGGTTTTCACCGATGGCTTTAAATGTGTAAAAAAGCTATATCCAAGCCTAAAGGCGATGATGCATCATAATAATAAAAAAAGGTTTGTTTGATTAAGGTATTTGAAGCACTCCGAGCAATACCAGAATAATTGTGGTATTAATCTATATTTTCAGTCCTGGCCACTAATACAGATATGTATCTTAATGACTCTAGGATCACTTAGAGTGTTCCGAACATCTTAATTGAACAAACCTAATATCTCGTTTCAGTAGGAAAGGATGGGCATGACTGGATTGAAAAAACTAAGTCAGTAGTGATCACACGTCTGCAAGAAGAGCTGTGGATTGTGGATTGCATACAAAAATTCTTCTACTACCTTTATTTCTATTTGTGTTCTACAAGAGCGTTAAATTCATTGTTCATACCTAGCCAAATATAAGTGCCGCATAAATAAACCAATCAATGATCGTAACAGGATTTTATACCAAAAGTTATAAGTTGTCATACCATTAATATTTTTCAATAAAAACATAAAATTTTGTATGCAACGTATTGCGCATTTAGGGTTGCAAAAAACTGTAGTAACCATACAGAAACAAGCTAGTTCTCAAGAAGGTAAGATTTGCTTGGTACTTTGTTAGTTAAGTGCGTAACACAATCTCTATTTGGCTATATGTAAACGCTATAAGTTCGATGATCTTGTAGAAACACAACTAAAATAGCCATCTGCTAAATATAAGTTATTCTACAAAACATAGTCTATTTCAAGTCCCATTTAATAACAATGTTGTGTGAGGAGATATCGATCGGAAAATGTTTTTTAAATAAACAAAGAAAGTCTTCTGGCAAAGGATCCATGGAATTCTGATCATTAAAAAATATTCCATTAGCTTTAAATATCAAGAAGTGGCTGTATTAGTGTTACGCCCTGTGTACGAAAACCAGGTTATATCTCACCTGGTATCTTAGGTAATTATTTCGTACTAAAATCTAACCTGAGATGTCAGCCAAGATTTCTTTAAAAGTATTCATAATAATAAAAAAAAACTAAAAATAAATTTTACAGTTTTTAAAGCTACTCTGTTTGTAATAACATTTGTATGGTACATTGACAACACGTTATCTTTAAAAGTGTTTGAAGTTAACTTCAGAAAATAAAACAAATTTTTCGAATTCTCATGTAAGATCTCGTCTGATATTTCATCTGAAGAAGCATCTGAAATCTCATCTGAGAATTTCAAAAATTCATTGCATCTTTAGACAATGGTTATAAAATACTTTGAAAGACGTGTTTTTCGATGTACCATGCAAATGTTCACTTTAATTGGACGACGTTAAATACTGTAAAAATAATTTTTTATTTTCTTTGTAGAAAGAATAATTATTTAGAAATCTCAACTGAGGTCTCCAGTGAGTTTTTGGCATGCGATATTTACCTGAAATCTCAGGTGAGGTTGAAACTAATGGTCGCGACGAAGACAGGGCAGGCTCGAGACTTATTTGACAACTTACAGTTTGGCCACTTCTGGAATTAAAAAACAGATTTTTTTTTTTCTACGATATAAAATCCAAAATTTATTAGCATAAAGAACATTTTCGTGCATTTTAAAGAGCTCAAAAAACTTTTATCCAAGACTTAAATGGTGTCGAATTCTCGTTTAATATGTCCACGAAAAATGCTCTTACAAATGCACGCAACTGAATTACAGCATTCCAACTTTGACGATTTGTAATTTACAAAGTCTAAGGATGCTGTATAAATTTTAATCTGAATTTTTCATTATAGTATGCCAATGCTAAAGGCTCACACATTCAAAAAGTTAGTTTCCCCAAAATAAAAACTAAGAGTCCTTGACCCTAAAGAACGTCATGTATCATTGCGAAGTGTCAAATTACTAATTCAAAAGATGATATGGGTTAGCAAACAGCTATTACATTAACATACATAATATAAGTACAATGTCAAGGCTCAGTTCTTATTTGGTGTGTCACAGTATCGATTTTTCAAATTTTTTATTAAAGCCCGTAACGTTCCATCTGCTAAAAAGCCGTATAGTTAAAGAATGTTGTTACGTCCGAACTTCTATAAGTGAAGGGCAGAGCTCGTAGATTCGTTGACCGACTGTTTAAATTTATTACTTATGTAATGCAGTAGTAGTGTGTCTTATCCGCCTTTTTATCTCACGTTCTTGTGTTATGACCTGACTTGTTCAGAGTTTGGTCTTCACTGTTTTATTTAAGTGCCATTCGAGGGGTTCTTAGATTTCAGTTCGTGAGCTTTATTTGTTCTATTTTTTTTATATTGAATAATAATCTTTATTGAAATAATATGGGTAATTCATGTATTTCTTTATTAAAGCAATTTTTTCATAATTTGTTTTTTTAAATACAATTTAATCGGGTCACTTTAACAAGGTTCAGCGTGAATTTTTTTACCAATATTTTACTGATATCCATCACTGATTATTGTTACTGCTGCTTCGGAGTTCTCTAATGCTTCGTGCTGTAACCGTCAGTGTTTCATTAAACTACACGAACGAGTTCGTGGCCAGTAGGATGTTGCGATTTCTGCTTTCTCTGTTATCGCCGGAATCACTTTCGGCGGGCCTCCTTTGCTGTACCTCGCTCCTTTGCGTAGTCTGATACTATTGATGTTCTCGATACGCACTCGAGTTGCCTCAGCCAACACGTTATGCCTTACGTGTATAAGGTACTCACGAGTCGCGAGAGTCAAGAGTTGACTAAAACCTCAGAGGACAGGTGACAGATGTACAGAGAGAAATTTTTCCTCTTGATGGTGCGTTTTTGTAGCATCAGAGCGAGTAAAAAAGGCCTTTGGTTGAATTAGGTCAACCAATGAGCGATGTTCTTGCAGACTGCGTCGACAGTTGCACGATGATGTTACATGTTATGATTTAACATATTAGGAAATAACCATACAACAGTACCAATCACATTTTCTGACAAGTGCGATTGAGTTTTTGGGTCAGTGATGATGAAAGCTCGTATCATCAATATAAGAACGCCAAATACAAGTTTAATTGTGACACTAAGTTTACAAATTTTGAAATTAATCGTTCTGAGAATTTTACAATTAACTTTAAATATAATGAGGTAATGTGTGTATTACAAATTTTAAATTAGTATACATTATCAGAATTAAACAATTAATGAGCAAGTAACTATCCATTCATATATACATGCAACTTTACAATGAGGCTGGCCGTATTCTATGCATATTATGAAGCATTGACCTTAAAACTAATACACACACGCACACACATAAATGACGTACGAGCTCCTCTTGTCATATGAGCTTACTTTATATTCACAATACGTCTTATCTGAATTTTGACGGACGAATACTTTTTAGTTATAATATAATTTGTATCAACTCGGGATGTAACTTTTGTAAAGGTGTTTGTTATACGTTATCTATTTTAAAATTCCTTAGTGTTCTATTTATATATCAAAGTAAGAATTATGTTTCTATCCATTTGAATTTTAAATCTTGGTACATTTCATATAAATCAGTAATTTAAATTTTTCTTAATACATCTAACATACTTCTATGATCGTTCGTTAGCCACTGCTTGCGTGCACGCAGTCGCAATAGTTAACAAGTTTAACTGTGACGATGATTCTATTTCTACACGAGAGTACTCGTGGCGATGACAATAATAAGGCTTTTGCTTTCAACGTTGGAATCCAAGTCGATGGTCCTTTCTTTTTTGTTCCTCTTTGATTCACTTTTTAGGTGAGTCTACAGTGGCCTGGATTGCTCGAGCTTTTCTTACGCAGCTCAGTCATGGAACTAAGTATTACATTTGCTTAAAAGATGCAACAGAAATCACTTTCCGTCCTTTATAGTTACTTTAGAACACTTCATGAAAGAGAAAAGGCGAATATTCTTTAATGCAAGGAGTTTTGAAACCCTTGCATTTAAGGTTGACACGTTAGGTTAGGGATAAAATAAAATTGCTGATCTCTCGGATTTTATATTAAATACAAGTTTTTGACGAAATTGTGTATGATATTTCTTGTGGTCATACGCAGTAAAGAATGTTAAAATTATTGATTATTCACATTCTTGGATGTACTAGTGTAATTTGATGTTGGAAGATGAGCGCCTTATAAGATTGTTTGAGGTTGCTCGCGTAGTTCGAGTTTTGCAACGGTAGCTTGTTTTAAAACAAGTAAGTTATACGTCTGCCAACTGCCGAAGCAGGTGTACCGCTCGAGGTTTGGAGACCACTGAGCTTTTGCTTTTTATAGTTAAAAAATGGAACTCTATGTTTCGACGTAATAAATATGAAGCATATGACATGGGATGTCACAATGTCATGTATCTTTGCAACGTTTTAGATTATAGGCTTGGAAGGTACTTGGTAATAATAACGCTATTTTGTATACGATATAAGTACACTTTTTTCAGTTCATGCGTCACAACCGATTTTTTGATGCAACCACAAGAGTAGCGTCAGGGTTCTTTGTTTCACGTAAATGTGCAAAATAAATAAATTACTGGGTATACAATAAAATCAGGCTATAGATTGATAGGGTAAGAAACTAATTCTTCTAATATTTGTGTCGTGCAAGTGTATTGGTGCTATTGGATGCCAGAAAAGTGCATAATTTTAGGACTTTGCATAACTAAATGCACAGTAGATGTCAAATAATACAAGTTTAACAACTTATAAGGAATGTAAGTGTGAAAGTTTTAACATTCAAAATAAGTGTAAACATC
The DNA here is from genome assembly GCF_036245765.1 of Copidosoma floridanum. Classification (NCBI taxonomy): domain Eukaryota; kingdom Metazoa; phylum Arthropoda; class Insecta; order Hymenoptera; family Encyrtidae; genus Copidosoma; species Copidosoma floridanum. The sequence continues at coordinate 485,545 of NW_028321914.1, read as the reverse complement.
ATGATGGTCAGTAATACAAAGTTTGGATGCAGAAGGATACACTTGTATTCATAATCCACCTGAAAAAAATAATGGCCTTCTTTGTGGCATTACCTTTGTAATACCCTTAGGAAAGCCGTATGGCATTACATATGGTTTACCATATGGTATTAGATAAGGACCTTTAGCTTTATGATGCCATATATAATTCCATATAAAAAAAATACATGGAATTACTAACTAGAAAGAAAAAATTTTGTCATAAATGCAAAATACCGTAATAAGTTATTGATAATTTACAATCTGAATTTCTATCCAAATAATAACTTCAAAACAAGGGGGCCCAGCTGATTTTACTGATATGTAAAAAAATTAGGTTCTTCCATCTTTTTTTTTTTTTATTTCTGAAATATTACTCGAATCCCCTTATTTCGGAGTTATCATCCGGATGGTATTGTAACATCGGTGTATCCACATTAATTGTTTTTCCTCTTGCTTCAAATCTTTCCGTGCCGATTTTAAAATACAAAACGCAGGGGCCAATGTGCATCTGCAAAGAGGTGAATCACCTACAAGAATGCTCGTAGCTAAGGTACTACGACCATGCATGACTCACTAACATGCACGCTGGCCCACGCTGACCGGAAATGCAAAATAAAATATTTTTCTACAACCATAGATACAAAAGTTTAACTGGGAACAGTTAACCTGAAGTATTAAATGCAGATATAATGTTAGATAAACATAAGGTTGAGCATTAGGATAGCTTAGAATTAATGCATAGAAATAAGCGAAAATATTATTACAAGCCAGAATCGTCACAAAAAACCAGTACGTACTACACCACTAGCAAACAACTACATTACATATTAACTATGACAAATTTGGTACACAACTTTAGTAACCTTCAAAGAACTATCCGATTTTTACCATTCAAGTTAGCAAACTCATAATTTACAGAGTAACCATTTTTTCATCGAATTAATAATTTCATAAACATACTGCAATAGTCTTATTTGTAATCTAGTTGATTGCTAACACTTTTTCCCGAATGTAAAGGAAAAACGGAAAATAACCCTTTCCTTTTTCTTGACTCGGAGAGAGAGTCCGTATGCCTGCCTCCAATAGGGGTAACAGAGTCCTGATTCCCCAGGGTACCACGAGACGACTCCCTCTCCAACTACTAGCAGCAGAAAAACATGTTCACCAAAATTATACCAAAATTCCGCATTATTTTCGTAACATTATAAACATTCAAACTACCGGTAAAACAAATTATGTTAACTCACAACAAGCAAACCACTAGTATTCTAACAACTGCTATTTTTATTATCATTATTATGATTATTATTATTATTATTATTATTATTATTATTATTATTATAATTATAATTATTGTTATTACTATTATTATAAATACCACCACTAATTATAAGTTAGTACGGCCGCAGCCACCGTTTTGACGCTTAAGTAGTAGTATTAACTAACAACTCACCAATCGTTTGTTCACCCTAGCATCAACCGAATTGTTAAGCGATTTTCACCGCTCTTTTTGCAATGAACTTAGCTGAACGAACAACCAATGTGTAGCATTAGTAAATATTAACAATACCTGGTCGTAATGTTAAGATTAAAATATATTGAAATTCTGTCAACTTTTGATGTGAAAGAGAAAGGAAGGGCATGAGTAAGTGAATCACCTTCCCTTCTCTTGACGCACAGAGGAGAACAAGCCGGATGTGGGATATGCCAATTTCTGAGTGGCTAAACTAGAGCAGTTCTAGCCAATTAGATTTTCGGCTATTGTCTTTTCTTCAAAATTTTCCCCCGGCAAGTTTTCCTGCGTTTTTTGAGCCAGCGCGTGACCGAGGTCCGCTTCTCGCAATAAAAAGGCCCGTAGGCCCAGAGGAAAATCAGTTTGCAGTTCGTAGTTCAGAGTTTGACTTGACTCGACTCAGCTCGAAAATAGCCCTTCAAAGTGGACTGAGTAGTAAGAGTCCGCCTCTGCTACAACCCAGTCTACTGCGAAGCGAGGTAAAGCAATTCAGTTCGGCACGCGAAATTCGACGATACCCTTCGAAGTAGACTGAGTAGTGAGAGCCCGACTCTGCTACAATCCAGTCTTCTGCGAAGTGAGGACACAGTCGAATTTCGCTACCACCCTCGAACGATCAACTGGTTGCCAGAGTCCGTCTCTACTGCCACTTGATCCTCTTCAAGAGCGACTTACATCCACGCTGGTTCAACGTCTGTAGCAACTTTCACGTTTAAATAAAAGTAAGTGACCACATATCATATTCTTCCTTTTGACCAAGTTTTTCCTTTTGCGCGAATACCATTACTCGCCCTAGTATTGGCAGAGATAAGTAGGGAGATTGCCAGTGCCTATGTTAATGAGTGTGCCAATGTTTCGGCGCTGATTTAAGCGCCAATCCATCGTGGCCAGCAGAGGAACCGTGCACATGTTTTCTATTGGCTGGCGGCTTGTAGGCTCGGCTCGCGGGGAGAGGTAAGGGGAGATCAGTGAGGGAGACATGAGAATCCAAATGTGTGCATCGGTGATGATGGAGGATGGAGATGGAGGGGAAGCTAAACCTATATGTATATGCATACAATGGGCTATATATCTATAGCTAAAGTTGTACACTGCTAATACGAAAAAGATGAGCTGCGCGTTTAAGTATTACTTTTCTCGCTTTTCCTCCCTGAAAGAAAGATAAGCTTTTTAAATGCAGTTGATCATTTGTTCAACTACAATAAACAAAACATAATTGTCAGGTTAGTAACAAATTTTTTTTCATTTTTCAAAAAATGACAAGCTCAACGCAATTAGTATATTTTTTTGCTTTTTTCAATGAACGAGCGCCTTTATCCCAATAATCCGATGCGCTCAATAGTTCTTCACTTTTACGATAAGTGAAATTATTGAATAATATATGAAGGCATTCACCACAACGACACAGTAAGCTCAAATATTTTTTGTACTAAGTAATATTATTTACTAATATACTGAACACCTTTACCCGAACGCTCCATTGCACTGATATCTTTATTTGTTAATTTATATTTTTTCACCATTAATACATAGCTTAACGGCAATAATACGATAAAGTTTAAATTAAATCTCAATCTTTGAAACTTTACGATAAACATATGTAACTTATAGTCTCAAGGTATTCCAAGCGTTAATAGCTGAGAGGGCTGGAGCAGGAGGGTGAATTTTAGTTTTGCGGCTCCGGGTTCCAATCTCACTTGGAGCAAATTTTTTTTTTTTTTTTTTTTTATTCCAACATTACTTTGAATGTTCATACCTTTTTTTTATGATTACTTACGTATTTTGTTTTATCAGTGACTAAAACAATTTTTTTTTTTTCCTATATTGGTACACGATCCAAGAAAATTTTTTTCCATTCATGGCTAAAAAAATTATTTAACGCATCAAGTAAAAACTTTTCAAGTGCAGTTGATCATTCATTTAACAAAAAAAAGAAAAGCATAATTGTCAAATTATTAAAAATTTTTTTTTTACTTTTCAAAAAATGTCAAGCTCAACGCAATTAACATATTTTTTTGCTTTTTTCAATGAACGAGCGCCTTTATCCCAATAATCCAGTGCGCTCAATTGTTCTTCACTTTTACAATAAGTGAAATTATTGAATAATAAATGAAGGCATTCACCACAACGACACAGTACGCACAAATATTTTTTGTACTAAGTAATATTATTTACTAATATACTGAACACCTTTACCCGAACGCTCCATTGCACTAATATCTTTATTTGTTAGTTTATATTTTTTCACCATTAATACATAGCTTAACGGCAATAATACGATAAAGCTTAAATTAAATCTCAAGCTTCGAAACCTTACGATAAACATATGTAACTTTTAGTCTCAAGATATTCCAAGCGTTAATAGCTGAGAGGGCTGGAGCAGGAGGATGAATTTTAGTTTTGCGGCTCCGGGTTCCAATCTCACTTGGAGCAAATTTTTTTTTTTTTTTTTTTTATTCCAACAATACTTTAAATGTTCATACCTATTTTTTATGATTACTTACGTATGATGTTTTATCAGTAACTAAAAACATTTTTTTCAATTACTGTTTATGAAGAAGTAATTATCAAAAAAGAAAGTCATTACAGCTTTGTTTGTGGTAATACCTGTAATAGGTTATTATGAAAAAATGCTCGTTCTCTCTGTAGTTTTTCCGGGCTGGAGACCGGCACACTAAATGTGGCTACATTACGCGCGCGTTTTTTTTTTTTTTTTTTTTAATTAGTCGAGTGCTTGACGAATTTATTGAAAATACTACTTCAAGACAAATTGAATAATGAAAACTAGTGATTAACTAGTTACTACAACGAATTCATAAATACTGTAACTGTTATTAAGGTGAGTTGTTTTCCGAAAGCACTATAATTATTTCGTTAAGCGATTATTTTACGACTCGAATTGAAAAGTATAATACACTTCTCAGTGACGCATACATTATGTACATAATTATAAAAATAATAAATATCGCGTAGTGAACAATATTTTTACAGAAATTTAAATTTATGACTCCTATCACACACAGTAGCGCATCCTATCTCGTTTGCATCCCATTTAGAGCGGGAAATTATTTTAATTTATTACGGCTAATAATAATAATAATAAAAATAATAACAATAATAATGATAATAATAATAATAATATTATCTAGAGAATTTTTTAGACAACACAAAAACAGTCTTTATTCTTTGGCAATGAAACAAGTAATTTTTTCTACATGACTATCTAAGACATACTAATCAATCATTTTTAAAGTACAAAAAAAAAGAATTTTGTTTATAATTTTAAAAAAAAGTTTAAAGTTACTTTTTAAAATACTTTCAAGCAATTCAAGAATTCATTAACGTCAGTACTTGTAATGCAAACTAAAATATGAAATTGAAATGATTAACTGCACTTAAAAAGCTGTTACATAATGCGTCAAATAATTTTTTTAGCCATGAATGGAAAAAAATTTTCTTGGATCGTGTACCAATATAGGAAAAAAAAAAAATCGTTTTAGTCACTGATAAAACAAAATACGTAAGTAATCATAAAAAAAAGGTATGAACATTCAAAGTAATGTTGGAATAAAAAAAAAAAAAAAAAAAAATTTGCTCCAAGTGAGATTGGAACCCGGAGCCGCAAAACTAAAATTTACCCTCCTGCTCCAGCCCTCTCAGCTATTAACGCTTGGAATATCTTGAGACTAAAAGTTACATATGTTTATCGTAAAGTTTCGAAGCTTGAGATTTAATTTAAGCTTTATCGTATTATTGCCGTTAAGCTATGTATTAATGGTGAAAAAATATAAACTAACAAATAAAGATATCAGTGCAATGGAGCGTTCGGGTAAAGGCGTTCAGTATATTAGTAAATAATATTACTTAGTACAAAAAATATTTGTGCGTACTGTGTCGTTGTGGTGAATGCCTTCATTTATTATTCAATAATTTCACTTATTGTAAAAGTGAAGAACAATTGAGCGCACTGGATTATTGGGATAAAGGCGCTCGTTCATTGAAAAAAGCAAAAAAATATGTTAATTGCGTTGAGCTTGACATTTTTTGAAAAGTGAAAAAAAAATTTTTAATAATTTGACAATTATGCTTTTCTTTTTTTTGTTGAATGAATGATCAACTGCACTTGAAAAGTTTTTACTTGATGCGTTAAATAATTTTTTTAGCCATGAATGGAAAAAAATTTTCTTGGATCGTGTACCAATATAGGAAAAAAAAAAAATTGTTTTAGTCACTGATAAAACAAAATACGTAAGTAATCATAAAAAAAAGGTATGCACATTCAAAGTAATGTTGGAATAAAAAAAAAAAAAAAAAAAAAATTTGCTCCAAGTGAGATTGGAACCCGGAGCCGCAAAACTAAAATTCATCCTCCTGATCCAGCCCTCTCAGCTATTAACGCTTGGAATACCTTGAGACTACAAGTTACATATGTTTATCGTAAAGTTTCAAAGATTGAGATTTAATTTAAACTTTATCGTATTATTGCCGTTAAGCTATGTATTAATGGTGAAAAAATATAAATTAACAAATAAAGATATCAGTGCAATGGAGCGTTCGGGTAAAGGTGTTCAGTATATTAGTAAATAATATTACTTAGTACAAAAAATATTTGAGCTTACTGTGTCGTTGTGGTGAATGCCTTCATATATTATTCAATAATTTCACTTATCGTAAAAGTGAAGAACTATTGAGCGCATCGGATTATTGGGATAAAGGCGCTCGTTCATTGAAAAAAGCAAAAAAATATACTAATTGCGTTGAGCTTGTCATTTTTTGAAAAATGAAAAAAAATTTGTTACTAACCTGACAATTATGTTTTGTTTATTGTAGTTGAACGAATGATCAACTGCATTTAAAAAGCTTATCTTTCTTTCAGGGAGGAAAAGCGAGAAAAGTAATACTTAAACGCGCAGCTCATCTTTTCCGTATTAGCAGTGTACAACTATAGCTATAGATATATAGCCCATTGTATGCATATACATATAGGTTTAGCTTCCCCTCCATCTCCATCCTCCATCATCACCGATGCACACATTTGGATTCTCATGTCTCCCTCACTGATCTCCCCTTACCTCTCCCCGCGAGCCGAGCCTACAAGCCGCCAGCCAATAGAAAACATGTGCACGGTTCCTCTGCTGGCCACGATGGATTGGCGCTCAAATCAGCGCCGAAACATCGGCACACTCTTTAACATAGGCACTGGCAATCTCCCTACTTATCTCTGGTATTGGTACCCGTGGATCACCGGGAAGTATAAAGTATTTTCGTTTGCGCGAACGCCATATTAATACCCGCGGATCACCGGGAAGTATAAAGTGTTTTTGTTTGCGCGAACGCCATTACTCGCTATAGTATTGGCACCCGTGGATCACCGGGAAGTATAAAGTGTTTTGTTTGCGCGAATGCCATATTAATACCCGCGGATCACCGGGACGTATAAAGTGTTTTTGCGAACGCCACTACTCGCCACAGTATTGGCACCCTTCGGTCACCGGTAATAGCAAATTAATCTCCAGTATAAAGTGTTTTTCGTGAACGCCATTCCTTGCCACAGTATTGGCACCCTTCGGTCACCGGTAATAGCAAATTAATCTCCAGTATAAAGTGTTTTTCGCGAACGCCATTACTCGCCACAGTATTGGTACCCTTCAGTCACTGGTAATAGCAAATTAGCCACGGACAATCCGTTGCCCTCCGCGGTAATAATACTATCAGAATAACAACGAACGATCGGATTAAGGGAAATACCTACCGTGATATTAGTGTGTCAAGGTCAAATTACGTACGATATCCTTACTCGTGACGGTGTTAACAGTTTTTAGATCGTGAACGAGGTATACACCGCTCTTGACAAAAAAAAGCCGCGAGCAAGTGCATCGGAATATTGCACAGCAGTCAGTCTTAGTCGCGTGAAAGCAATTGTACCCCTTTTTGAGTAACGCGCCTTTAAGCTGAATTATCCTTTTAACCCCGCGTCCCACCTACGCGCCCAGTGTGAATCCCGAGTTATTGAGTGAAAGCTTAGGCTCAAATAATATGTTGCGCCGACGTAACAGTATATAATACTAATTATTCACAGCAAATGCCGCATTACGGTATTTTGCAGTTATTTTAAGATGATAAAACTTTTTTTTTCCAATTTTTAACTCCATGTATTTTTCCATATGAAATTAAATATTGCATCACCATGCTAAAACCTCTATGTAATGCTATACGTAAAACCATACATAATTTAACCACATGCTTTTTCTAAAAGTATTACAGAAGTGAGAGTTAATTCCGTGATTCTTCTTTAGGTAGGAATTACGGAATCAACACAACACCAACGCCAACAGTATAACCTTCTTTGCGTAGTGACGAAGCAGATAAAACTAAATTAGTTTGAAAAGTGACACGAGTATGACGTAAGTGACTATTAGGGACGGTTTTCTTGAGTCTTGTGATAATAATATTATTTCATTCACTATCAGTAAATTAATAAGCTACAAACTTTGACTCATTTTTAATAATGTAAATTGCGAATAATACTACAATAATTAACTTTTTAGAAGTATTGACATGAGGTAACGTTTTAAATCAACAATTATTTTTGGTAATAGTTTGGCAAAGTCTGACGTTGGCTACCACAATGTACAGTCGAATCTTAGTAAGAATACAAACCTTATACAGTTCGAATCCCACAGTATTTACATGGTAATTCGTAGTAAATTTAGACGTCCTACAATGAGTCTCACCTCATGTTCAAATGCACACGGATGTCAAATGTCTACAGAAGAAAAGTAACTATAAAATTTATGGCGTCAATAAAGACAAGCTGATCATGTAGGGAACCAAGCCTTGTTATATACATATCGTCGTGGAAGAAGGTGCTGAGAGAGAGACTTGTGTATTTGTGTGTTAACTTTATTATATGATAGGCATTACTCATTCAAGAGCTTGACAAGAACTGAAGTCATTGCTAAGAGTGTATATCCTCGCTTGACTAGTATAAGAGTAAAAAACTCCTTACAACCAGGTGACTCTGATGCCCTCTAAGAAGTTTAATTAAATTATATATTCCTTAGAGCTGGCCAATTTTTATCGTGTTGACTCACATCTGTTTAAACGTATGAGATGCGTCAAAATAAGACACAAAACAAGTACATATTTATTTTCTAGGTGAATTGTTTTCCAAGAAATATTAAAAAATAAAAGTTTGTTCCAGTTAAAAAAAATGTAGTACGCATTCTATGACACTGACTGTCCAAAAATACTTTTGTCACTTAACAACATTATTTTTGATTAAATAAAAAACTACTGCAGATATATATATACATATATATATATATATATAAACATATGTACATATATATGGATAACTTCCCTTATAATACAATAATTTTCGATGGTTATTACAATAATCCCCCTCTGCCTCCCTCAACCCTTTGCCTGATTTAATAGAGCCCCCTCAGCCTCATGTCAGACTCTTCTTAATAGGGTGAAATTCAATCGATTTGCTACGTAATTTTCATTAGGTAAAATTCTTATTAGGCCCCCTTCACATGTATAACCCCTAGCTGCCCTTAAAATTATATAACCTAGAAACCTTCAATATATAATAATCATGTGATTTGGCAGTTTGTTTTTTTTTGTTCTCTAAGCTTCTCCTCCATTTATAATAAAAAGTGTTTGTTTTTTTTATTTCGTATGCTTAAAATATATAAAATTCAAAGTTCTGTCTAAAAATCAAGTTATACTGATGCCACATGGTAAAGAAAAACTAAAAATTAAGTGCGTACTGAAATTTTAAAAAATGTTTAAAAAATACTTGAACTTAATACGTAAATCAACCCGAACAAAATCATATTTTTTAAATATTCATGGATAAAAAGCAGCTAAAGCTGCGACAAAATGTGTTATGTTGCACATTCTATAAACGTTTAGGATGTACAAAAGTGTTGTAGGAAGATACATTTCAATGAAAATATTTTAAACATTTTATACAATGCGGTCGAAGTCGCGTCGGGGTACGTTTGTATTATATACATAAAAAATACTTTCTAACAAAACTACAACTTATACGAATTTAAAATTTTTTCTTAGCACAGATTTTAAATGTACAGCCTTACTTATGTTAAATATTTATTTAAGAGGAAGTGATTTTTGCATGATTTCTCATCTGATATTATCATCAGTAATCAACTTTTTTTATTCTATTTTTAACTGAAAATTTAAGCAAAATGTAATGCATAATTATACACATATCCCTAATGTCATAAAAAATGTTTTTAATAAAAGGTATTATAAAAGGCTGGAAGAAGCTTATTAAAGCTACGTGTAGTTTTTTTTCCTTTTAAACATGAATTTTACCTTATTTAGAGGAGTACTAGGTGACGGTATTAGGGCTCGTGTGGAATGACCCTCGAAAATCACTAAATAATAAAGCAAGATTCATAAAATATTTAGTATAGCAGATTGAAGTTAAAATAGAAGTAAGGCAAGTTTAATAGCTACTTTATTATAATACTGTCCACCAAATTTTTTTAAATGTTTAGTGATCATAACATTTTTATTTTTTAGTCACCGAAAATAATTTGCTATAATCGTATCCTACCTTAAGCATTTCACATATTATGTAACATCTGGAATAAAAAGACAAACAAGTAAAAATTTCTATTTATAAATACCAACAGAAATTTATGAAACATAAATGACAAAATGACAAAATTTGCAAATGCATATGGGTCATTCTTTTGCAATCCGAACGGATTATGCTAAAAATTAATCGTCACCGCTCCGATTCAGTTGAAAATTTTTTTCCAGTTTCTATACTGAAAAATAATAGATACGTGTCCGAGGAATTTTTTTTGATTGCCTATTTTCGATTTTATAAGTTATGATAAATCTCATACTAGTGGTTGAAGACACATTTTAAACAATGTACAGCTCCGAATCCTTAAGAGCTCAAAAATTTTCACCAATGGCACTTTTGTGGCTAAAGAGTTGAACATTGAGAAAGGAAATTAAAAAAAAAAAATCATCAACAAATTAATATTGTTAAGAACTTAATTTTTTTAATCAATTTTTAACAATTTCCCCCAAAATGAGTCGAGTTTTTATTATTACCATCGTATTCTGCGTCAAATTTTACGTAAAAATCATGTCTTTAAAATATGGAGACTTTTCAATTGTTATTGTTAAAATATTTATTTACGTAGCACGTAATGGTAAAAAAAACTGTTTTTTGAGTATGAAATGATACCTGTACCTCGTATCAAAAAAAGTTATATGTAAAAGTTGTAGATAATTGAAAGATCTACAACTTTTGTAACATTTTTCAGTATAACCTCAAAATTTTGTATTATCATTTAATAAAGCGAAAAATCACGATTTTATCGTTTATTTAGTATGAACTTTCATTAAAATAAAATCATGAGTGATTTGTTTTCCAATCTTATCTCCTGAATGATGAAAAACGAATTTTCATTAAAGAAAGAAAAAAGATTGTTTAGCACTAGACAAAAAATAATAATAACAATGCTCGACGTAACATCAACACCTAAACTGTTAATTGTTGTTCAAATTTTTTTATTGCTACATTGTTTTTTATTGTCTTATTAATTGTCTGATTTTATATAAAAAATTAGTTTTTCATCTGTTTGATTTTAAAAAATTTTAAAATTTCACGGGGAAGCCTGCCTACAGTACGATCTATGATTCAAAGTGTTACCCGCGCTAGTCGCGTACATTCCCCATACTACAAGTTCGTTGGCTTTTGAATCAGCTGTGCGTTTATTTTGGTCCGCTACCAAGACATATTCTCACTCGTTGTAATTTAAAGTTTAACAATTTTTACTTTGTAACAATGCCACAGAAAGAGGCACGTGTAAAATGCAAAGTACTAGTCATCAATCAGATAGATGTTTTAATCCTTTTAATCTCAAACATCCAGCAACAAACACTTCTGATTTGAGGACAGTAAATGAAAAATAACTTTTGAAACTGGACTTGGCAATTTCGTCAGATGCATTACAACAAAAAATTTGTTCTTCTTGTCGCTTGAAGTTATCAAAGTTGAAAGAAGAATATACAAAAGAGAGTGAAAATGAACTATCAGATTTGGAACGTACAATATTTTAATTATTATATTGAGTTTAGATATACCTAACCTTTCATAGAATCTTATGTCGATGTTTTAGTCTAATTTTTTTAGACGCTATAAAAGGAGGATTCTGCAAGTTGGGAGCAGTGACAATACATCTGAATTTTCGGGAGAAAATCCATCTTTGCGAAGTGAACGAGTGGATTTTTTCAACAAAAGATTAAGCTTCTTAGGATCTTCGCCCATCAAAAAATAAAAACTATCGTCGAAAAGGTAGTTGAAAGAAAAATCAAAACAAATATCGTCCGTAATTGATAAAAAAATTTTTTAGTTTGAGCCGAGATGATCCAGATAATCTTGAAGCAGATGACGACAAGTCCTTGATAATAAGTGCTTTGCAAGAAAGTTTCAATACTTCGGCCAACCGCGTTTATAAAACTAAAATTCTTACTATTTTTCGAAATAATTTAAAAGAATTGTATGAAATTTTTACTTGTACGTATCCAACTATCAAATGTAGTTTCTCAAAGTTTGCTAACTTAAGGCCGAAATATTATGTTTTGGCAGGTGCTTCTGGTACTCACTCTGTTTGTGTATATCCTATACATGAAAATGTTAGTTTATTAGTGAGCGGTTCCAATTTTAAATCACTTACTTTTGGTTCTGAGCTGCCTTTGATCAAATATAAGGATTGTTTGGATCGTATGGTATGAAAAAACAAAACGACTGATTGTTATTTAAATTCTTGTAAGAAGTGCCCCGGCGTGACGAATGTTATTGAGCAACTGGAGGAAATTTTTGAAGAAAAATGTACTGGAAATGTTACCTACAAACAATGGATTACGATTGCAAGAACCTCATTGCAGACCCTCATATCTCCAGTTGATGAATTTTTATAGAAGTTAGGTGGAGGTTTGCAAAAACTGTTGATTTATTCATTTTTGGTTAATAAACAAAGGGATTTTTTAAATGAGATGAAAAATAAACTGAGAGAAAACAAGTGTATTGTAATTTGCGACTTCTCAGAAAACTATGCTTTCATAATTGAAAATTCGGTTCTGGGTATACATTGAAACAATTATCAGGCAACCGTACACACGAAAAGACCTTTTTTGTTGAAAATCCCAGACCACGATTTTTTTACATCAAGTAATTAACTAACTAGATTGTATTAATGTCAGACCAGTAACCTTTCACGCTAGTGTAGTAATTGAAATTTTTAGCCCCACGTTAGTCACGACAAAATTCATACTAAGTATGCGTATTCAGTGGCTGTGGTAGATGTTTTTCGCCTACCAACGGTACGGTAGCTTCGAAAAATCAGTGGCATGCGCAGAGAGTGAGCAGTACGTCAAATTCACCGACTACTATACATAGTATATGTATATATATATACACGTGACAGTATATTATTGTGCGTTATTCCATTCTTTAATTGTGTGAGGGATAGTTGATTACGAGCAAACGTGAATCTTTTTCTTTACTTACTAAACTTTAATTATAAGTCATCGTAATAAGTGGATATAGTCAACACAATCTGGTGTACTAAAAAGTACATACATAATGTTCTAACCTACAAAAGTGTATCAACAAAGCAAGAACGTACATATATATACTTACACTAATGTAGCACAAGAGCTTAAAGACTTTTCTGCTCATGTGCTAATTTGCATTGCTGGAAGAAAATTGGTAGGCAAAAAACACCTACCAGGCACTGACATAATTCTTCGGGGTTTCTGACTCGTGGTCGTTGTACGGGTAATATCCTTACCACGTACTGAAAAACTCGTCACTACTTGTGGTAGGGGATTTTCAACGAAAAAGGTCTTTCCGTGCACCCATTTCTAATTTATTACAGGAATGACTTGAATGAATTAAAAATTTCAAGTTTTGTTTGCATTTCTGAATGCCTACATCACGACACTATTGCCGTACATCTATATCAAAAGCAGTTGATTGAATTATTAAAATAAGTTTACCGTGTCTCAATAAAATAATATACATGTCTGACGGTGCCAATGGACAGTATAAAAATAAAAAGAACTTCATTAATCTCACTCATCACTTTGAAGACTTTAAAATAGCAGCAAAGTGGCATTTTTTCCCCACTTCACATGGAAAGAGGCCATACGACGGAATGGGCGGGACTGTAAAACGACTAGCTGCCAGAGCAAGTCTTCAGAGAATTAACAATCCCATTCGAATGGTTCAAAGACTTTATGATTGGGCCACAGAATCACTGCCAAATATTACTTGTCGTTATTCTACAAATAATGATTACGAAGAAGAAAGAAAATTAGTATTAGAGACATTTTTGAGAGCAACAACCATTAAGGGAACGCTAAAATATCATAGCATGGTTCCACTATCTCGTCAAGAATTACAAGCAAGGCTGTTTTCTTCGCACGAGAAAAAAATATTGTGAAAATTTTCAAGTGACATAATTTGGTCATGAAGCTGTAAAAAAAGTCTTACTTGTACGTGAAAATTTTGTTACATCTATAAATAAATATTAAGCAATCATAATGTTGACTCGTTTTTTTAATGCACATTTTTATTAATTTAATAAAATATAATTTCTTCAGTTATTATTGCTCATCTCTGTTTCACAAGTAAAAAATTACTATCAATAAAATTAATAAAATGGTGATTTTTCGCTTTTTTGCATGATAATACAAAATTTTAAGGTCATACTGACAAATGGTATACAAAAGTTACAGTTTTTTTAATTATCTACAACTTTTACGTTTGATTTTTTTTGAAACAAGGTACGGATATCATTTTATACTCAAAAAACAGTTTTTTTACCGTTACGCGCTACATAAATTAAAATTTTAACAATTACAATTGAAAACTCTCTATATTTTAAATGTATGATTTTCACGTAAAATTCGACGCAGAATACGATGGAAATAATAAAAACCCGATTCATTTTGGGGACAATCGTTAAAAATTGATTAAAACAATTAAATTATTAATAACAATATTGATTTGTTAATAAGGTTTTTTTTCAATTTTTTTTCTTAAAGTTCAACTCTATAACTACAAAAGTGCCAGTGGTGACAATTATTTAGCTCTTAAAAATTCAGAGCTATACATTATTCAAAATGAGTCTCCAACCATTGTTATGAAATTTGTTATAACTTATAAAATCGAAAATAGTCGATAAAAAAAAAATTTCTCGGATGTATATCTCTTATTTTTAAATATAGAAACTGGAAAAAATTTTTCAGCCGAATCAGAGAGGTGAAGTTCAAAATCCGTTTGATTTTTAAAAGAATAACCCATAAATCAATTTTTTAATTATAATATATGCTAAGAAACGTTTTACATTAATTATGTATTTAGAAATTCAGAGTGATCAGTCATCCGTTGGGGGCAAAATGTGAGAAAATAAATAAATACAAGTAAAGTGTATTTAAATTTTCTTGCGTTAATTTATTAATGCGCAACGTTTCGCTGACAATAAGCGTCAGCCTCATCAGGCTACAAAATTAAAATTAAAAAAATTAAAGACACAATGAGTGATCTAGAAGGCTCAAACACAAAATACAATAAATTTTAATGTAAATTAATACCGCAGGTACGCGAGAACTCGTAAGTTTGGTTGACTTACTTGTCACCTGTCGTGCTATCGACTGACAATAAATTACAACAACAAGCCAGCGCTTGTATAGGTGGAACCACAAAGGTAGACGGTAAAGGGCGATGAACTCGATCGGGACATTTAAACTTTCATAGTAAAGGAAGGTATGCTCTATTAAAGGAAAGCACATCCTCCTTTTTATTGATGTTGTGTTTGTCGAGTTTTATATAAAGCATTTCGGAAATAATTGTTTTTTTGTAATTGGATTCTTTGTCAAGGATTTTAAAGTTATCTCAATCGAATTCATGGTCAAAATTGATTTGGTGTGCACAAACAACGGAATCAGAGTTCTTAATTTTCATATGTTCACTATTGTGGACTTCCGCCGCTCGCTTTGTTTCACCCACATATGACGCAGGACAATTTTTACAATAAAACTTATATACTACATTTGTCTGTTTATGTTTATTCGTTGTATCTTTTCCTAAGCAAACGATATGCTGCAGTTTGTTGTTGATAAGAGGGTAAGTGTGAATATTGTAGGGTTTTAAAATGGTTGAAATTTTTTCAAAATTATTGTCGATGTATGGTATGCCAATTTTGCAGAGAGGGTAGGTGTTTGTAGTGCTTCTGTTATGATTACTATATTTGTTTTTTTTTAATCAGACCTTTATGTTTTTATTAATAAAGTTAAAGGGGTAATTGTTTTTTATCAACAGGTTTTTCACCCTAGCAATATTCTCACCGTGAAAACGTGTACTGGCAAGTAAGATCGCCCTATCAACTAAATTAAAAACAATATTTTTCTTATAGCTAACTGGATGGCCAGAAAAATAATTTAAGATTCGTCCGGAAGAAGTAGGTTTTTCAAACCAGTCAAAATTAAAATAATTAGAATTTCTTATTATCGTAAAGTCTAAAAAGTTGAGTTTCTTGTCAATCTCCATTTCATATGTAAATTGTAGTTTGGGATGATATGAATTAAAAATGCTTAAAATTTGGTCAAATAGTAAACATTAATAAAAAGTAATACATCATTTACGTAACGAAAATAAAAAGATGGAATGATATTATAGTTATTTTTTAAGATGGAGAGACAATCATTTTTCAGGTCATCCATTACAAGGTCAGCAAACAAAGGTGAAATAGGAGAACCCATTGGCGTGCCGAAAATTTGTTGATAAAAAATGTTGTCAAAAGTAAAAAAAGTATTATTGAACAAAAATTCTGTACATTGTCGAATTTCATCAACCGGGATTCGACATTTGTTCATAATGGTCACAATACGTCGATCGATGCTCCGTAGTACCAACTCTAGAGGAATATTAGTAAATAGGGAGCTAACATCTAAAGACATTAGTCTATAATTAGTAGTGGGTTTTATATTTTTTAGTTTGTTTTTCAATTCAAAGCTATTATTAATGTGTGATATTGGAACGTTAACTGACTTCTTGAGTTTATCGTAAATTACTTTTGCTAGCAAATATGTAGGGCTATCGATAAGAGAGACAATAGGACGTAAAGGGGCATCGACCTTATGAATTTTCGGCAAGCCATAACATTTAGCTAGAGTTGTGTCAGTGAGCGACAAAGCGTTGGGATGGTATGTTCTAGAAAGGAAGCCGTTAGAGTTGAGATTTTTTAAAATGTTGAAAGTTCTCTTTTGTAGAGAGTTGAATGGGTTATTGAAATAACTTTATACGTCGATTTATCAGACAGTAAATTATGCATTCTTTCCGCATAGTCACTTTTTTTGAGACAAACCGTAACGTTGCTTTTGTCAGCAGAGGTGAAAAGTATATCGGGATTTTTGTTTGGAAAATTTTTTGTTTATTTTAAATTTTTTACATATTGGCGGTCCTTTCTAGAAATAGCTGACATTTTTTTACAAGCATTAACTAAATATTGAGATACTTTGTCACGGAATTCGGTCTTCACTCGATCGTTCGTTTCGAGGTGTGAGAGACCAACTTCTAGGTTTTTGATAATACATAAAAAATCGCGTTCACGAAAAGTTGATGGGAGATTGAAATTCGGTCCAAGAGATACAATTTCGGCGACATCTTTAGGAATGGCTATATTCGTTAAATTGTGTATTGAATCACGACAGGTGACGAGTAAGTCAACCAAACTTACGAATTCTCGCGTACCTGCGGTAACAATTTACATTAAAATTTATTGTATTTTGTGTTTGAGCCTTCCAGATCACTCATTGTGTGTTTTTAATTTTTTTAATTTTAATTTTGTAGCCTGATGAGGCTGACGCATATTATCAGCGAAACGTTGCGCATTAATAAATCAATGCAAGAAAATTTAAATACACTTTACTTGTATTTAATTATTTTCTCACATTTCGACCCCAACAGATCACTGATCACTTTGAATTTCCAAATTCACCGGAGGGCACTGATATATCCTAACAAACAATGATGTATTTAATTTAATAAAACTGTAAAGCTCTATTTTATGTGGATATTATTAAATTAAATATAAGAATTTTTGTGGTACATGGACTGATGAGGAATATACCTTTGCCGAACCCTGTATGTTCTTAAAAATTGACTTTTTGTATAATTTTCATAGATTCTCAGAGAATGTAAAAAAAAACTTGAATACTTTTTATTGATCTCAAAACCTTGGAAGAATAATTAGTGGTTCAGTAATTTGTGTATTAATAATGTTTGTTGTAGAATCATATTTTGATTGTAAGTATATTATATGTGTGTATGTAAATGATTTTGTATAAAAAAGTAACACAGCTATACGTGTTGTTATTGCGTTTTTTTTAGTCTTTTATGATTTTTTATCAAAAATTTTTTTGAATGACAATAAAGATATTTCCATAATAATTGAGCATTAAATTTTGTTAGAATTTCTAACTTGAATAAGGTTACGGATCCCATTGTCCATAGCTTTAGGAGTAGGGTCTAATGCACTGACGTTTGATTAAATTGTTATGAGTAATAATCTCTGTTTCATAATTTTAATAATAAAATACTTCTATCAAAGATGTATAATAAGAAACAGGTTATATTTGAATAATTCTGTGTGCACTGTATGTCGATAGTTACGTCACAGATGTAGGGAATGTTGATAGGAGGATGTCCCGAATGTTGATGTACAAAAAAAAATACGTCAATTATTGGGATTGCTCCATTACCTTTGAGTGAAATAATTCAGTTGAAGAAGTATTAATCAATCTCACAGTAATTAAGCTGTACTAATGCAAAAATTTAAAACTAAGTAAAAGTCAGTAAAAAAGTCTGCTTTCAACGTTAAGGCTAGGTTACTCTACAAGAAAATCATATTGTATAACTAATATCTGTTTGGGCTTTTATACTTGATTATATTTATTTTTTTAAATCCATTTAAATTGTAATAAGAATTTGATTTGCAACTTAACTAGCCATACAAACACAGTAACTTCAAGCATGTAAATAAGCTATCGACGTTCACTACACTATACGTTAGAGTGACTGACATATCGATAGTGGTTTTTATGATTACGAAACAAATTTTTTTGACTTCTTACAATCTTCTGTTTGCCCACTATTACTCTTTTGATACCAACAGTAAGACTTCCACTCGAAAACTTTATTAAATGAGCAACAAAAGCTTAAATTACAAGTCACATTGTCTTACGCGTTGCGCTAAGGGAATCCAGCGTAACATGATAAAATCAGAGACGATAATGACAGAATCATTTTTTTTAAGTTTTACTAAAAGATTCATATTATAAGTAGTTATTTATTAACCATCCAATAAAGTATTGAAAAAAATTTTTTTACGGTAAACATATGCAAGTGTTAAAAAAAAACATTTCTTCTCTCATTATCAACATTTGGGTCACTATCTACGATCAGCTCTGTTACCTCAATAGCTACTGATGCTAATTCTTTACAATGCTAAAATTGGGTGTTAATATGTAATATATTATATCAACGAAATTTAAATTTAGATTTTATCAAAAGGTCGTTTTTTGTGGATTTTGCAACTTATTCTAAAGTAATATTAATATTCTGTATTAATAGGTCCTATATTGATAGAACTGTATTAAGAATAAAAAGTTTTCATTCACAGAACTACTATTCAAACCAGATGTTTTGTACTTAAGAAACCATAAATTACTAAATATTTATATTTTGCATTAGCTGTTTTTCACTACTGTGTTGTATTTAGATTACAACCATTTATTTAATCATTACAACTATCTTTAAAATCTGCTCTACATGATAGTCCTTATAAAAATGAGTCTACGTTAGCGCTTTATGGCCACTATGTTTTTTGGTAAAGCTCATTTGCATATTACTTTGTCCGTAAGTTTCCATAGCTTCAAATACTTGGCAAGTACATTAAACAATTGTTAATTAATTTAAAAAGACTAATTTTAACAAGTTTTATTCATTTTTTAAGTGTAATTTTAAGCTACAGTACCAAGTAGTAAGAAATCATTTTATTGATAGAGATCCAATAGTTTATACAGGTCAGAAATTACCATCTCAAATTTGACCAAATTTTTCAAATAAAGAAAAAAAAACAAGATTACATTCAAACCGACAAGATTTAAATTAACCTGGTAAGTCTATGCTTGTACTTGCTGAAGCTCCTAATGTAAAGTGTAGTTTCCCCAATTTCAATAGTTATGAATTAGCTACTTTTTTGAGTCGCAACTTGGTCATTTTCTATTTTATATTTAGTTGCAGGATCAATTTTCTTTATAAAACACATCAAGATATGTCGCAGACAGACAGACAGAGAAACAGACGAGAAACTGAGTTGAATAAAAGCGTGTGAAATTGGTCTCAAATCAGAGCTACTCTTTAGATAAGAAAGCAAACATTACCTATAACTTTGAA
Organism: Copidosoma floridanum; assembly: GCF_036245765.1. Taxonomy (NCBI): domain Eukaryota; kingdom Metazoa; phylum Arthropoda; class Insecta; order Hymenoptera; family Encyrtidae; genus Copidosoma; species Copidosoma floridanum. The sequence goes on along the minus strand of NW_028321914.1, from coordinate 465,488 downwards.
GTTTGTACTGAAAGCTTTGGCATGTAAAAGAATTCAATTTTCTGACCTGTATGAGTACTCTGAACATTGTGGTCATCTTGATTTTTTACTGTAAGTCCTAAGCCACATCTAAGACCTACTTTTCAACTTCAAGTATACTATATCCACACCGATAAAGTATATTTTAATTTTGGACTATAGCTTGATTTTATACCTGAAGAAAAAATGAGTGATATTAGTGACTTTTATTTAATTTTCCTGTATAAAATCAAGCTACAGCACCCAATACCAAGAAATAACTTCATCACTGGGGATCCAATCATTGCTGCAAATCAAAAACTGGTTTCTAATTTTATTCAGATTTTACAGTAAAAAAGCAAGAATACCTATAAAGTAAGTGGATTTGCAAATACCTGGTAAGTCCATCTTAACACCTCCAAATGCTCTTGGTGCAAAGTACTCCTGGTTAGGGGTAGTAATAGTTGCGTATTAGCCAATTTTTCAGATTCACAATTTTTTATTGCCAACAAGTTATTTTTCACCTTATACTGTATCTTGTGATAAATTGTGTTGCTTTTTAAGAAATACACATTAAAAAGTAAAAACATTTGGATGAAAACGTGGTGTTAATATGTATTTAGAAAAGAAAATTGATTCTGCAACTAAATATAAAATAGAAAATGACCAAGTTGCGACTCAAAAAAGTAGCTAATTCATAACTATTGAAATTGGGGAAACTACACTTTACACTAGGAGCTTCAGCAAGTACAAGCATAGATTTACCAGGTTAATTTAAATCTTGTCGGTTTGAACGTAATCTTGTTTTTTTTTTCTTTATTTGAAAAATTTGGTCAAATTTGAGATGGTAATTTCTGACCTGTATAAATTATTGGATCTCTATCAATAAAATGATTTCTCACTACTTGATACTGTAGCTTAATCTTACACTTAAAAATGAATAAAACTTGTTAAAATTAGTCTTTTTAAATTAATTACCAATTGTTTAATATACTTGCCAAGTATTTGAAGCTATGGAAACTTACGGACGGACCCAGTGCAAATGAGCTTTACCAAAAAACATAGTGGCCATGAAGCGCAAACGTAGACTCATTTTTATAAGGACTATCATGTAGAGCAGATTTTAAAGATAGTTGTAATGATTAAATAAATGGTTGTAATCTAAATACAACACAGTAGTGAAAAACAGCTAATGCAAAATATAAATATTTAGTAATTTATGATTTCTTAAGTACAAAACATCTGGTTTGAATAGTAGTTCTGTGAATAAAAACTTTTTATTCTTAATACAGTTCTATCAATATAGGACCTATTAATACAGAATATTAATATTACTTTAGAATAAGTTGCAAAATCCACAAAAAACGACCTTTTGATAAAATCTAAACTTAAATTTCTATTGGTAGACATGTATGTACTTATGTGTAGATAGGTAGTATAGATACTTTTCACCGTATATGATTGTACTTTCTCATTCTCGTTGTTTGTATGTTGATAAACAAAAATAAACATAGTTTAGTATTTGCTTCTTTCTATTTTATAATATTCATAGATAAAAGTACATGTTTGTAAATTCGTAAGGTCTATGCAGGTCCCTTGGGCTACAAAGTAGCCCTGGAGACAATGGCACTTATCCGACAACAGCAATTATTTTCATCATAGATAATCAAATACCGTTGAGTTTTATACCATATTCTTTAATGTTTTACATTTGTTGAGGGTCTCGAGATCCACACCTGTTTTTTTTTTCTTTCTTTTTTTTTTTTTTTTTAAGTTAAATGTAAGAAATTCTTTTTTTTCCATATACTCCCAGTATTCAAATTTTCAACATGCGATAATAAATCTTTTTTTTTTTAACATTAACATATTACTTAGTGTACGTATTGGAAAGTTTTCCTAATTGGCTGCTACTGCTACTGTTGGCACTGTTTGATTTAATGCAGGCGGGATGTTTTGTTCTTTCTCTTTTATTGGTTCTGGCACTATTTTGAAATCTCAAATTTGCTTTATCCACCACGAAACTGATGATGATAAAGCTGTTAATTTTTAGAATATAGCTATGAATTTATACATGAGTTGCGTTTCATGTTTTTTTTATCGAGGTCGCAAAGTGCTATTTTGCGCCTGAGGGCACACTTTGCACCAACTGAATCACTTTGTGCCTGGAGGGTTCAAAAAACTTTTCTGTCCATGGGCTTACAGTGATTACAAGAGTGTAAAGTGTGGCCCAAGGGCGCAAAACGGCAGTTTCTCTTTGTGCCCATGGCAAGAAAGTTTATACATTATAAAATGGTAAAAAATATTAAGATACAATAAAAAATACTATTATTTTTTCTAACCTTTTTTTCTTCTTAAGCAATACATGGAAAATTACCCATAGCAGCTTCTTGATCCAGATCCACAGCTTTACTTGATGCTACCACAGTCTCTGTTAAGGGATCTCCATAATTCATAGGATCTAGAATCGCTGACTCTTCTTCATACTGCCTTGCATAAGTGTTTGACGCATGACGAAAAATCTGTTTGTTACATCACTGAATGACATCTGTTGCTATTTTTTTAACCATTTTTTACAATGTAAAAAAAATTAATGTAAAATTATTAAGTCTCAAACAAATCATTTTGAGTAAAAATTTTTTAAAATTCAGATCAAAAGGTAAAAGATTTAAAAACAATTCCCAACATTATTATTGTGAAGAGAATTAGTACAGATCTTTACCATAATTTTAGCGGTAAAATTGATATTTTAATAAAAGAGATAAAAAAGAAATCTAAGGAACTCTCAACATCATTTCTGAAAGAGAAAGTTAATATATAACTTTTGCCATGATTTCTGCGGCTTTAGTGATGGATAAAATATAAAAAAAAAAAAATGAAAAGGGCGAGAAAAAGCAAAGTTCAATAAATTATGAAATAAAAGTACCTTGTTTTGTTAAAGGATGATTTTTGGTGGTGTAAGAACTGCCCAGAGTTGTTGGCTTCTTGCAAGATTTACTAGCTATGATTTAGAATGAAGGTCAAGAGCAGCCCTTAAAATTCTTCGAAAAGGGCATGCAAATTTGTAAAAAAGAAGGGGGGCTGTATATTATCTATGATTGGCTGTTTAAGAATTTGAAAAATCTGTAGTAGAAGCAAAAATGTATACATGCAGAGAATCACTTATATGCATGAGACCATGACAGAGGGTTTCTGTGCATACCATAAGTATGAAACATAGTTTTCCATACTTTACACACATTTGGGTGAGAGGCGAGTATTACACTTGTATCTTTTTCTAACTCTGCTAGTTTTTTATTGCACTTGTATTCTTTTCTAACGCTGCTGTTTTCTTATTGGATCGGAGTAGTTGCTCTAAGGTTTAAAAAAGTTGAGAAGCTCTTTCATGTCCATTATTCAGAAGCTGTATTCTGAACTATTCAGTTAGACATTAATACTGTATCTTTATCTAACCAACAAGATTGAACTCATAGAAGAACTTAAGTTTAAAAATTTTGTAAACAAGATGCTGCTTAATTTTTTGTATATTTTTTATGAAGTTTTTGCATGGCAACTAATTGAAAACGATTTTGGAATGATTCAATACATTTATTAGCTGAAGAAGAAAATTGGACAGACATAGGTGACTTTTTTAAAATTATTACCTTCTTCAAACATTTTTCTTTTTTTTTTTTTGAACATTATTTTTACTTTTTTTGTTCGACAAATGTTGAAGATTACTTTGAACGTCTTTTTTCAAAGCCAAGTTCTCCAGCTGGTGTTGTTGAGGTAGCCCAAAAAACACCTTTATCTCCAACACATTCATACACAGAAAGTTTTGATTCTCTTCAAATAGCAGAACGTAGTTCATCACAAACAGCTCCTCTTGATCTGTTGGTTGTACCAAAGCCGGCCGAAACCGTAGCTAACGTGGTCAATATCAAAAATGCTTTATTTCGAGGTTAGAAATAATAACTTTTCAACTGTTTTCATTTAGTGTCAGTTTTCTAACTTTTATTTAATTATTTTTTCTTTTCCTGTCATTTTTATTTCATTTGTTATTTTTTAAAATTTATTTTTTTAAATAGATTTTGAAGCTGATTATCAGTACGTATCATCGAGATCATCTTGCTCCACCGTTGCTGTTGTGGTATTAGAAGAATCACCGCAATAACCAACTTTATCTTTCACGGAGAATTTTTCACTCTTTCTAAACAGTAATTGGGTGTGTTTCACTGCAAAGAGCACTGCTCCAACTTAACCGCAAAATGACCCCGATTAGCAGAGGTGCCACAAGTCATTAATGCTTCATCATCATCGGTGGCACCACAAGTCATCAGTCTACGATCTTCACTGATGACACTTCAAGTTATTGATGTGTCATCTTTATTAGAAGTTCTAGACATATCTATTTCAACGGAGCCACCTGTAGACAATATGAAGTTATCTCTGGAAGTAGTATGTGAAGTTGACTGTTTATTAGAAAGAGAAAGGGTAGAGAAAACTATTAGTAACCATTAAATCAAAAAAATATGCCATGTACTAAATTTTAAATGAAAAATATTAAACAACTTCAATTATAATATTGCACAAAAATTGTAGAAAAGATTGTACTTAAATTTTGTAATTTAAAAATTGTACGATTGTTTTTATGAGTACAAGATATTCAAATTTATTACACTAGTATTTCCGTATGCTCCGAAAAACTCGCTATCCGTATTATACGACCGGGTGTATAGTACAGAAAGTCTCCATTAATATGGCCCTAGGTCTTTAAATTGTAGCGCTCACGTCAAAAGAAACTGTTTCGTGAGGAATTTATTTCAGACTCACTCATTCAAGCGGTAAAGGTTAAAATGCTCAATTGACATGAAAGGGGGGTTATTTATTGGGTATTTAGTATAATGTGATTTACTGTGGGATTCGTTTGTCCAATTAAAGAACGTACTTTTCTCCTTATGATAAAAGAGTATATTGTAGATGTTCAGGGTTTTAAGATTAGAATTAAAAAATTTTTTTAAAGAAATTTTCTATGTCAAACTTGGGAAAAAAAAATTTCATGGTAGTTTTAATTGTGTTTTAGCCACCTTTCGAGTAGAAAAATTTTTTATGAGCGGAAAAAAAGTGGAATCGTTGGTTATCAACCGATTTCTATGGTATAAGCTAAAATATCAAAAACATTACGTATGAAAAAGCACTTAATATATTTAAAAACGAACTGGTTGACGCAACAACGGTTTTCGTCTAGGGTCTTGAAAAAAAGTATTTGGAAGAAATACTATCATGCAAGTATGTATATTTGTACATATCCTCACATTTAATAAGAAGTGTAATATATGTGAAAGTCATTCATGTTTCCTTATACTTTTAGAGTTGAGAATACTAAAGGGTAAAGACGCCCAGCTCTTGCAAATCTTGACAAAGTTTATTTGCCAAGTACCACACCTTTTACATTAAATTTTCATGTGCTATCAGAAATGTTTTTTAGCAATAGTAATATAGAATTTTTAAAATATGTAAATTATTTTTTAAGAATGAGATGTTTAAATAATTTTAGAGTAAAGTGGTACTTTCAAGCTATCCAACCGATAATATACGCAAGAGCGGCTCAGGTACTCAAAGAGAAGGAAAGCTGCATCGCATACTTGCTCATTGAAAGATATTACGCAATCTTAAGTAGCACTGTGGGTAGGATGATGTCACTAGCTCTGATAAAGAAAAGTTATAAATACTAGTTGTATTATACTATTCTCTCAGTTTTGTTAAATTAATGTGACACAAGTAGTAACAGCAGCGGTGATAAGGAGAACCTTGTCAAATAGAAATAAAATCAGGAATCACAATTTTTTAACTTCAATATTCACAATTTAAAAACACTCATCAAACGCATCATGAATTTTATCGTTAGCTTTCATGGGTTTTATAATGCCGATAGATATTTCATACCAAAAGAATTTTTAATGGTTTCCTTGCAAAAAACGTTGTTGGCCATTGGGTAACCAAGCCACCTTAGAATTTCAACTATTCACCGTTGGATATGAAAAAGCATAATAATTACCAGACGCTAGAAGTCCAGGAAATCAAATAGTTTGAAGGTTATATTATTTAAAGTGACTTAAAGTATTATCTTATAACTATTGCTAATAACCTCAAAATAATTCACGGGCAAAATCATAATGAAAAAACAAAACTGTTTTGTGCCAATCATAAAGCACAATCATTAAAATAACGGTTCTGACTAGCATATAAGTCAAGTCATTGAAGTAGGACAACAATTAATATTATCCAGCATACAAAAGCCTTAAACGACAAAAGCAACAGTGTACGTAGATGACTGGCTTCAACGAGGTTGGTTAAGTTTAACATACAATGAAAATAGTAGTAATAAAATTTTTTACTGTATATTTTTGTGTCTTTCAACAATAAGGTATTTAACAAAACCAATTTTAGAAACCATGCTTGTCTTGCGAGTCTAGTTTTGTAAATGATGTGTATATTTTTTATTTAATATTAACTGATTTAAAAAAATTAAACAAAAAAAATTTAACAATTACTTTTCTACCACTCCACCTACTACATTTTCATGAAACTAAAAAAACTTTTTATATGCATATAACTATCACGTGCACTAGCTGCACACGATCTTGCGCATTCAAACAGCGTATACTAACCAGCGCTGCAGACAGCATGCGCATTGCTGTGGGCGTGAACTTAAGTTGCATTGCAGGTCAGAAGGTGGCACACGGTTTGCTGCAGGCAACTAATGCACATTGAAGCGTACTTAAACTGAGACAGCGTGCGCAAACTCAAGCAGCGCTTCAGACGATGCACATAATCTCAAGCAGCGTAGGCAGAAGGAGTGTAAGAAAGCCACTGCTCTTGCTTGCCCATTGGCTGCATGAGGGAATATTTACCCCAAAAAGAGGGGGCCACTCACTGTGGTGAGGGAGTGCGCTGAAATTGCCAAGCGGTCACAATTTTTTATTCAAGCATTATATTTTATGTATCTATTTAAATAAAATGCTCTCATAACAAATTTAATAAAAATACTTTTACATGATGGATATTATTTTTAAATATCGAATAACATTTTACTTTATCGTAAAACAAAAAGTAATGTTCTTGAAAAAAAAAAGAAACATAAAGTCTTACACTATTACAAAACGGATTATATCTCAGAAAACCAATTATTTAGTTAAATTTTTCAAATTTGACGACTGCTATTAAATGTTATATCTTGTTGCTTCTTGAATTGTAGTGAAGCTACACTTTTCCTAGTAGCTGGCACTACCTAACCAATGAAGTACGCATTATAACAGTTCAACAGTAATATATACATTTACCCCTAAGTAGCATCATCAATCAAACTTCTACTCTATAAACGTGCCACATGAATTTTCAAAATGGCAAACTTCAAAAGTGTGACATCTCATGTTATATACCTAATATTTATCACCTAAAAACATAGAGCTTCGTTCTAAAAAAAATTAAAAAAGAGAATGCTCAGCGATATTCAAACATCGTTATACCTCCTGCAATCGTGTGACGTATAACTTACTTCTTTTAAAACAATTTGCTGTCGCAAAACTCGAACCACGCGTGCAGTCTTCAAACGATTTTATGAAGCGCTCATCTTACAACATCAATTCGTACTCCTACATTCAAAAATGAGAACAATCAAAAATTTCAACATTTTTTACTAAGTATATCCATAAGAAATATCGTACACAATTCTGACAGCAACTTTTACTTAATGTAAGATACGAGAGATCAGCAGTTTTAACTATTATATGCACTGCATACATATTGCACCACGACTGTGCTCATGCCAATCGAGAGTAATTGGGTTAAGCTCTAATTGGTCCTTTGGACCCCCAACTTGACGTGTCCTCCTTGAATTTAAGAGTATAAAAACTCCTCGCACAAAACAATATTCGATTTTTCTCTTTCATCAAGTGCTCTCAAGTAACTATGAAGGTTGTCAAGCTCGCGGTGGCTCGATCGGCAAGGTTGTGGGTTGGTACGCGGGAGACCACTATTTGATTCCTGTCCAGAGCGACTTTTTCGGGCAAGTACCTCTGTGAATTTTCACTTGTGTTTTTTCACCACTTGATGCTCCTCGATGAGAGGATAGGCAACCTTTTCGTATCGAAATTAACTAATTTGTCCCTACCCGCTCCCAGTAATGGGTAGCCTCCCATTCCTCTTCCCTCCCTTCTGCCAAGTGCTAAGTGCCCTGAGTAGTGCCCTTTATAAAAACCGGACGTAAAGCACTATAATTAAAAAAAAAAAAAAAACTATAAAGATTGTAGAGTGATTTCTGTTGCGTCTTTTAAGCCAATGTAAGACTTAGTTTGGTGACTAAACTGCGTTTTAGAAGCGTGCATTTCAAGCAAACGTAAGACTTAGTTCTGTGATTAAACTGTGTGAGAAAAGCTCGAGCAAACCAGGCCACTGTAAACTTGCCTAAAAAGTGAATCAAAGAGGAACAAAAAAGAAAGAACCGTTGACTTGGGTTCTGATGTTAAAAGCGGCAGCCTAATTATTGTCATCGCCATGAATACTCTCGTGTTAAATTAGAATTATTATTGCAGTCAACCTTATAAGATCTTGCAATTGCGTGTGCGTAAGCAGCGGCTAACCCAACAATCATAGAAGTAAGTTAAGTTATGAAAAACTTCAATTTTTTGAAACATTGTAAATGCGAATCTGAAACTTTATAATTTACATTGTTTGTAAAACTTATTATTTCTGGCCTTACTTAATTTATTCAATTATCAGATAAGACACATTTTAGTTATCATTTACATTTCTTTTCTTTATTAAAAAATACCAAGATTTAAAGTTACAATTAATAGAAACACAGTTTAACCTTTGATGAATAAATTAAATATCAAGCAAAAATTAAATAAATAGCGTATGTCAAAAACCTTTACAAGGACGTAAGAGGAAGAGATAAATAAAATACGCTACTACTGCATAACATAAGACATAAATTCAAAGATTAGGTCAACCCCAGCTGGGCGTATGACACACTGACAACACTCTATACGTACTATTCTAAAAGCATACTGTAAGTAAGAGCAAATAAGGCTTTTGGGCCGACAACTTGTTCCTGATGAACAAAAATTACATTTATTTGATTGTAGAACAAATCTACGAGTTTAATCTTTTACCTAGAACTTTGGACGTAACAAAAGTATAGGACTAAAGTACAAATTTTTGTGGAAAGCTACACTAAGTTTAAAATGATAATTTTATATTTAACCGCTCTTGTAAATGATTCTGTAAAAAGCTATCATACGGCAGATAAAATTTAGGATATAAGCAAATTATATTTGCTTGTTCTTAATGCATTAACCGTAGGAGTTGAAATCTAAGACAACAACGATTGTGTTGACATTTCTTGAAAATGCATGATAACGTTTATATTCCAACCTACTATTCTCTTAAAAATTATATCCATTTTTGTTATATTTTTATCTCTGCATTTTTGATTATTTTTCCTTATGAAAAAAGAACTTAAATTTGTTGCTTTCTATAAAGGCTTGTTAGAACTTAAAAAATTATTTTACAAATCAAAAGTCAACTCGCACAAAATTTTTAAAAAACTGTCGCTCATTCCGGACACTCTAAGTGTCATAGTTTAAGGTTATAGTGCTTCCATTGTCTATTAACAAAACTATTCAACCTCCTCATTCATAATATTTCTAAAATTGTACAATATGTTAATAATTAGATATAGAATGATGTCGCCATTTTATAACGCTTTTCGTAATTTAGAGCATCATAATAAGTTATACAAACAAACAAAAATTTTATTTGATAAAACTTTTAGTTAATATTTGATAATTTGCACACTTTGGTGTAGAATGTAAATTTTTTTCATAGGAAAACCATTGGACAGCGGGTGCTTGGGTACCCAAGTATGAAGTTATACTTCTATAAAATTATATGGCAAACAATATAATTTTGAATGTAACAATACCTTCTATGAAACAATATTGTGTATGAAGGTGGTGCAATACAATCAAAATAATACATAGGCTGGCCAGTCCAAGACTGTGCACTTTCATCGAATCTTCCGGTGATTTCAGAACATTCTACTGCCTACGCTGATTACATCTGTAACGTCACGCTCACATCTATCAAGTACGATTTAACACTTATTTCTAGTCCATATTTAATACCCAAAATACAATTGTGCATAGAAAATTAAGAAAAATAATCCTGTAATATAGTTTTTTTCAATAGGGTAGTATTACATGCCAGTGAATGTCGCTTCAGGACTTTCATCACACATAGATTTTTTTGACAGATACTACTCAAACGTCAAACGTATATTGAAATAGCATAAAAAATACCCATAAACATTGCAACTCGTTTGGCTGTACCATTATTTTATACATGATACATTTAAAAAAAATGGATATTTAACATGTAACCTTATGAAAAAATCACGTTGAATGGCATTTATATGATTTGTAGGAATCTCCCAATTTTTAGGTACATAGGTTATTTTAAGAAAAATCTATCGAATTTTCAAATAGACCCACAAGTTAAATTTTAAATAAATTTAGAAAGAAGGGATAAGGTGTGCGTGTAAGCATGTATATGAGTACATCAACGTAAAAAAATGTAATGCTATCTTTACTGTACACATTAGCGTTCCTGTCCTTTCTCTAAATTTTCCCCCACAAACTATGTGAAGAACGTCTTTAAGTAAAAAAAACCACTTGAATCACGAATGAAGAAATTTCAAAAGAATAAAATACAATAAAAAATAATTATTATATTTGTATAGTACAAAAAAATTGTTTGTAATTTTGGAAAATTTTGAAAATATATCAAAGAATTTTATACAAAATTATTTATCTATTGTAAAAGTAACAAATTACATACGTAGGAATAAATATTTATTAATGAATTAGAACGGTGTTCTGGTAAAATATATTAGTTGCCTGGTTTTTTAAAAAATTATATAAAAAAAAATTATTCTACTGAGTAAATTGTTTATTTATTTAATTTATAACTAGATTAAATAAACTAATGTACATTAAATAAAAAATTTCTATAAAAATTAAGTTACAAACTGTAAGATGACATGAAGTTATTGATTTTCTTATGTTGTGCCTACTCATAAAAGAGGAGGTAACGGCTGGGGCCAGAGAGTAATAAGTTGGGGGTTTGAATCTCTTAGAAACCTTTTTTTTTTTTTTTTTTTTTTTTTTAAAGTTGGTTGAATGAAAAAGAAATAAAATTCATGAAATTTGAAATGTGTGTCATGGTGATGTGGTGTGGCATCATGTAATGTAGAGGAAACCGGAAGTACGTCATGAAGGGTGGGGCGAAGAGAGAGAATCAAGCAAAATCCACTTCCATCACACTTTCTCTCCAGGTCAAAATCTGAAATCGTTGATTTACCCCCGCACATAACACGCCTATTGAAGTATAACTTTAAAAAACTTATTACTGTAAGTGAGAAGTACACTGTCTTTGAGTCATCGAAAGCGGCTGTAAGCTCTTAATGACACCGTCTAGCAGCATCAGTTGGCATCACCAGTAGAGTCGTTACACCAGTGAGGAACTCCTGCCCTCCTCTCTTCTCTTCCAGTAGTCGCAGCACACGGAGCTCTGTTGCCCTTTATATGCCTCGTGTATCATTGCGTTCTTTTACTTTACATTACATCTTTCTCTACAAAATTAATGTGTTGATTCTTTTCATGAGTGCCTACTATCAACCTTTTCCCAGCTATTCTGATAAGTTACAGAGTTCTTTGACATTAACGTGAAAGGCTGCGCAAGAACCACATGATTACAGGTCCCCGTGGGACCATTTTTTTAACGCAGACACAGACAATTGCATGCCAGTGTATAGGTGCGCTGCATCTAAGTGAATGTATCGTGATTTTTCTTTTTTTTTCGTTCAGGGGGCTCAGATTTATTTCTCAATAACAAATTTTTTCATTCAGTGTCAAACCATGAACATAGAAATGAGCCTAGTCAATTGCAGGCAGAAGGAAATCAGTCTTCAGAGGTAACATCAGAGGAGGCCAGGGCCAATCTGGCAGTCAGGAGTTGGAGAAGTAACAACCAAGCCGAAAGAATACAAAACGTTTTTGCTGCAACAAATTTGATCACAGGCAAATTAACTGTCTCTGAAGACAGTGTGGACTCCAGTACAGCTTTGAATGTCAGGATTTTGAATATTATAAGGGAGACGCTTACCCAAAAAATAATGTTGAAAACAATTTTAATGATAGTAACAATTATACCAACAATAATTAAAAAAAATACTCTCTCAAAAGTAATGGTAGAGGTGCAGATAATAGTCATTAAAAATTCAGAGATAATGCTCGTGTGTGGACAAAAAGCAAGCTAGTATGAGTACACAAACCAAGAAACAACAGAGAAAAAAATTTAAGGCTATGTTGGAAAATTATTATGCTTCATTACTGATTCTGGAGTAAGTCATCACGTGGTTCATAAAGGAATAATCCGAACAAATTTTAACAAGTGTAAGGATGAGCTCATAAGAAGTGCTAATAAAAAAAATTCTGCCAATATCATTAATCATGATCAAGGTGATTCAATATTTAAACTAAATTTTGATGAACATTTTGAATTAACAAACGTGATAGCTGCAAAGGACATCTCTGAAAATTTGATATCCTAAAGACAATTTTTGGATGCTAGCTGAGGTATATATTTACGTGATAAAAAACTCGAAACCTTTGACTAAGAAATTCGCACAACGTATATCTCAGAAATATATAAAAAATCGAACCAGCTTATAGAATTAGAAGTTCAAAACAATCAAAATAATACTAAGAGGAAAAATAAATATCGATGTGTAGCATGGATAACATCACCTGACGAGTTGATGTCTCAATCTTAGACAAAAATAATAACTATTAAAGAGTGTCAAAACTCAGAGCTTTTGCAGTAACCCTTTAATCGAAAAGATGGTCAGTTTGAGATTGGGAGCGAGGAGATCCAGGAACTCGGCAAATCAGACGAAAAATCAGAAAACGACCTTTCATTAAATCAACATGAATTAACTAGAGACAAAATTTACATTGATCTGGACAAAAGTAAATCAGATAAAGGAGATAAAATAATATCAGGCATAAGCTCTGACAATATCATTAATACTTAGAAGAATCTAGATAATCGCCTTATGTGGCATATAAAAATAGGCTACACATCCTTAAAATATTCAAAACAATTACAAAAATGAAAAGTTATTATATCTTGAAAGTAATTTACATATTTCATATTGGATTGTGAAACATGTTAAATATTTAAAATAGAAAAATTACTTTTTGTAGAAGTCAGAACAAAAGCAAACAAACTACAAGAAAGAATACATGTAGGCCCAATGGGTCCCATAAAACCAGACTCATATCCAGGAGATAACTAGTGCATTATAGTTCTTACAGGACTTCTCTAGATATGCTAAAGCTTACGCAGTTAAAACCAAAAATCAGAAAAGTGACTGTTTAGAGAAGTATCTGAAACACACTAGAATTCTATGATGTTCAGATGAAAAAGTTAGTTACATCAAAGTAGACAATGGTACCGAGTTAACAGGAAGAAATTTTTTAGAGCCCATTAAAAAGGAAAATATGGTAAGAGAACTTTTACCTTGATTACCCTAGAATAAAACGGTACCTCAGAACGATTCAATCGATCTATTCAATGTAAAATTAGATCACTTATGTTTGATTCGGATTTACTTGTTACTATGTAGTCATTGTACACATATATAACAGAACTCTGCACTCTGGTAATAATTTAGAAACAACAATTAGTAAACTAAATATTGATTACATGATCCACCTAGATCAATTATTAATCAGATGTCTTGGATGCTGGGCTTATGAAAAAATTCCATTAGCCAAAACAAGATTCTCAATATCAGAGAGAGCATTAAAAGCTATTTTAGTAGGCTTTACTTTGATAGTTTCTACTCTGGCATTCATAGTCCAAGAAGCTTTTTTTTTCTTTTAATATCATTTTCAATGAAGAATTGTATAAAGATATTAGAATACATATTCAAAACCCTGATAAAACTGAAACTATGTAAAATTGGTATTTTTTTGCAAAGATAGAAAGAGATAAAGCTAATATTTCAGATGATACCTTAAAGTACCACGAGTCTATTGAAATCATTAAAATAAAGAAAGGCTGATTAAAAAAAAGAAAAGCTAATCAAATGTCAGCTGAAGTCGAGCAGAAAAAGAGAAAACTGCCTGATGAAAAATCTAAAATCAATAGGCTTACCTGGTCTCACCAAAAACTCACACCCAGGTCATATCAAACTAATGCTTACTAAGAATAATAAGCAAGACACATATGATCAGAGGATAAACTGATTCATGCGTTTATAGCCAGAACAAGCCAAGATTCTATAAACCTTAGAGAAGCTGTAAATTCAGAAGATAATGATAAATGTCTGGAAGCCATCAAAGAGAAACTAAAGTCCATAGAGTTTAATAAAGTATGGAAAGCCGTAGAAAGATCAACTGTTGACAAAAATAGCGTTAAAGTGCACACTAAAGACTCCAAATAGGTTTTAAAAAGGAAAATAAGCTCAGATGAAAAAATCGACTACAAAGCAAGTCTAGTATATGTTTTTATTTGAGATTCAACAAACAGGGAAAACAATTATTTCAATGAGATTTAATCTCAATTTCAGAAAAAATTTTAAAAGTTAAAGTTGTAATTCTTCAGGGTTAAACTTTATCTCAAATGCTACCTTCGATTGTCTAAAAAGGAAGAAGTGATGAAGAGACTAACTTATAGTCAATCGTATGTGCTTCACAGCCTTGTGTGTATTTGCATTCTTTCACTTAATAATACATTTTTTACATAAAGCTTGTATATCGATTCTTTTCTAGAGTTCGTACCATCAATCCATTTTCAGCTATATTCTGACAATAAGTTATTCAGTTATATTTCAGAAAGATTTGTATTGTTGTTCTTAAAAATATTAGTAAGAGGTCAGTTTATAAATTTATATGAGAAAAAAATTACCTTCCCTCTCGTGAGATATACAGTTATAGTGCTGGAACATTTTTTTTCTTTAATAAATCATTAAGTAATGGTATGATAAGGAAGCCACTAACTAAAGTGAAGCTTGATCTGGTGCATATAATTTCAATAGGTCTGAAAACTTTATGTCTAATAATAAGACGCACATTTCTATTACGTAAAGGTCTTAGAACACTCTCACATTTTGTTAGAATTTTTTCATCCCATACAAATGCAGTGAGAACTTTTTGAGATAGTCACATTTCATCTTTTTCACGTACAAGTTATTTAAACGAACTTATTATGCATAAATTAATTGAAATAAAATACTGAAACTTACTTGATTCCAGACGTCAATTTTGGTGGATGTGTTAGTATGAATTCCTTTATCTGATTTAGATTCGGTTTAATAATGTTAAGCCTCACTGTTAATGACTGCTGAAACGTCATGTTGCCTTGCATGGCTTGTTTCGTGCTAGAAATAAGAGATACATTGAATTTTACTTAAAGCTTAAAACAATTTTTTAAATTCTGTGTAAATTTATTTTTCAGTTAAAATATTTTTCAAATATTCAGTTATGCTTTACGGTTTATGATAATATGCATGTTGTGTCTTTTGATATTGACTGTATTAAGATCTAATAAAAACTATTTTTTTATCAAGACTAAAAAGTAACCAGAGAGATATGTATGGACAATCGTTATTAGTAGTAACGTTAAAAAAAATTATATCTTTAATAAGACAATATAATAGCACTTATACATTTTTTTGGTTATTCTACATATCAAACAAAATTTTTTACCGTGTACACAGTTTTCATGAAAAAAATTTTAATTTTTATAGAAAACGTATGCATGGTTTATTTAAAGAACACTATTTTTGAAATAACCATTTTAGTAAATAACTTTATTACGCCTGAGTTTTTTAATCATGTGTGTTACACATGAAAAAAAATTTATTTTTGAGATTTCCAGAAAAGTATCGTTGCCTGCATAAGGCTTCAACAAATTTTTACAGAATGAATAAAAATGTACAGTTATAAAAAGTATAATGAGGCTTGTAATAGTCAAGATAGATATAAATCTTTCATTGTGTTTATAAAAAGAAAAAACTTAAAAATATCTTTATTATCAGGATTAGTTCATTTGAAAGATTAGACTTATCTTAATTTATCATAATTAGGATAAAGTTTAATTCTTCAACAATTTAAAGGCTAAATCTATTTAAATAATATCATGCTGCAAATAGGAGTATGTAATTTCATCCCACTTAAGTGTGTAATGTTCTGTAATACTCATTACTCACTTTGTGTGCGTTATTTTACATTTGATTAGTGCGTATCTATCATTTACTCTCATAAAGGCGGTTAAAAAAATGCTTTGTAAGTGTATCAAATGAGTTGGAAAAAAAATTACTTGCAGAACCGTCTTCCCTCAAAAATATGTTATTTGGAAGCTTTTACTGTATTAAAACTGTAGTAGGCCTTAAAAAAATAACAACATATTTGTCCTCATAAAGCTTTCGTTTATTTTCTCCAATTATATATATATTATAAAAAACACGCAAGCTTTTAGGATTCCAATAGTGTTTATTACAACTAAATTCATAATAGTATTATGCCGATCTTTTGGGAATCAATCGCACATCTGCTTCCGAATGAGTACAATCTATTGTCGCAATTAATACGTTCTAAAGTAACGAATAGCGCTCTCTTACAAGGGTGTGAGCCAATATGTAAAGACAGATATAAATAATAAAATCAATTAAAATGAGAGATACAATAGTACCCATGAGCTGGCATAACGATACAAACTTTTCACCAGAGCTAGACGCTTAGGACGGTGGACCTAGTTACGCTTCCTATTTTTTATCGAAAATACAATTCGCAACGCTTCGTAAAAGCGATGTATTTGCTAAATTGGCTCTGGACCGAGAAAAAGTATCTAAAAACAGTTTAACTGGCTGTACGTCCTGATAAACACAAACAAGCACAATCGTCAATTTTTTGATTGACGGACAACGTTGCAATTATTTTATAAGGCGCTATTTATGATTTGGAATTAATTGTAGAGTCCAATCGTCATGAACTCCTATTTTTATCACCATCCTTAACGGTAAAAATACCAGTGTACACGTCATCTGCAATGCGTCATCAGGCATCATAGTAGGATAGAACTAGGTTTTTGAAAAAAATTGCTATTAGCATGAAAATAATCATGGAAGTAGTTATTCGGTTTTTGAACAAGTCTAAATAGTTTTAGACTCCAAATTGTGTCAGCGAACGGCCCAAAAAAATGGTAATATGGTCAAAAATGGTTGTTCGCGTCTAGAAAAAAACTAGAGAGTCGGACAAAAAGGTTGTGTCCTTGAAAGAGATGCGCAATTCCAAGACGAAGAAAATGAAATCTAGTGGGATAAAATTGGCCCAGCCATTTTTTCGCAATTTTCCAAAAAGTGCTCTTTTGGACCATTTTTAAAAAAATCTATAACTCACGTTCATTTGAGTATTTAGACTTGAGGATTAAATACAAGGTAGATCTTGAGTACCTTAACATTCACACTAATTTTCAAGAAGATCGGTTGTAAACTTTTTGCAAACCGCTGCAAGAAGCAAAAAATGGTCCTTCCACAAAAAAGTTGAACGTGGCTGGTTTTTCAACATATTGCCATTTTTCAAATGGCATTGTACTCATCAAGAGTTATTCTACAACCTATCAAAACGTCGATCCATTTGACATTTCGGAAGTACGCAAAAAATTGGTGTCAAAAATAGGCTATTTCCCGGGGATGCGGTGATGCAGCGAGCCGCTCGCAAACTCTGGAGCTATGATGTGGAAAGGGGCATGGCTTACGGTGGTGGCTTGCCGCGCCGCCACATCCAGGGAAAATAGTTGCTTTTTGACATCGATTTTTCGCGTACTTCGAGAATTTCGAATAGAATGATGTTTTGGTAGGTTGTAGAATAACTCTCGACGAGTACAATGCCGTTTGAAAAATGGCAATATGTTGAAAAACCAGCCGCGTCCAACTTTTTTGCAAAGGGACCATTTTTTGCTTCTTGCAGCGGTTTGCAAAAAGTTGGGAAAATTGCGAAAAAACGGCTAGGCCAATTTTATCCCACTAGAGCTCATTTTCTTCGTCTTGAAATTGCGCATCTTTTTCAACCTTACAACTTTTTTGTCAGACTCTTCAGTTTTCAGAAACCGAATTACTACCACCATGATTGTTTTCGCGATAATAGCAATGTAATAAAATTAACCATGCTTTTTTGATAATTCTATCCTTCTATCACGTTTCACTCCTACAAGATAGATACTCACAACTCTAACTATTATTAACCATATTAAAAATGGTAACATTAAAATCTTGGATTACATGATTGCTTTAAACGTATTATTTATACGGCATTATGCTTTTTTGAGTTCATTATAAAAATAATTTTATTTCTTAATACATTCTTTATTTGTAGAGAATAATCCAGACAAAAAGTACTTAGTAATGAGAGCATGACTATTTATAAAAAATTATGTTACACAATTAATCAATATTTCGCGTTTTTGTGTATTAACTATGGACATACTTTATATTAAATAGTTCTGCTCTAACTACTTAGTATTTTTTATCTAAATCATTTGCTATTAATCACGATGAAAAAATATGTGTTAAGGGGAACTAGTGTTTTGTACATTGTCCATTTATCATAATTACTTAATTTTTTAATTTCTTACCTTTCTCACCAATATTGCATCAATGAATCTTTTTTGGCATGCAACTTCTTTTTATTTACATCTGACCTAAAAATATATATACTAACCAGTGACTTTAAAACTTTAAAATGGATGTAACGCTAATAGTAATTTTAAAATAACTTTCCAACCAACTTCTTATTAGATCAAAAAGAAAAGTGTTTTTCAGAAACATTCTTTTGTATACTAGTTGATCATGCTAAAATATACTAATTGGTCATGCTAAAACATTTATGTTGTATAATTAAAACATTTCGGTGCTCTTAATGATGTACAAGGCCGGAGTGCAGCACCTATTACCTGAGTGCCTTTAACTACTAATTCGATTATGTTTTTATTTAATAAATTCATAAGAGATCCACGCTTTTTTAAATAACTGGGCATGATTTTTAACTGGTTTATATTTATTATTCATTTATATTTTACTATTTGTAAAACTGTAGATAAAGAGCGATTCAGAAATTCTGACATTCTAAAAAATTTTGAAAGAATTTTTTATAATAATAAGAATAATTAAGTAAGTTATATTCCTGTGAATTATCAAATTTAATATCTCACGGGTTCAAGTACCGAAAGCTACGTCTTTGAATGCAGACGGCAAGCTTTTTGATTAACGTTTTCAAAATTTTTTCTGAAATAATGATTCTTTACAGGTATCAATTGCTTAATAAAGTTTCATGTTAATAGTTTTACAAGAAATATTGCTTTCTAATTGCCAGATGCATTAACGCATAATTTTATTGATGAATCACAATCGCACAATCGAAATATTTAAATGAATTAAAAGAGTCTTTCGGTAGTAAATTTTGAATAACGCTTGATTTTCCTAAAAATTATGCTTTTAACGTTTAAAATATTGGTAAATTTTAGCACTGCAGTAAGGACCGATCATGTCTTTTCTATTTCTACTATTACTTATGAACGTATCATTAAATTTTTATTTATTTTTATAGATAAGCTGCTGAGAAATTGGCATTACAACAAATACGTAATTACCTCAAAATTTAAATGTTCATGAATTTTGCAAATATTTATACTCTTAAAATGTATTCTGCTATATTCCTTATAATATAGGATCTTAAGACATTGTCGATAATAACAACGAAATTTGATAGGTCGATTGTCAGTGGCTGTTGTGTCATTTGTTACTTAATAATAATTAATTACATTTCGAAAATTCCTTCTTGGTTATTTTTTCTTAAGTTTGCTTTGTTATAAGTAGTTATTATATGATTATTGTCACTCCTATGCACTAATATGAACACATTTTCTCCAACATTATGAAATTTTCTCCATGGTCCTGCAAATAAATTGAAGAAATTTGGCATCATTTTATCAAGTGCATTTGATAAATGTCTGTCTCTTAATAGTACCAATGGTGCAAGCTTTACTGTGGATATTCTCTGATTTTTCTTTATTCTCAAAACTTAACTTATAATGATATTTTCACATGCGAAATGCATCAATCTTTTGTGATCTAGCTGCTTTTCATCAGGAAAGTAAATTAAATTTTTAGTCAGATCTTTTATTACTGAACCAAAATGCAGTTCATTACAGGAGGAGGGGTTAAACTCATATTAAAATGAACCGTTATGTAGGCCCAGCCTGTATGTTTCTCATAACACAGTGTACAAAACATGCAACTGATCTCTCTAATCACGTACTGTGTGCGGTTTGACTGAGGATGCTTGATTGAGCTACACACTATCTGTATGCCCTCACTCTCTATCCTGATATACTGTTGATAAGAAGTAAATATCGATATATTATCCGATAGTATCTTCTATATTTTTTCTTATTCAGGTGTGTTTTTCTCTACTATATATTTTAATAAAGTTTGTGTGGTCATCTGCCTAATAGAATACAATTGAACAAATTTTAAGAATACATCTAACGTCACCAAAATATATTGCACTTCCTCTCGAGCTCACGAGAAGGGGCCATAAAAATTCTTTACATTCTTCGCCATTGACCTCTAGAAAAAGTAGTTCTTCAAGTAGTGTACAGTTTTATATGTTCCTGGATATTCTAACTTCTCATGTGTCGCTACCATGAGTTTGTTTTTTAAACATTTTGGGACTACAGTACGCTGATTTTTGCTACTATTAGCGTTACGGAATAATTCTTTTTTGTATATTTAAAAATTATCTGCTAACTATTTATCGTTAATTTTAAGTCCACTTATGATATTTCTTAAATATAGGTCACCTTCTTGTTGCCTTTGCATATCTTTCAAAATGTTTTCTAGACGTATATAACCGCTAGCAGTTCAGTTGTTGTACTTCGCGATTCTCCATCTGTGAGGCTACGGTGTACCAGCACAATGATTCTCTGCTCAACCATCTTTTCAATATTATATGGGACTCCCTCGTTGCCCACGTTATTAGTGTATGTCTGTATTTAAAAAGATAGTTTCTCGTCAATATGACTTAGGTATATGGTTTTTTTTAATTCTTGTTTTAATGCTTTGTATACGCAAGCATGTTCCTTTGTCCAATTCCATGTTGCTTCTTTTTTCAACAGATCGTGAAAAGAAGATTCAAACGAATTTAATTACTTAGAAATATCACAGTGGAGGTTAAAAATACCCAAAAAATCCTACAGAATTTGATTACACGTCTCTTCAAAATGAAACATCAAATTGATTTTATAGAGATCATTTTTTACTCCATCAGTTTAAATTTTTGTACCAAAAAAATTTATTTCTAACCTAAAAATTTCACATTTTTATAGTCTCATCATAAGCAGTGCTATCGTGCTATTTATTTAAGCATATCATTGATAATATTTTCTTCCCTAAATATTTCTGTCAAATTTCCTCGAGAGGCGTCTCCATATCGTCCTTGACATCTTTATGCGGCTGTCTCGCGTCCGGGTGAATTTGTATCCCCCCACATGACTTCTGAACTTTTCCAATAGGACTCCCTTTTTAAACAAATTGTTTATTTTTAGATGAACACTTTCTTTCATCCTCAATGGGACAAAATACATTGTCTTTATTTGTGGGTTGTTAAATATCAACTTTATTTAATGTTTGTACCCTTTTGGGCACCTTGGTTTAGCCAAAACTAGTGGACAAATGGTGCTTAAGTATCCAAGTTTAAAGTAATACTTCTATAGAATACTACGGTAGAAATTATAATTATAACTATAAATATATCTTCTATGAAATATTAGTTAGTACGAAAAAGGTGCAATTATTGTTGAAATAAGTATACATATGTCAATTGGGTGTAGTTTTAATATATATTTTAACGTTAAATAAATAAAACATTACAAGAAATATATTACGGCACATTACAGTATGAACAATATGTAGGCTGGTTATTACAAGACTGAGCGTTTTTACCAAATCTTCCGATGATTTCAGAACAACTTCCTACCGCTTACGTAGGTTACATCTTTAACGTCACGATCACATCTGTCACATATGGTCACAAACTTATTCTTAGTCCATATTTAAAACCCAAAATATATTTCTGTCTAAAAGGTTAACAAAAATCGTTCTGTTGTACCACTTTTTCAATAATACTTATAAAAAAAAAAAAAAAACACATAATTCAATAAAATTAAAAATGTGTTCTGTGGTGCCGTAGCTTGGCGTTGTGTGATGTTGTATGGATGGGAGAGGACTGGTACGGGATGGTATGGCAAGTGCGGCGAAGAGAAGGGGGAGTAACATGCAACATCCACTTCCGTCACATATTTTCTTAAGGTCAGAAATCTGAAATTGCTGAAATTGTCGATTTACTGTCATGCATAATGTTCTTATCGAAATATAACTTTAAAAAATATCTTTGTATCTATCTAATAATGAAAAACTTTGTTTCTAGGTGGGCGAACGTACCAATCTTACTGTGAGCAGCGCACCCAAGTGCTTGGGCCGTCAGCTCTCCCACTTAGGGTAGGCAGACTACCCAAGCTGGGTGAGCAGCAGCACCAAGCGCTTGGTCGATCACACGAACCAACAGTTGGGTGGACGGACTTACCAAGGATATTATGAGCAGCGCATCCAAGTGCTTGCATGGATCGTCTGTTCTCTCGCTTTGGCTAGATAGACTACCCAAGATCGGCGAGCAGCATACACCACGCACCAGGTCGTTCAATTCAATCAATATTTCCAAACCCGCGTGATTAATTGTATGTTGTGTTTTGAAATTGTAATTAAAATTAATATAAGTGTGAGACATGGAAGAGGAAATGGACTACGATGCTGACATACGTCCTACAGTTGATAACAACATAAGCATGGGTAAGCAGGTGTGAGGTTATGTATTAATCATAAGTATGTGTATTTAATATTTGTGTATAGCCTCCAGATGTATATATAGGTACAAAAAACGGGCACGCGATATGTACTATTTTTTGGGATTATTGGTGGAAACGTTTTAATACGCTAGGGTTAGCTGTAGTCCCTAAGTTACCTATGGCATGCCCTATGCGTGCTTCAGTAATTTATTTGACATCTGGAAGTTCATACACCTTCGTTCGATAGCTGTGGTCGCGATCCTGCTAAGTTTTGTCCACAGCCTATATCTGAATTACGATAGTTTCTTATAAAAAGTTATACAAGTATGCAACGTGTTTGTTATTAGCAAGTCTGCATGTGGTGGCGTTTATCCAACGTGCAAATCGTACTTTGAATAAGCCCTAATAGTAAAAATAATTCGTGGATAAAAAAATTTTTTCCTCACCGTTTTGTGTACATGTACCAGGGCGTATTCACAGGTCATATAAATAAGCTACGCATTAAAATAGTCATGAAATCTATGAAGTGAATTGTTTGGTCTGAGCAAAGCAAGTAATGTATGTTAATTAATATTAAGATGATATTATGGAGATCATCATTATACAAGAGGATGTTGAAAATTCAGCAAATAAATCCGAAGTAGTGACTGATGGCTTGGAAATGAATGCATATGTGTCGAATAGTTACTCATTATTGAATTCCTTGCCCCAAGCTAATGTTTCACAATCACATCCTCATCCAAGTACAATTCTTAACAAATTAAATCTTTTAGTCATAATTTTTTTTCATTAATCCATTTAATTTTTTTATTTTCATTGTTCACATGGATATGATGATTGCTCATCGTACTTTGTGTTGTATATGGCTGTATGTTTTGTTTAGGTGTTGCATTTGTACACAATGAGTTACATGATTTAATAGTATCACACGGTTTACTGGGGTAAATAGTTTTAGATACTGTATAAGTAAGAGATAATAAGTATTACATATTGTATAAGCAAGAGAGTTGATTATCACAGGGTTAAAGATATAATTATTTTATATGAGCTTGAGGGAAATGGACCTCCAAACACGTAAGTCTGTATTAAATTTAAAAAAATACGTAATATTAATGTTTCATAATTGTGGCTACATTCAAAATTGCTGGTGCCCCTCAGCTACAACATTACACATATTCAAAGATTACATTGAAATGTAATTGTACAATCTCAATATGTATACGAAAAATCTTTTTTGTTTTTTTTTGTTTAGTGCTTTTAAAACATTTGCATTTATTGATAGTATTTTAACATTTTACCAAAAAAAATAATTCATAGAATGTACATCACAAATACAATCGATCATTGTTATTTTGCTTATTAATAAGTAAGTTATAAATACAAATTTGTTTTTATGTTTTGAAAACAATTTATTAAATGTAGCATTGATTTTTCTTACAGAATAACGAATGATCGATTCGTAGAATTGAGTAAACAGTTTATAGAACTCTTTTCCACTGTGGACATTCATTAAATTTATAAACCTTATACTATTAGTGAAAGGAAACAGATCATCAGCACAGGTGGTTCTTTGTATAATAGTTATAAGTGTTGGAGGACACATTTACGAATCACTAGGAGAATAGATACATCTGATGTTCTCAAAGACTTGGGCAGTCGTAAGTTTAACATAAGTATTGTTATTAATGAGAGTGGAGTGGAAATTTTTGACCCTCTAAGAATTTTTTCTTTACTTACCAAAAAATGATACTTTCTGTTACAGCAGCACAAGTTTTTAATAATTTAAGTAGCATTACAAATCAAGAGCAGGCTCAAGAATTAACGCAAGCTGTGCTGCAGTAGTGGGAAATAACCTTTAACGATAGATGGAAATTAGTGAATGATAAAAAAAGGAGCAAAAATTATATAGAGCAGTACTTCAATAGCTTTCCCTGTTTAAATATTTTGATCAAATCACATAAATTAAGAAAAAAAATGTTTCTTAGCATTGCTGAACAAACACTAACTGACTCTCTTGGTGCATCATACAATACACTATTTAGTGACAAGTGGCCCTCTGCTGTGAAAAAACTTTGAGTTTATTTCCATAAATCACGAATTAAAGAAGTTCAACTATTTTATCGTACTCACAAAGACTCGATTGCCACTAGTATGTGTACAATTTCTACTTATTTACATTCATTGTTAAACCATACAATATGCATGCTGTGCAATGTAATTTTTGGATTTATATTATCGACTTTCAGACTTTTTTTGCTAAGATCGTTCATAAATAACTTTTTTTACGATCTCGTTAAACATAATGACGATCTGGCTCTTAGTTTATTACCCCTCTGCATGACAGTAAAAAAGTCTGTAGGTATCGATGGCAAGGAGTGAATATCAGCAAGGTTGATATAAGCAGAATATTTATTCTTCAAATAGAGGCAATATTTAAAAAATTTTAAGACTGTATGTTTAACGTAATTCTTTATAGAATGATCTGTACTCTGTCATGATACATGCAAAAGTTTTCATTATTAAGATTTTTGTTTGTTTGGTCAAATCAAGACATTTCAGTTTTAAAATTATAGTTTTTAAACATTAATTTTACTTTTTCAATATTTTGGAAAAGTATGGGGCAAATAAATAAGTATTAAGACTGTTTAATTTTGCCATTTATAGTTCGATCTATTCAAAGTTTTATAATTTTTTTGTAAATATGTATTTTGCATTATCAAACAATATTTACCTCTATACTTTTATTTATTTGTAGAACTTGAAAGATGGAAAAAAAATTAACTAGAATTTGAGAACTGGCTAATTACGAATGATAAAGTAATATTACCCTATATCGTTTTCATTTGATCGATAACTTCATTCGGTCTGCCAAGTTTATATTATTGCAAATAATTAGAAATATCTATTTTTAAGTCTGAAATAAGAAGTTGAAGCTTGTTACAAGTTTTGTACAGCCTCAAATGCATGGCTCAGTCTAAATAATTATGTGTGGATGTTTATAGGAAGGTTTGTGTACAAAAAAGTTTTAAATAAATGTTATTCATATTATAAGTGTTGAAAAGTTATTTTCTGTATAAAAAGCAGCAAAGTCTTTTTTTCAAGACTTGTAATAAAAAATGGATAAAAAATTGATTTAAGACTGTATAATACGATTTATTTTAGTATTGTATACGAATCCAAATTATTCAAGAAAAATTATGCAGGAAGTTGAGAGATTTGTAAAAAATTTTATTTGCAATACAATTTTAGTACATTTAAAAAAAGATGTTATGCTAACGTTAAAAAAAAAAAACAAATTTTTAATGGTGCAGAAGACTTAGACTCTTGTTTTCAACCGTATCATTTAGTTTTTTATGAAATTTCGACAGAATCTAAACAGTTTTGTTTATTAAGAAGTAAAGGATTATTTGATCCAGAATAATTTGCCATTGGCGAACACTTACAAGAGAAATAAGTAGGAAAGGATTTGCTTTACGTGCCTCAATTAATTAATAGCATGAAAGAGCCTTTAAAAAAATCGTTACAATCATTTTTAGAAACACCTGGATTACTAAAAAAAATTTTTAATTATGTGAATGAATTGAAAAAAAAAAAGCAAAAACTTATAATATTATTCAAGGAGGTCTTTAGTTAAACAAGCACTCTAAAAAAATTATGGATCAAATAGTTCTTCCACTTTTTTTATGACGAGCTGGAAGTTGGAAACCCCTTAGCAAATTAATAGATAAGATTAATATTCTTCAAAATAAATGAATCACCATCGTAGTTGATGGAGAGGCTACACTTGTTAAATTTCAACTTGCCTTGATCCTCGGTGACAACCTAAGTTTAAATAGTATGTTTGGATTTGTTAAGTCTTTTAATACATTGTTGTGGAATATGCAAAGCTGATCATACACAAATTAAAAGTTTAACTGTGGAGGATCCAAATTTATTAAGAACAAAAGAAAATTATGCAACAGACACAATAAGACCAGCTAAAAAGGAAACTAAAATTAGAGAGACATACGTTTTTTATGATATCGATAACTTCCGCATAACTGAAAATTTTAGAGTTGATTTTATGCACGACTGTCTAGACGGAACTTGTATGTATGATTTGCAAGCGCTATTACTTACTTTTATATATATGAAAAAAATCTTTTTACGCTTAAGTATTTGAATCATAAAATAGGAAGCTTAACATTTTCGAGTGATAATCACGTTAATAAGCCACCAACTATTGCAGCTAACAGATTAAAACAAAAGTTAGTTTTTAAAATGTCAGCTGCTGAAACTCTTACTTTTTAATATTTTTTATCAGTACTTGTGGGTGATCACATTCCCAGATATGACGAACATTGGAAATTATATAAATACTTACGACGGTTGATGGATATGATTATGTCACCTCGCGTTCTCAAGTCAGATTCCAAATTATTAGCAACAATTATTGATAAGTATCATAAATTATATATCAAATTTTATGGTACACTGAATATAAAGTTTCGCAACTTAACACACAACTTAACATATTACGCGAGATTGTTGTTAGAAAATAGAACAAATATTAACTATTGGAGCATTCATTATGAAGCAAACCATTGAAGAATAAGAGCAAGTGCTCAAGTGATTAGCAGGAATAATAATCTAAAACTAACACTAGAAAAAAAACAGTGTCTCTAAATGTGCAACGTTTTCAACAATCTTAACGTTGAGGTTGATATTAAATTTGGTCTATCCGAAATAAGCAAGCCTACACTATTAATCAATGACAACTTTTCCATTTCGAGGGAGCCATTAAGGGTGGAATTTTACAATCAAGTTGAGATTTAGGGGCACATTTATACGAAAGGTACATTTGTTGTTGTTGATATGATTTCCATTAAAAACCAAGTAGCACTCCGGGAGTGCAGGCAAAAGTGAAAACTTGAACTTATGGCGCTTTGGGCACTTTTTTGGGTGAGTATTTTTAGGTGCGCTCGCGACATGAGAAATTGTACATAAAAAATCAAGTTTATCAAAGCAATGTGGGCACTTTTTGAATGGACATGAAGTATAATAATATAGAAACTATATTCGAAGGAAGTGGTTTTATTTAAATCAGTAAATATTAGTAAGTAGTAAATACAAATTTATCAATTTTTTTAACACAATACCATAGCAGCAACACAAGTCAAATGAAATATTTAAATAAATAAATTTTCCGTTTAATATTCATTTATAAAATGAATATAAAAACTCTCAATCTCGTCTGTCGCGAGGGCACGAACGAATGCCCATGCAAAGACTGCGTATCATCGTTGGTCTAAGCATTATTCCACACTCACAGTTCATGCTTGATTGCACATAGCACCGCTGACTGGATCCCACCGAGAACTACTTCGCGCGAGAATTCGAATTCAAAATCGTATGATTTTTTCAGCAGACAGTAGGCGCAGAAATTCAAATTCAAAAGAATTCTTGGTATACTATTTATGTATGTAATCATACAACATTATCTAATATTTTTAGGCATTAATTAGCCAATACATAGAAAGATTTCTTTCGAACTTGAATTTCTGCGCCTACTGTCTGCTGAAAAGATCATACGATTTTGAATTTGATTTCTCGCACCAAGTAGTTCGCGGAGAGATCCAGGCAGCGGCGCTATGTGCGATCAAGCATGAACTGTGAGTGTGGAATAATGCTCAGACCATGAGACCAACGCTGCTGCGTATAGCATTTAGCATGCAGCGCTCTCGCATACCTACACACTCTGAGTATACATATAGGTATGTAATCTCGTCTGTCGCGAGTCGCGAGAGCACAAACGAATGCCCATGCAAAGAGCGCGTATAGTATACATATGTTATAAGAATACACGCGGAGTATATCTGTGTAAAATCTCGTCTGTCGCGAGAACGGCTGAAAATGCTCACCCACAAAAGTGCCCAATGCGCCATAAGAAGTTTTCACTTCAAAAAGTTTGAAGAAGTTATTTAAGTTCTGAAAATTGACGATCGTATTTATCTTGAACTAAAAATTTATCAAAAAATTACTTTGATGAACACTTTTACTCATACATAATAGATTGGAGATCCAAAATCACTAAAGTCATCAAAATAGATGATTTACCAAAAGTGGCTCCGTGCTATGCAATCAAATCAAATAACACACATTTTATTGTAGCAAAACATTTTTTATAATTTTATATTCTACTGTAATCAGAAAAATTTTGATAAATAAAAAATTTATACACAAAAAAGCTCTACCATTATTATGTTTGCCTTCACATATATTTTATCCAAAAAATGATTCGTTTTTACTTGAGGTGACCAAAACTAGTGTGCCTTTACAATCTGCTTAATAGGTAATAATCCCAACAGTTAATGTTTAATTTTATTTATTTCTTTTATCAAGCTCATGAAAAATTGCCGTAAAATAGTGTAAGTAACTTATGTACCTTCACTACTATACACCTATCTTGGGTAGTCTGTCCAGCCAAAGCGAGAGAGCAGGCGACTCAAGCACTTGGATGCGCTGTTCACAATATCCTTGGTAAGTCCGCCCACCCAACTGTTGGTTCGTGTGATCGACCAAGCGCTTGGTGTTGCTGCTCGCCCAGCTTGGATAGACTGCCTATACTAAGTGGGAGAGCAGACGGCCCAAATACTTGAGTGCGCCGCTAACAGTAATATTGGTACGTCCGCCCGCCTACTTTTATCCAGTGTAGCTCGTCGTTGGTGATGGTGATAATTTGTGCTGTGTCTGTGATCGAATGAATTTTGCTGTGATTTATATTTGTGTTTTATTAGCTGTTCTTGGCTGACATTTTAACAAGTTTTTATTACTTATATTTATATTATTGTTCTTACTTTTATTACTCATTTATATACTGTTATTTTGTTTGTTAGTTTTATTGATACAACATAATTTCAAATCTTTTCAAACTGAAGTCTGACAACGTGACATCAGATCATCAACTGAAAAAATATAAAAAAAGGCTATATTATAAATAAACTTTTTTCAAGTGATTAAACTAACCAGAGATCAATTTTTGTAACATACCAAAAGAAGTACTTAATGTTCCTGAGCTATTTTTATTAAATAAGAGCTGCGTAAGCATCATCATTAAAGCAAAAATAAAGTGCATTCAAAAAAAAAGGAAGAAAGAGAAACAGAAAGAAAGAAATGTGAAAGTATTATTTAGGAAACATCAAAAAAATCAAATTAATTACAAAACAATCATTTTATAGAATATCATGCCTTTAGAGAGGTTAAGGAGTCAGTAAACAAAGTATATTTGAAAAAAAACAATTTCCCTGAAGAATACAGATCTTAATTTATACAAGTAAACCAAAAAAAATAGACTGATATTGCATTTGAGTCAGTCAAACAATCGAAATCTGTATCTTGGTTCACAGAAAGATATATGCAAATGACTTGTAGCTTGAAGGCTCATGAGATAAAAACAAGAAAAGAAAACTTCGATCAGTTAGCAACCAGGTTTTTCAAAAATTAGGGAAAATCAAGGCCCACTAAGGAAATGCTCTCCGGTTTACAGATGGAATCTGCAGCAAAGGTAATTTTTAACAATCAAACCGATCTTAAAGTTTTAGATAATGAGCTCAAATTTGCTTTGCTCAACCTTGTCTTGCTTGTAGTCCTGATGAAGCTATCATAAATGATAACAAAGTATAACTCTTAAAAATTAAATGTCCCAGTAATTGCAAAGACGACATAAAAGTTGATTATGAAAATTATGTCATCAAAGTTCCTCATTTGTTTTTTATGGATAAAACTTAACATTTGAAACAATCTCATAAATATTACATACAAGTTCAAGTATCGATGCACATTTTGAATTCTAAATAGTGTACTGTTTTTGTTTATTCAACCAAAGATAATGTGCATTTCATAATAGAAAGAAATGAATCATTTTAGTAGATGTAATTCCAAAGTTAGAGTTGTTTTATTATAACTATTTTAATAAATAAATACCACAAACTCATTTAGATAGAATGTAAAAAAAGCAATTTCAGATGAACGTATATATTATATTCACTAAATAAATTTGTTAATACAGTTTAAACAAATTATGATTACAAAGTTTTGTTTTAATTATTACTAAATACATGCAGTTATTTTTTTCTTATAAACGGCTCTTTGTTATTAGCTAGAACACATATTAAATGCATTACATTGTGTATTTTTTCAAGTAATTCGATATTGATGTGCTGTAGTATTATGGAAATTTTTACACGTTGCATTGCTCTTTTAGCAAAAGGTGGAAGAACGAGAGTGCACTCTTTTTGCAACAGTTTCGTTTTTATTTGTGGTAATCCTTTATCAGCCATTACCTCGTCTCCTGGTTACAACAAATTTAAAAATCTGGTGTCATTTACTATGAAACTGTCTGTAGCTCGTCCTCCATAACCTTGCAATATAGATGTTATTAACCCAGATGGACTAATCCCAGTGAAATATTTAACGGTGAATCCTCCTTTATAATTAGAATATATGAAGATTCTTCGTTGAAGTGTAGGAGGCGTAACACAGTGCAGTTCTGTGCAATCAATAATGACTCTACAGTTTGGGTGATTTTTAAAACTGTCTGGCATTGTATCTCTCATCCCTTTTTTAAGATGGCCAAAATATTCAGCTTTTAGTTTTTTAAATCAAGGTTTTTTAATATACTGAAAAAATATCTGAAACATTATATCTTGATATTTGAAACAAAATATTCGAAACTGAAAAACTCAGTTTGGGTTTCCATTTTATTACAAATAGTAAGAGCCTGTTTGTGTTGGACAATTTTTTGAAGAATTTAAGTTGCCCATCTTCTCCTGGAACAGTCAATCTAAGTAAAACATGAAATAAAACTGTTGAGATTCCTGTTAACTTTTTCATTGACTCTTTGCTTTTTACGCTATCAAAGTCATTAAAGAAAGATTTTATTTCAGAGTCTGGACGGGGTAAAGCATTTTTGTATATTTTAGGAAGAGTTTTACTTAATTCACTGCTGTTGTAACAAGCATTTTTTCTTTTGCAGGAGGTTTACAAGCAACTGTTATGTCTGCTTGAGTTCATGCATTGTTATATATTATCCATTATAGCTATACATACACAAGTAATTAACGACTTTTAAATTTAAATATTTGATTACTGTTTTTTAAATTATTTGGTCTCACAATACGTAACGTCAACTAATAAACCACTTATTTCAGTAATTTTTTTTGATTTGTAGTAACAAAAATATTTTTAAGACTAAGATAATATGTGTTTAAAATTCAAGGTCTTTATCGGGTTTTGTTGGGCGCATTAAACGAAATATAGATCGCCTTAGCTAACTGCATTGTATTTAGGAGTTTCTAGCGTGTGACTATAGGACTAGATGTATGTGTGTGTATGCATGGGTGAGAGTGTAGCTCTGCGCAACGTGTGCACTGATACACGCGATGTGCGGAACAGTCTTCTTCGTACATGGCTAGCGGACAGATGTGTTTCATCGTCTTTGCTCCTGCAGCTCCTTTTTACGTGTTGCGCTGCCGACGCGTATACCAGCATAACTCTGCCATCTTTTTCTTTTTGGTTATTTAAACACCACTGTAAATTCAGTTTTATTACTTACCTCTCTGTTCACAACTAGTTTAATAGTTCTCATCTACTGCGATTGTTTTCTAAATCTATTTTCAAGTGATTCGATCCAATACGCTCAATAGTGATTTGTAGGTCATATAAAACCTTTTATTATTTGCTTGAATAAAGTAATTTGGTTGTGTTTATTGTTGTTTATAATAAGTGCAGTGTTGTGTGTCATTTTATTTTAACATCTACTACGGCGCCCCTTCAATGCCCGACGTCCTTTCCCCAACCTGGTGTGCTCCCAGTCCCGGCAAAAAATCAACCAAAGACCAGGAGCTTTACTGGCTTTTGACCTTTTCATACATTTTTTGGTCCTTCGAGCCAAATTGGGGGTGACGAGGTTTGGGGAATAGGAGGTTGCGTGGCATACCTCTCCATCTTCTCTTTGTTGAATCTCGGCTAACCGTATGTATCGGCGGCCATCTTGGCGTCGCCTCGTGCTTTCGATAGAAGGAGAATTGGGAGAGGGAGAGTAGTGCCCTTGCGTACGCGTTTTCTTCCTCTCTCTCTCTATCTTGCAGTGCGGCTGCTGTGTTGTGCCTTATACACACACGCGCACTCTCTGCGCTTTCTTTTGAGCACGCAGTCTATCTTGCAGTGCGGCTGCTGTGTTGTGCCCTATACACACACACACGCACTCTCTGCACTTCTGTTTTCTCTTACATCTCTCTATAAGCATTAATTTAAATGCTTAAGTCTCATGTAACATGAGCACCTTTTTTTCTTGTTTTGTGTGTTTGTTGATGGTAACCGAGTTAACATTGTACTCACTCCACTGGTCCCGTTCTAGACACACCCACATACATCTACGATCCCAGGTGGGGTTTTCGCTAGTTTCTCCATACCGGGCGCTTCCCCGGGTGGCGGATAGGGGCATCCTCTTAAAATAAGAGGTGACGATGGGCAGCTGGGGTGGCTCTCTGTGGTGGTGGTCGGGGGCGTGGATCGAGGGGCGTGTGTGGTGTTGGCGTGCGTATCTGCGGCGATGTGGACGGGGGACTAGTGTCCCATGCCTCCATCGGTGTGGATGCATGGGCTGGCTCTGCTTATGCTCCTTGTTCTTCGCTTTTTGCTGCTTCCGTGGGTGATACTCCATTGCTTGATGCGGGCCAACAAAAACTAGCACCCGTCGTGT
Source organism: Copidosoma floridanum (assembly GCF_036245765.1). NCBI lineage: Eukaryota > Metazoa > Arthropoda > Insecta > Hymenoptera > Encyrtidae > Copidosoma > Copidosoma floridanum. Next base: position 431,743 of record NW_028321914.1, on the reverse strand, counting down.
ATAGAAGTAAGTGGTGGTTAAAACATTCTTCTCAGATACATGCATCACACACTCTTACTAAACAAACACAGGGACACTTACGGATTGTTCTGGGTTGCGTGTGGTGGGTCCTTTTCCGGGCTTGCGTTGGGGGCCCGGTGACGGGTGAAGCCGGATGATGAGGCCCGGGTAAGTCTGGGTAACCACATCTGATATGGCTGTACGTCTCAGAAACAAAAAAGACGTGGTGGGCCGACTAATCTAGGCTTACTACCACTGAGGAGGCTATATGGCGGCACCTTAGTGCCTTACACCAGCCCGTTTTGTTGGGTTGTCTGCGTGGTCGTGGGATTGTACACCTGCCGCTCGTCTCACTAGGATGACCATTGTGTACCAACAAATACATACATTACACAAAAACACCATTCTTACACTTATTACTAAACACCAGGGCAGTCTCCGTAGGTGGGACTGAGGGAGAGTGGCGACTCCTGGCCGGCCCGAGCAAGTAGCGGTTTTCTCTGGTAACAGAGAGGGCTGCTGAACTGGTTTTAACCCTTTCCAAATACTTATTTCCAGAAAAAAAGGGTAGTGCTGGCCCTCGCAGGTCAGTACGACATTAAAAAAGATGCCGATATGAAAAACGTCAATGCAAAACAAGTACCCCAGGCGGTAACCTCTCTGAGGGAATCCGCCGGCAGTTCCGATCCGGTGAAAGCCCGGGTGACTGACGCAGGCCCCACGGATTCTGGGGGGGGGGGGGGCACAAAGACGTGTCTCATGGCCAACAGGGACTGCAAAATGTTCCATGGCCTTTCCTTACAGACAAAGGACGACGAGGAAGCCTGTCGAGTATAGGCACTAACGACACCGAGGTTAGCAACGTGTCGGTATTTAGCCACCAGACCCAGGAAGAGCTTGCCTCTTTAGAAGAAAGTGTCACTAGGCTTAGAGTAAAGCGACAGCAAGTTGCTAATAAAGTCCAATCAGCAACGAATGACATTACAGAGCCGCTACAACTGATTAATGATAAGTACGGCAATACAGCGAACGCTGTTAAAAATGGGCTCAAAGCGGCGCTTAAGCATCTTCAAGAGGCAGAGGTGCTAAGGGAACGCTGTCTTACTGAAGAAGATTTGTCCATTAACGCTTGGAAGATGTCATTTGAATTCCTGCAGTGGAGGGAAAAAAGGCGAGATAATTTCCGACGGCATGTACAGAAACGAACCCTGAACACTGCCTTAAAGGAAATAGAACGAAGTAAGAGAAACAGGAGCCCATCGGACAGCCCTGAAAAACGCCAGCATACTATGTCTTTTGAGAAAAAGAAGACAGGTAGTGGCAAACAAGAAGAAATTCCCCTGAATGACAAAAAAAGCCAGAAGAAAAAAGTGGACGCCACAACAACAGTAGTAGTGAAGATGGTTGAAGGACAGACCTTTGCAACGGTGCTGAAGACTAGGAAGGCGAACTTTCACCCCGATAAGGCTAAAGTGGCAGTCCAAAGTGTTGTCACTACAAAAAAAGGAGACATATTATTAAGGCCAAAGGTGTAGAGAATGCTACGGCATTCTCACAGCAAAATAATAGTCGGTAGCAAGACAGGGTACTGTCAAAATAAGCAGCAGAAAAGTGACTTAAGAGGTCCAAGACCTGGATGCCATTGTAGAGAAAGATGAGGTCAAAAAGGCTTTCGCTAGGACTTTTGGACTTAAGAGCCAGAAGCCAGAAGTAACTCTCTTAAAGCCAAATGCCAGAGGACATAGGCTGGCTTTAATCAAGGTGGACGAAACAATTGACAGACAAGTAGAAGAGGAAGGCAGGTTACGAGTTGGCTTTGTAAGCTGCTGAATTCGAAGAAAAATCGAAGTAACAAGATGTTACAAATGCCTGGGATATAGACACGTCTCGGGCAACTGTAAGGAATAAACAGATCTAAGCTTTGCTTCCGGTGTGGAAGCACAAACCACCGGAAGAAAGAGTGCCTAGGTCCAGCACGGTGCTTTCTTTGCCCAACAACGGACAACAAGCACGAAGCAGGCAGCGGAAGCTGCCCTCTATTTAGAAGAGCCCTAAAAGAGGCCAGGGATAAGGCCCAAGCAGGATGAAAATAAGGCAGAAAGGCCTTAAGTTGAAAGACAGGCTTATGTGGACCCACGTTGCACTGGGTACTTCTTACCTTTCAGCAAGGGAAAGCATTAAGCTTATAGTGGTGCTAGCTAAGGAGGCGGCCTACTATGAAGCGCTAGACAAGGTACTGGTACTCAGGGACCCCGAGTCCTTTTCAGGACTCGAGAGCATCAGCACCTCTAGCAAATGGTGGCGAGCTAGCTCGTTAATGCTGTGAGACGCGATGGTCTCCCTGGTGGCTCCACCCTGAAGTAATGCTAACGCGGTTCCGGGGTGGATTAAAAGCCACGCGGCAAGGGGGGGGGTTTAGTGGGTATGGGTGGTCTAATAAAAAAAATCCACCGAGTCCCACACTACCGCTGTCCCTGCGGTGTGCCTCAATGCATTTCCCCTCCCTCCACAAAAAAAACAAAAAAAAAAAAAAAAAAACATACATCTACGATGAAGCATACACCTAGGGCGTCACTACCATTGCTGCAACTTGCTGGTGCAGACCTCCACCTCTGTAAGCCCACCTACGGCATCTACACCTTTGCTGCAGCCTGCTGGTGCAGGCCTTCACCCTCGTCGTGCTGCCGCCGCTGGCATCAGTGCAGCTTACATACTGTCAGCGCTACTGCTTCTACATGCTGGTACGGGTCCTGTCCATGTCATCGCTGCTGTTTGCTAGCTGCTGATTCACGGAGTACACCGTTCGTATTTAATAAAGATCAGCGCAACACGTCAATAAAGTAAAACCGTCCGTGGTTTAAGAAGTGAAAGAAGGTTTTGGGTTATGAATGGTGGCTGGTTGAGTGAGGATGGAGGTAAATCGAAAAAGAAAGGGGAAAGGAAAATAGTCCCCACCTTCAGATTAGGTTTTTGTTTCCGCACCTTGATATTATCTGTTTCTCGTTCTCTTTTTTCTTTCCATCAATTCTTTTTTTTCCCTCGCACTCCTGTAAACAAATTCAAAATGGAAGCTTTTACTTCAGCTTAGTATGCAACATATAATAAGATTAGGAATTCTTACGCGAATTTTAAGAAGTTAGGCCAAGCCAAGATGACTTGCGGGCAGGCGACCGCTCGGCTTAAGCAATTGGACAATGCCTTTTCTGAATTTCAGTATATTCATAGTCTAGTCTGGAGCCAGGACCCCCCTATCGCAAATGATCACCCTTATTTGAAGGACGACGGGTATCCTAGGGGTGAGGAGCAATATTACTTAAATTTAGGGGATTTTACCGATTTCATTGATAGTATCAGAGTTCATATTGGTTGTCATGACCCTCCTATGGGTAGCGATCCAGTTTCTTCGTATTCGAGCCTTCCTCTGGTAGATCTTCCACAATTTTCGGGAAGTATAGAGGATTGGCCTCATTTCCGTGATGTTTTTAAAGCTTTGGTCCATAACAAAGCTGAAATTTCTCTGGCAATTAAACATCATTTTCTGCGGACCCAAGTCAAGGGTGAAGCTGCAGATTTGATAAAAAATATTCCACTTACGTCAGAAAATTATAATCAGACTTGGACAACTCTAGTGGACTACTACGATAGTAAAAGGAGGTTAGTTTCCAGCTATGTAAACTCGATACTCAACGTTCCGTCTATGAAGAATAGCTCCTCTGTTGAGCTCGAACAGCTGATTAGCCAAACTCTTAGGCCTATTGCAGCTTTAGATAACCTTGAGCGCGCTGAACACGGTTTAGAAGATTTGTTCATTGAAATTGTGTCCAATAAATTGGACTATGCCACCGCCAAGGATTGGCAAAGGCATTTAGGTAGTTCTACCGACCCTTCTACGCTGGCTCAGTTTAAAGGTATCTTAAATAACCATTCGATTTCGTTGGAATTTTATATTTCTAAGCAGAAACCCTCTGTTGCGCATCTATCACCCAAGCAGGAAAAACAGAAAGACACCACCTTTGTTTCTTCGTCTCATCACACTACGTCCACAAACCTTGTATGCCCTTGCTGTAATGGTGAACACCATGTTCAATTATGTGAGGTTTTTAAGTTCAAGCCATGGCCAATTAAAAAATCTATTCAATCCAAGGCGAAACTATGCCTCAACTGCCTTGGTCCGCACAAGTTCGGGGAATGTCGTTCTACCACTCTTTGCGCCTTCTGCCAACAAAAGCATCATACTCTGATGCATAGAGATTCCAGTTCTTCTCAATCTCAAGAAAAAGATGTTGACTCAAAAAACACCACCAAAGCTGACAAGGCTCCTGATGCTAAAGTCATTTTAGATACTAGTTCTGCTTGTTGCTCCAATACTGTGTTATTGGCTACTGCGAGAATCCAAATCGTCTCTCCGTCGGGTAAAGTTCTAACAGTCAGAGCACTCGTTGACCCGTGCTCTCAAGCATCGCTTATATCTAGGTCACTTGTCCAGATGTTAGGTTTAAAGCCTCAAAAAACTAGTGCTATTTTGATGGGACTTGGAGGAGTAGTCAAAGCAAATGCTACTCAATTAATTATGTTCAAAATTAAGCCGCACTTTGAGTCCAAATTCTCTTTGGAAAGTAGCGCTCTTGTCATAAACAGAGTGTCCTCTTACCTTCCGCCTGCCATTAGTCAAAGAGTGCAATTGGATTGTTTTAAAGGCATTCAATTAGCTGATCCATACTTCTTGAACAAAGATTCCGTTGATCTCCTTCTTGATGCTGTGACTTACGTGACTATTATCGAGGGACCCATAATAAAGAAAGGTCCTAACTACCCCACTGCTGTAAAATCATCAATCGGTTGGCTTCTATCAGGTGCTATAAGTTCTCTCAGTACGGTCCAAAATCAAGTCGTATCTCTCAATATTTGTCAGGAAGATAATGTTAGCGATTTGTTGCAGAAGTTCTGGCAGGTAGAAGAGCCTCTGAGCTGTAAGATTATCCTTACTAAAGACGAGCAGATATGCAAAAAAATGTTCGTCGAAAACTACACTCGAGATGAAGCAGGGCGCTTCACAGCGTCCCTGCCCTTCACGGATTCTACAGACGTTTTGGTAGCTTCGCGGGAAGAGTCATTCCAGTTAGCATATTTCTGCGTCTTGAATCTAAGTTCAAACTGAACCCAAAATTGTTCGAATTGTACAGGGAGTTCATACAAGAGTACATAGATTTGAACTATATGTGTTTAGCTGACCAAAACTCGACAATTTGGTACTTCCCGCATAATGGAGTTCTAAGCCTTTCAGGATCGTCACCTAAATTGCATGTAGTTTTCAATGGTTCAGCATTCACAAAATCGGGTGTTTCGTTGAACTTTATCCAATATCAGGGACAAAACCTTTTAGCTACGTTATTTGATCTTATAATGAAATGGAGATTCTATTGGTTCGTCTTTTTCACTGACGCAGAGAAAATGTTTTGTCAGGTGAATGTTCAATCGGCAGATCGACCCTTTCAGGCTATCCTTTGAAGAGAAGATCCTTCGCAACCTCTATCTACTTACCAGCTCAATACCGTTACTTACGGCTTAGTTTCTTCACCCTTTCTTGCCTCTCGGGTATTGAAAGAATTAGCTGTCCTTTACCATGATACTCTTTCTCTTGGAGCAGAGATTTTGAATACTGAAGTATACATGGACGATTTCATATCGGGCGCTGATACACTCACAGAAATTAAGCAAAAGGTAGAACAGCTGGATGTTCTGACCAAGCTAGGCGGTTTCAAGTTACGAAAATGGTCAAGCAACTCCAAAGAGATATTAGCCGAGATCCCTGAAGACTTTCATTCTTCCAATCCGCTTAAACTGCAAGATGACCATGAGGTCACATCAGTTTTGGGTCTTAACTGGAACTCCGATCTCGATAGTTTCAGTTTTAAGGTCAACTTACCATCTTCTCCTCCAATTTGGACTAAACGCAGTGTACTTTCTCAGTTAGCCAAATTTTTTGACCCACTTGATTGGATTTCTCCCGTAATTATTAAAGCTAATATGTTACTACATAAATTATGGTTGCTGAAGGTACCATAGGATGAGAAACTTCCTTCTAATCTTTTGAACGAATGGAGTGAGTGGATCAATGAAGCCCAAATCTGGGATCAGATTAGAATTCCGCGTTGGAATCATTTCCAACCCGTTGATCCGATAATATAAATCCACGGCTTTGCTGATGCTTCTAAACGAGCTTATGCTGCGGTTCTCTATCTTCGTACACTTACAACAGACATGGTTTTTACTTCATTAGAAACATCTAAAACCAAGGTGGCACCACTAAAGACGCTTAGCATTCCTCGTCTCGAGCTGTGTGGTGCTCACTTACTTTTGAAGCTAGTGAATCATCATGTCTCAACTACAAAGGTTCAGGCTTCGGCTATTCACCTATACACCGACTCTATGGACACTTTGTGTTGGATACAGTCAATTCCATCTAAGTGGCCTACCTTCGTTGCTAATAGGTGTTGTGAAATTCAAACGCGGGGTTCTGCCCAAGCAACTTATTGGTCAGAAACTTTGGTTTGTAGGGCCCGATTTTTTGAGGAGTCGTGAAATCGTTTTTTCCGACATTTCACCTAAAAATTCTCCTGAAGGTGAAGACACTGTTCTGAATGAAATGCTTTCTGTAAATGCATTAGAATGCCAAGATAAGTTACCAGACACTTACTCCGCTTACAGAAGTTGGCATAAATTACTCAAGGTTACAAGTTACTGCCTAAGGTTTATATTTAGGTTAATTTTCAAATGCCAACGTACTTTAAACCGAATAAAGTCTGCTAAAGGTAATGACGTTGAAATTTTGACGTCACAAGAGTTGTCTTTTCTGGATCTATCCGATACTTTAGGGTCAGATAGCCATTGTTTGACATTATCAGGACTGGAAAATGCTCGATTAGTTTGGGTTCGTGTTCATCAGATGTTCCGCTTTCCGCACGAATACCGTATACTTTTAAAAAACTCGTCTTTATCTGAATCCGAGCAGGTTCCATTAAATAAAAACAGCAGCATCACCTAGCTGAATCCTATTCTTGTCGATGGAGTGATTAGAGTAGGGGGAAGACTTGGAAAGGCTTCGATCTCTAGCCAAACGTAACACCCTTTAATTCTTGCTCCCAAAGATTATCTGACCACTTGATAATTAATTATCATCATAATTTAGTTTAACATGGTGGCACTCTTTTTTCTTTGACATCTATTCGCCAAGCCTACTGGATTGTGCAAGGGAGTTAAGTAGTTTGTAATAAAATCTTCAAATGTACCCCTTGTATTCGGTATAATGCCAAACCGCATGTACAAATTCGAATGATGGGAGATTTACCATCATCCAGAATACTGGAGTGTCCAGTGTTTTACTAAAATGGGTGTGGACTACGCGGGTCCCTACGCTATCCGATTGACTAAATCGAGAGGAAAGGGAACTCAGAAAGGGTACATTTGTGTTTTTATTTGTATGGTCACTCGAGCAGTACACTTGGAAATGGCGGAAGACTACTCTTCTGAGAACTTTCTTGCTGCTTTCAGTCGGCTTACATCCAGGCAAGGGTACTGCTCGCAATTATACAGTGATAGGGGTACCAATTTTGTAGGTGCATCTTCCGAATTAAAGGAGACGCTCTGCCAGTTTTTAAGGTCGTACAACCTCAGCAATAAATTGCTGAAAGCTGGAACCAATTGGCATTTCAACCCACCTTCGGCGCCCCACTTCGGTGGTTTGTGGGAAGCCGCTGTTAAATCAGCTAAACGGTTGTTAAAACGAGTAATCGGCAACCAGGTGCTCACCTTCGTAGAATTTTCCACTCTCTTATGCAAAATAGAGGCGTGTTTGAATTCTTGCCCCCTGGTTCCACAATCAGATGACCCTTTCGATTTAGAGGTACTCACGTCTGCCCACTTCCTGAGCTACAAACCTGCCTTGCTAACCCCCGAACCTCAGTTAAAAAGAGATGAATTTAACCCTTTACGACGATGGAAATTCATTTCATCCTGTCTCCAACATTTTTGGAAGAGATGGGCTAACGAGTATCTTGTGTCATTACAAGTTCGTCAAAAGTGGATTTTCAAACAAAGAGCAGTTCGAGTCAATGATCTAGTACTAATTCTCCAAGAGAATACTCAACCTTCTCATTGGCCTTTAGGCCAGGTGACTCAGGTATTCACAGAATCAAATGAATCTGTTAGAGTTGTCGAAGTCCGTACCGCTACCTCTACTCTCACTTTACCAGTGGTCAAGCTCGCGCTAGTTATACCAGCCGAGGAGTTTGATGTTAATAGTTAGCAAGTTTCGTTATTTGTAAAAGGACAGCGGTCTTTAAATCTTTTAAATCCACACATTCTCATAAGTTTATTAAAAGGTGATAATAATATGGGCTTCCTTGATTACATTTTACAATTATTATTTTTTTATTATGTAGTTAGATATAACACTAAAAACAAATCACATACTTGGTGTGCTGCCCGTTAAAGAAAATTCCCTCGCCTCTACCCGGGAAATTTGTAGAATTGAAGTGACTAACATGATTATTATTTTTGTTTATAACTATTAATAAGTTCAATTTTTTGTTATCTTCTACTTGGTCTGTCCTTCTGTCATTAGACTCAGACATACCAACCCGGGAAAATGTTTAAAATTCAAGGTCTTTATCGGGTTTTGTTGAGCGCATTAAACGAAATATAGACCGCCTTAGCTAACTGTATTGTATTTAGGAGTTTCTAGCGTGTGACTATAGGACTAGATGTATGTGTGTGTATGCATGGGTGAGAGTGTAGCTCTGCGCAACGTGTGCACTGATACACGCGATGTGCGGAACAGTCTCCTTCGTACATGGCTAGCGGACAGATGTGTTTCATCGTCTCTGCTCCTGCAGCTCCTTTTTACGTGTTGCGCTGCCGACACGTATACCAGCATATCTCTGCCATCTTTTTCTTTTCGGTAATTAGAACACCACTGTAAATTCAGTTTTATTACTTACCTCTCTGTTCACAACTAGTTTAATAGTTCTCATCTACTGCGATTGTTTTCTAAATCTATTTTCAAGTGATTCGATCCAATACGCTCAATAGTGATTTGTAGGTCATATAAAACCTTTTATTATTTGCCTGAATAAAGTAATTTGGTTGTGTTTATTGTTGTTTATAATAAGTGCAGTGTTGTGTGTCACTTTATTTTAACACCTACTACGGCGTTCCTTCAATGCCCAACGTCCTTTCCTCAACCTGATGTGCTCCCAGTCCCGGCAAAAAATCAACCAAAGACCAGGAGCTTTACTGGCTTTTGACCTTTCCATACAATATGTTACCTTCAGATTTTCGATTTGAAAATTGATATTTATTTTATTTTAGTTTATTTGTTAGTTTTAAAACAAATAATTATTTGTTAATTAATTTTTTTAATTTTTGATATTTTTCAGCTATTTTACATTAAAAAATTTTTTTTTAATAATAGCTTATTAATATAGGGTTCTATAATAGTAGTTTTTCTACGAGTTTGAAAAGTCTTTGTTTGCGAACCGAGAGGTTTGCGGCCCGAGCCGAAGGTGAGGTCCGTAACGAGGTTCATAAAGGAGACTTTTCGAACGAGTATCGGAAAACTGCTTTTTTGCCCGAGGAAGTACCAGCCTCGCAAAACCACGCGAGGGCGGAAAAATTTATCTATTAATTTTCATTGCTTCCTCTTCTTTTTTAGTTGCTTCATTTGGGACTTAAGTGATGTTTTGAGTTTAAAACGTTCATCACACTTAGCAGAGGGAAAGTTCAGGGAGGTGTGAGAAGGCTAAATATAGTGATTATATTGCCCACATATGTATATATACACATGTATGTATATATATATATATATACATGCTTTTACAAATACCTAACCCCTTCTTTTTTCTTGTCTCTTTCAAAATTCAACAAGTTAATCTAAAAGAATAACATCATTAAAAAAAATTGAGACATTCATACGGATCATTTAAATAAAACTTTAGGTGATTTTTCCATGAGGCCACGTGTTCAATTGAGATTCTTTTAAATTAACCATAAAAAAAAGGGTACAGTCAAACGATTGAAACGATTTAAAATAATTTAAAGGTATTTCTTACGTTTTTCCGCACGTTTGAGGTTTGAATAAAATCTATCATAAAATCTATGTGTGATGAATGTCCTGAAGTGTCATTTACTGTCAGGTAATAATATTATATTGAAGTTTAAGTGGTACCACAGGATAATTTCTCTTAGCCGATAAGATATAAATATATTTTGGGTATTTTATATGAACTAGGAATAAGTATGTAGGAATATGTGACTTATGTGAACGTGACGTGTGAGATGTAATTAACGTGGAGGTAGGACGTTATTTTAAAATCATTGGAAGATTCGATGAAAGCGCACAGTCTTATACTGGCCAATTTGGTGGCACGTTGAGCTATGGGTTTAATTTAAACTTTTCTTATTGACACACTGTATTATTTACAGTTGATTACTCATCAAATATTGAAATATTCATCAAAACCACATTCAATGTATCACACACTTAATGTGAGCAAGTATACTTATTCTAAAAGGATCTCACAGGACAGGGGCATGCTGGAGGTGTAGTGCAAAGGGCTACGTGGCACGTGACTGCTCCAAAAAAGTGAGCTGTTACCAGTGCGACAGCGTGGTGCCAAGGCTGGACATCAGACATATTGCCAAAACTACCAGATGCTGACACATCGTGCACTTCGAGTGTCTGCGGGAGATGCTCAGCGCAGATGGCGTGTAGAAAAGTACAGTGCCTACGCCATTTTGCACAGTGATACAGATGTTGTGAAAATACAGAGGTAGCTGTTGCCACGTACAGGGAAGCAAAGAAGGCCTTGGTGTGGGTGATTAAGGTGAGCAGTAACCGATGCTGGCATGAATTCATCTCTGAGGTGGATAAAAACACGTGGGGCCTCAGCTACCAGATCGTGCTAAAAAGAATGCACGGCTCATATCCAGCGGCGCCGATGGAGCCTTCTTTCTAAGAGAAAGTGGTCTCTTGCCTCTGTCTAAATCATCCTAATAGAAGGTGAGAAGACATAACCGTAGGCCAAGTGCCTCTCTTTACCCTTGATGAACTGAGGTCGATGATTGCAGAGACGCTGGGTGGTAAGGCTCCCGGTCTGGACGGGATACCATCCAAAGTCCTCAAGGTCGTTGCCGTGAAGGAATCACACGACTTGCTGGAATCGCATTACTAGACTCGCACAGATTACCTGACCCTCAACGTTCAGGTGAAAGTACCCCCTGAACCCTGATCGACCCCCAACGTCAGACGCCTCTCTCTTGGTCCGTTTTTCATGTCGTACCAGAGTTCTCGATCCTAGAGACAGCTGTCCAGTATATTTCTAAGATAGTCTGGTACATTCTGTCACTTTAAAGCCCTTATCATGTCGGACCATTTAGACGAGTTAAAGGTATTTTTAACGTTAAGAATCACCAGAACGCACACGCTTCTCGTCTTATGTAAGGGTTTCCATGCTTTGCTAACTGACTCAAGAACCTCGGCTACAACCATGGCCGTCGAAAATCCTCTTTTAAACCCGTACTAGCTGTCCGAGAAACAGATCTCTATTCTGGATTCGTATCAGGCTCTCAAGCATTTTCTAGGATTGTCCAACCTGCCTAACGGTCAAAATGACGAAGGAACCAGGATAGATCATTTACCCTTGACCAAAAGGACGAGCCTTTCGATCTTCCAGTGCTCACGGAACAGCCCAACGCGCATGCACGAATTAAATATGTTCAGCAAGTTGTGTGATTCCTTCGTGGCTACGACCTTGAGGACTTTGGATGGTATCCCGTCCAGACCAGGAGCCTTACCACCCAGCGTCTAATGATGAGCAATTTCCGACGTGTTGCTTGGGTGAAAAAATGCAGCCTACAAAGAAGCGCTAGAAAACGTGTGCTGGTCCTCAAAGACCTTGAGTCCTTTTCACCTCTAGCGACTGAGATTGCTAATCTTGTCAGATAAAGTTATCTCCCTGGTGGCTCTACCCTAAATGTTAACGCGATTTCAAGGTATAACTAAGGCCACGTGGTATGGGTGGGGGTTTAGTGGGTATCAGTGGTCTAATAAAAAAAATTTGGTGAGTCCGACACTACCATTGATCCTGTGGTGTGCATAAAGGAATGTATCCTCTCCCTACAAAAAAAACAAAAAAAAAAACAACTTATTTTATTTATAATTGTAAGTCTTCGTACACAATATTGTTTCATGGAAGATATATTTATATTCTTATATAAGCTGCCGTAAAAGTTCATAAAAGTATTACATTATACTTTGGTACCAATGCATCTACTGTCCACTGTTTTTTTTTTTTTTTTTTTTTTTTTGTGTTACGTTCTAATCTAACCAACATTTTGCTTGGAACTTAAAAAAAATTTACATTTTATGACTACGTGGAGTAAATCATTTTTTAATGATTGTACTATATACGAAAAAATTTTGGTGGTTATTCTTCTTATTTTATGTCTACTGAAAAATTTATGAAAAACTATGCAGCATGCAAATTTGTAAGATGATAAATATTGACAAAAATATCTTTTTAAGCAAATCATGATTTACTTAAAATTTTTATACTTTGATACACCATAGTGGTACTTTTTTATAGTATCTCCCTGCAATTTCTGCAAAATACTTTTGTTACATTACATACAATCGTATCAACGTTTTTTTTAAAGTTTGCACATAAAATAGAATACTATTTGTTGGTCAAAATTTAGATTTGGTGCTATTCTTGAGTCAAAAAATGTTTAACGATCAAACGATTTACTCTGTAATGAAGAGTGGAAGCTAAACAGCTGCTATACTAATCATAGCCTACGGTTTTCTTTTGGTATATGTGCATAGCTTTTTTACATATAACACAATCTTATACTGTATCATGCATGTAAATATAATTAGTCAAGGAACAAAATTATCACAATCATAAGCTAAAAATTGGATTGTATACAATAAATGTATGTTTTCTTATTTCTTACCTGAAGGACTCTAATAGAGACGTTATTAGTACTAGCAGATGTAAGATGATTTCTGTATTATTTATTAAAAAAGATAGTGAGTCCTGATGACATTTTTAAAATAATTCAGTACCGTTGCGAGAGTAAAGCTGCAAAACCTAAATATGCAATTACTTAGGGCTCGGTCTAAGGTGAAGAAGCATATGTATCTATTACAATAAATTCCAACGCTCAAATTTTAAAATGGCACCCGCCACAATTGTATACCAACTGTCTGTAATGCAGACAGAGGTATCTATCACACAGGGTACAATAATCAGTTAAACACTATCTTATTTTTCGATGACTGATTCTACGTTTTAAATTTTTTTGATGCCAGAGTTTGATAACCTATTTGCTAGATTGCACTCGCAATTACTTTTTAAATGTATATATTTCTATTGCTTTATGTTTCAATAAAAATAAATAATAAAAAAACGTTTCTTTTTTTTATGATCATCTAAATATTATTTCCAGGACTAAGAAATAACAAAACTCTCTACTAAAAAATGGTACATTTCTTATAATTATGTTTTGCATTAAAAACTTATAAATTTCAGATTCTTTTATATAAACGTGATATTATAAGTCTAGATAAAGTAATTTATCTATGAACAGCAGATCTACGATAATTTTGAAACCAACTGAAAGGATTTAACAATAAGGTTAACTTAACTTTAAAAAAAAAACTGCAGTTTTGTAGAGCCGTAAATAATATTTATACTAATTATCATTTTTTCATCTGAGTTTTGATGGGATTTAGTAAAAATCTTCTACAGCTTTTTTCTCAAATGTACTTATTAATTCCTTATCAACTGAATCCTAAATAGTAGAAGACTTTGAAACTTTTTACTAAATTTTTAAATGTTTTGATGTAACAGTTTTATTTTTTTAATAAAATATTTTAGAAAAGTTTCATAAATGTACAATACTGTGTTGATCCTGCTCCACAGTTCGCAATTACGTGTTTTTATAGTGTACATGTGTTGTAGATAATTCATAGACAATGCAATAAACTTACAGACTCTCAACTTGGTCACCCTTGCCGCAAAATTTAGCCAGCTCGTCAATTCCTTCCTCTTGAATGACGGTAGAGTCGACATCAAAGCAAACTGCATCCGCCATTTTCCAGACCATTTTTACCTCATCCAGATTCGCCACTGTCCTGTATTAAAATTATTTGAACTATTATTATTGTCAAATTCAGCTCATGGAATACCAAGTAAAAATTAGGATTAACGGAGCTACAAAATTAAATTATAGGTTGAACTCAAAAATTTTTCTTGTAAGAAATAGAGACTTTTTCATGTAGAGTCTGAAGTAATATTAAGGTATGCAATACACTGCGTTGAATACTAAATGACAAAAGATGTTACTTAGATTGAGGTATTAAATATTTGGTTTATACGGCCATTCAAAAAGGCTTTTCCTGACTCACTTACGCATGTAGTGGTTGTACTATTTCATTAATAAAAGCTTACTGAAGGTGGCTATTTGCAAAGTCAAGATACTTTAAGTATGTACGAAACTTGCAGGAATCACATCTAAATACTAACTCAATTACCTCACGAAATTTAATATTGTGTTGCCAGGTAATTTTCTCAAGATGAACCACTTAAAAATTGTATGTGTAACGTGGTCTCTTTTAGGAGGTCATTCACAACATTTATTACGATACCTTTCAAATTATATTTTAACTCTCATTATAAAACTAAGTACTAAAAAAAGAAATCATGAGCTTTTCAATACAAAAAAAAATGTAAGTTTTCCAGGCAGTATTGCATAATTTTTATTCAATCAGCTGACTGTTTATGAAAAGATACAGGTTACGTAAACTGTGGTACCTTTATCACCCAATGTTTTTTGGTGTGATAGTTTGATGTTGCATAAAGAGGTAGTGCAGGTGTGCCGAGTCACCTTGAAGTGCTTTGCCTTAAAAATCGACTTGTATGAACTTTCTTTTAAAATCTTTCTATCGATAGATTACGTACCAACATATTTTTTCTGTTAATATGAATCGTACGTTTCGTTTTTAGATAAAAATTTCCAAAATCCAGTAAAATCAGATGTACATCCTTGTCTAACAAAGGGTGTCAGTAGTTATTGCAACACAGTGGCTCGTTACAACAAACCCCCGCTACCTGGTGAGAGTTTTCAAACTGACCACTGTAGGGATGAACAGAATCAGGGTGACGCTAATGAAACAGACTTGAGTATAGAAATAATAGTGTTTATTAAAGCATGTTAGTACACAAGTGAGTGCTCGGCTCAACGAGTATATTGCGACTGACTGGAACGACTCGCGCAGCGCGGGCTCTGCTAACGTCGGTACGACAGAGTACCTACAGTACTCCCTTCGTTATGAGAAAAAGCAAAGTAACAGTTTAATTTTTAATTGCTAATTAGAGATTTGATTTTTTGACAAAATAAAGTTGTATGAGCGGGGTTTACTGATTACCTAAAGAAAATTGCCTAAGAGTACTCGACAGAAAGATTACTGTTAGTACTACTGACCAGAAGGTACAGTACGGGCAAACAAAAGGTTGCTACATTAGCTATTTTACAAAAAAATTGGGAACACGTACGAAGAGTGTTTTACAAAAAAATTTCTTATAACTAATAAAGAAAAACGCATTTTCCTAAACGCAAAACTTAAAATGAAAAAACTACATCCATGGAAAGAACGAGAGAAAGAGAGAGAGAGTTAATCTTTGGACTAGGCCGGTAGGTTGAAACTCATTCTTTTACTTTTGTTTGAATAAGTCTGGAGAGCGTTTCGTGGTTTCAATGTTGAGGGATGGTCGTGCTTGTCCGAAGGCATAGGGGTGTTATTGGTGCCTAACTCGTTAGTGAGCAGATACGCGGCCTTAAGAAGTTCTATGAAAACCGTTTTGGGGGTGCCATTGATGTCGATTTCGAAAATGTGGTCCAACACCCGTCTGACTACCTTGTACGGCTTCGAATAGGGTTTCTCTAGGGATTTTTTGGACGCTTTGGCTAGCTTGAAGACGTGTGAGCAAGAGGAAAGATCTTTATACACGAAAAGGCGTATATTTCTTGTACTTAAGAGGAACCTAAATGGGTCTGACCTTTTTCATTAACTCTCTGAATTCCTCAAGGAAGAACTGCGGGTTAGGCTGGAAGTCACCGAAAAGGAAGAACTCTCCCAAAATACGCAAGGAGATGCCGTATAAAAAATCAGCCGGGCTCGCCTCGACCTCAGGTCTGATGCGAGTTCTGAGGCTAAGAAGAACCGAGGAAAGAGAACGATTCCACTTGTCCTAATGGCAGATAAGGCAGGCCTTCAGATCGCGGTGCCAGCGTTCCACAAGCCCGTCCCGAGTGGCAGGCAGTAGTACGAATTTGCTCGCAGCCTACCATTGACAGGAGAGCCTGAAAAAGCTGCGACTTGAACTGAGAATCACGATCCGAGGTGAGGAACTCAGGAGCTCCGGAACGGCTGATCCAAGTGTTGAAGAAGACTCTGGTGACAGAACTAGCCAAAATGTGGTTAATGGGAACAGCTTTGGGCCAACGAGAAAAACGATCTATCATCGTGACGAGGTGTTGAAATCCTCAAACCGTGAGCTTCTAGAAAATCGGCTCCTATAATAAGGTAGGGTACCACTAAAATTAGAAAGTTCTACTTGAAAGGCTGGGGAAATCCAATGTTGACGCTGTACAGGGTGGAACCAAATGTTTTGATGGTCGAGCCATTGGCCACAAATAGACGGAGCATAGAAGGATAACGATAAGTACCTGTCGGAATGGGAACGATGGACATATCCACCCCGGTATCGATAAGAAACACAAGGCCAGAGCGACGATCACGTACGCAGAGACGTTTTAAGGAAGGACACGGTTAGGTTGTTTCTGAAACAACCGGTCCTGTTAGTTTTCCTATCTTGAGGAGGGTCCCTTGAACGTGCAGCTATCGACGGTCTTCCATCTACAAGGATTTGATTTTTCAGGAGTCGCTTGAGCCTAGCCTCCGTCGAGAAAGCGAACGCGCCTATTAGACGTTCCTTGATCTTTGTATAGGGTGTGGTAGGGTGTGGAGTCGCAATCAGATCGGAAATGATAATTGCTGTGTCCCCTTCGAAAGCAGAAATGATGAAGTCAGCCTTTATTTTCTCATCAGTGATCTTGGTTGTGCGAAAGGTGAATTCTATCTGAGCATACCAAATGGTGAGTTCTTTTTGATAGAAGAGGAAAATTGTCGGTGCTCGATAATTATCGACATGTACCTGAGTTGAACTCGCCCCAGACAGTCGTGCTTGAACCGCGGCTAATTGTTCCTGGAGTTCTTTAATTTGGTCTGTCTGCGAGGCCATGATGTATATAAAAAATTGTATTTTACTTCAAGGTTACAACAAAAAGCAAATTAAGAAATGTGCGCACGTAGGTACAGTACAAAAAGTCAAAAATGCTTGAGCAAGAGAACAGAAACAAAAAACAAAAAAAGAAGAAGAAAAATGTTTAAAATCAGATGAGGATGGACGAGGTCAGGCTGACGTCAATGAAACAGAC
The DNA here is from genome assembly GCF_036245765.1 of Copidosoma floridanum. Taxonomy (NCBI): domain Eukaryota; kingdom Metazoa; phylum Arthropoda; class Insecta; order Hymenoptera; family Encyrtidae; genus Copidosoma; species Copidosoma floridanum. The sequence goes on along the minus strand of NW_028321914.1, from coordinate 414,181 downwards.
TGAAGTACAGAAGTGATGGTGCTTATTAAACCACGTTAGTACACAAGTGAGTGCTAAGCTCAACGAGCATACAGAGACTGACTGGAACGACTCGTGCAGTTTGGGCTCTGCTAACGTCAGTATGCCAAAGTCTCTACATTACTGTACCACCGCTCACTTACTGGGAAGTGGGAGGACTACCCCTTCCCCTCCGCCAGCCTTACCACCTGGTCAAAGTTTCTGAACAGAGCCACTGTGCACCTGTATACTTATTATAGGAGGGGAGGTATCATCTCTTCCTACATCTGATCCAGAGAGACTTTTCTGACAGGTCACCATACACTCCCCCTCTTCAAATTTTCTTTGTATATGTGTTTGATTGTAATAATTATTAATAAGCGAGTATACTTAACGAGTATTTGGGCATTTTTCTTTTATTTTTTATTTGAAATTTGCATTGTTATCGGAAAAAGAAGTAAGTTGACGGTTAAATAACAACAAAACAAAAACATTTATTTTATTTATTTCCATTATTCGTAGCATTAACAAAGGCATTTATATAAAAAAACGTAATATTGTGAACAATGTCACATATGAGATCTTTCGTCAAAGTATACTGTTTTACAATGTCATGTGCTACAATTTTTTCGTAAATACTCTGCACATCGTTATCATTCTAATCACTCCCAACATTTTTTACAACGTTTGATATGTAGTAATCTATTTATGCTTCACACACACTTCTACCTTTTCCTAAAATAATGTGCGTCAATTACAATCAATGCAATGTACAATAAATTTATTTAAATGTTATTTTTTTTAACACTAAACTTTGATGATACTTCTTTGCAGCTCCCTCTTCTTCACTTCTTATCTTATCTTCTTTACCATCGTCTTATTTCTTCAATCTTGATTGCTCTTTCCTTACAGCTCATCGTAAACTTCAAAGATCAGTTGAATACGTAGATCTTGATATCTTGCAAGTAACTGTCATCCGTCGTAAAGTATTTTTCAATGTCGGAGAAGGCTAATTGTAACTCGCTCAAACTAGAAACTGTGAAAGGAATTTCTCCGAAATCTACGCCTTACAGACGAATAATAGGTTCCAAATCGGTGTCCAGTAGTTTTTCTTATTCAAGCTCAACGATTATTTTCTTACCAAATGATTTGTTAAATCTCTAAAGCTTGCTATTTGCTATTTGATTATTTATCTGAGGGAGCGATGATTGTTGATGCTGCCTTAAGGCTAACAGATCCAAAACTTCTCTTTCCAAGACTCTCTTCTTTACAGACTCTATTGGCTCCTCATTATAATGTATTAACTGTCGGATGATTAATCAGAGACTGATAGCTGCTTTTTGTTGAAGCACAAATATATGCTACTCATTATTTGAAAGAGTGGGAAGTGTTAAAAACGCTTCGAGGTGATAAATAAAGTTTGAGCTTGTCAAAACTGCACTACCAAGCATTTTGGATTGTATCACTTCAAAAACAAGTATGAACGCCAAAGAAAAAAAATGCTGACTGTACATTTAGAGATAGGCTTATGAAATGCTGACATTTTCATTTCTTAGAATTCATAACAGTCAAAATTTTAAAAATCGCTTTTCAAAAACAGTTCACCCTCAAAGAAATCAAACCCATGATGGTGTCGGGACATCCAAATATTTTGTCGTTGCGCTTCTTTACTCAATTTTTGCAAGCGACAAGGAGTTGTTACTACTCAATGTGCAGAAAAGTCATCGTTCAAAGCAACGATGGCAATTTTTTTTGGCACCGTTACGTCTTCTCTGACCTTGAAATACTGAATGTCTACTATAAGGTCTATTACTTTTCATGGCTGGTTAAATGTACCAACAGGATCTAAACTGAGAGACAACTGACGTGTCCAAGCAGTGAGTGTAAGAACATGTAGTTAGTGGTGCCATCTAGCCACTAAACTCGACCAGTATTTGACGTGACGCATGAATTTCGAGAATATTCTCGTACTCAGCACACACTAAACCATTAATAGTTAGAGCGTGGGCCAATCGAACGTCAAATCTAACGCTACCGTGTTTAATTAGGTTTCAATAAGAATATTTGTTGGCCTATAAATCTGGTGTTAAATAGAAAGCAAAGAGGCAGTAACCGTTAGGATAAGATTTGCGATTGATGTGATTTCCTCCATTGAGAAAGTGAACGCTAGTACCCGGAAACAAAGTACGATAATCATCCATGTATTAATTATTCGTTTAAGAGTCTGGCCGTTATTGTTTAGAAAGAACTTCAACGTCGTTAATATGTTAACAAAAAAATTAATATTGAAATTATGAAAACCAAATGGATTAATAGTGCGATTGCTATTATAAGCTTGATTTTTAACGAAACTGATGATTATTCGCTTAGGTAACTGCCCCAAAATAATATTATCCCTTTTTGCCATTAATACTGCTGTGCATCATCACAGCTTTTATTTTGACACGCGTGAGTGAATATTTTGCTGTGCTCTTTGACAGAGCTTTGGTATGGGCTAGCAGAACAGATGGACTTATTTTAACGTGCCTCACTAAAAGATGTGCTTCTTCGATATGAACGGAAACCAAGTGTCTAAAAGACAAAGTGCATTGCGAGATCTTGCGAATCGCCTTTTTGATCGACGTCATTGATAAGTGATTTTTTCTGATTGCATACATCACAATGAAGATGACCAATCAGATCAATCGATTTCCTTGCTTGTAGTAATGTACGTCGCTTGACGATCCCCGCGTTGGCCTCCCAAACATCGTCCATCTTTGTCGCCGTATCGTCGCACCATAAGGCATTCGGTAAGTGGGATAATTTTGCCACAGATCCGTTATTAAATAAAGTGTCCAAATACTCTCTCTAAGCGTATGCATTGTTAGGAGGTGAGACAGGTTGCTGATTGAAAAACACATTGACTTGATTGAACAACGAATCCATAAAATTATTTATTGGCATAACTTTTGATATTTTAGATGCTATGTGTCAGCATCCAATTTTTCATTTTTATTTGCGGTCAACTTGACACGAAGACGGAGTATCGTGTGTGCGAGATCAATGTATTTGTCAACATTACTTGGTACGACGAGTTCGATTGGTAAATCATCACGTGAGCGATAATATCGACTCATATTGAATCCGTTGAGATCCTTTAATATATGCTTAAGTTGGTGGAGTATTTAACAAAAGAAGCTTAGATTCAAAACACTCGCACGAGTGACTGTGTAAGAAAGCCATTTTTTTTAAATTTAACTTTTAGAAATGTCTCTTGCAGTTTTTTTTTCTTTTTTTTGTCATTGTTCTCTTTTCTTTTCATCTTTTTTTGCGCGTTTTCTATTTTTTTTGTTCTCACTCTTATGACGCCCACGACGCCTTGACTGCACAGATTTACGAAGCAATTGCAACTAAAATGGCTCGTGGAGTCAGCTAAATTTATATCTCGAACCTTCCACATGTTTGTCTAATTTTTCTTTGTTTTTTCTTATCAAGCGTATTACCAGATTCCATCATGCACATTTGAAATGTGTCTTTGAAAGGTATATTTATAATGGTAATGTTAGACATAACGTTCATACCTGCATGAACAGCTTCTTTGCTAACAGGTTTGGCACCTCGTTTGATGAGTGGTAAAACTAGTCGAAATACTCTGGCAAGAAACGATATGATACTTCCGTGTCCTCGTTAATAGGGGGACCCTACGCAAATGCTTTCAACACTTCCAGCAGCGTTTGCGTGAATTGTGGTCAGACTTCCACCACCACTTTGTGCGATAAAGTAGTCCTTGTAGGGATCCACAATTTTCAATAGACTCGTTTAAAGCGAAGCATTACTTTTAGCATCCTAAAGTCGAATGGTATAAGTCTACTAATTGGGTCCTTTACATTGGTTTTAATGTTGTAAAATAAGTTAAATAACAATGTTATGTACATAGGAGATAAGAAAATTTTATTTTTTACACAACCACACGCGTAACCTTGAAGGTGAAATGATACGGATCGACGGTACAACGTTGGCGAGGTTTTCTACATAATTTTTTCGAAATTTGCGTATAGACCAAGGCGTATGCAATTTTGCAATTTTTCTTTATATACACTATCGTGAAGCCATGGTGTAAATTTTACGGTATTTTTTTTCGCTATCTTTTATCGCATGTTGAAGCGTCAATGGTAATTGAATCTCTATCATACCAAGACTCCATCGACCTTACAAACTAGTTTGCTGAGGTAATTTTGTCATGTAATGCGTAGTCGTATTTTTAGGGTAATACTGCATGCTATTGTTCGTAAGCAACACAACTTAAAATTCGTCCTTCATTTTATATCTTTTGAATAGTAACTTTTTACCAAGGAATTAAGTGTTCCGGGATATTCCTTCTAGCTGAAGAAATATTCCTTAAAAAGTCCCTTACCTCAACTTTTCAATATCTTGTCAACCTTGAAGAAGCTTTCGTTCAATTTCTTTTGCACTCTGCTAAACTCTTCCTCTTAAAAAGAACGGTTAATGTCTTCAACAGACAAATCTCACTGATCTCGTATTACTAATGCGAACTAAATTTCCAACGTTACATTTTAAATTCTTATAAATTTGTCCGCTGTAACGTTGCTTCATACTTTTACGTGCCTGCGCAGCATTGTGTAAAGTCACGTCAGCTGGCGCTATCTTTGTTGACGAATGCTTCGTACGATAGTATGTCTCTATTATACTTGGAAGAAAGTGTAAAAAGGGAAAATTTTTTGTGTGTGAAAGGTATCGCCATATTCTTTCTTCAATAGTTCTTATAAAACGCTCAGCTCCTGCAGCATTCGTCTGTGGACTACGTGCTACTCTGTGTTTAATTTTCTTAAAAACCGATTGCATTTCAGGACCTAAAAATTCTTTACCTTTATCCGTTTGGAGACACATTGGTCTATGATTGTCACTCCTTGATACAATATGTTAAAATGCTATGGTGACGTTTTTCGATGTTTCATCCTTGATAGGTACCGCCCAAGCGTATTTTCTGCCGACATCGATGACAATGAAAACATAAGCGTAGCCAGCATTGTAAGGTTTTAAGGCTTCTAAATCCAATAGAGACTGCCCACGATATTAAAGGGAAGATTGAGGAAGGAAGCTGACGCTGATAGTGTCAGTTGACTTTAGAGATGCCTTTGGTAGTGTCGATGTGGCGACTTTCATAGGTGAACTGCGAAAATTGAGATGTTTGACGTCTGTCAGCAGATGGTTATTTGCGTTTTTATGTGCGCTTCAGCAGACAGTGGTTGGGCTGAGGGTCGAACATTCATGATCGAGATACAGGCATGCCGGGGTACCACAGGGGTCGATCTTGGGCCCGCTTCTGTTCTTGCTCTACATATTTGAACTGACCCGATGTCTCCACTATTGCCAGTATGTTTGTATGCGGATGACCCGGTTGTTTACATTTGAAGTGAGTTTATAGACATGCCGACGACCATACGGAAGGCCAACGAAGATTTGAGCCATCTATTCTCTTGGTCAACAGGTAGAAAGTTCGCGGTACACACAGTTAAAACGAAAGCAAAGTGGTCGGTGAGTCATGTTTAAATATCTTGTATGATAGAGGAAAGACTGCTGAATCTGCAGGTCGATGGCGTTGTGATTACAGTAACCCCTACTTTGAACCTCTTACTCAATGGCGTTGTGATTACAGGTTAGGTCGATGGCGTTGTGATTACAGTAACCCCTACCTTGAACCTCTTACTCATTACTTTTGATGGCACCCTGAATTTTGGAACCAGAGCGTATAGACTTTGGGAAAGATTTACGTGGCTCTGAACAGGCTTAAAAGATATAGTCTAGAGTTATCCTCTGACATGAGGGTAATGCTGGTCAAGCTTCTTATTTTACCATATTTTAGCTACTGCACACCATTGTTGATAGGTTTATTAGCCGAACTTTAGATAAAAATGCGTAGATTGTCGAACGAGGCTATACGTTTTGTCACAGGCAAGAAAAGTTGGGAACTTATTTCCCCTGAATACTTGAGGTACGGCATTATACCACATGAAACCATAGTAAGAAACCTATCAATCAGACTCATTGCGAGAGTTCGTATGAGCACCAAACCAGACTACTTATCTGAGAAGCTGTATAATAATACGCAGAACCATACCCTTTTGCTGCGGCGCATACGTTATAAACTTAGTATTAATCGCGTACGTTCAGACACAGCAGAGAGTTCTTTTCATATTGCCGAAGCGGTTATGTGGAATTCATAGTAGGGCACGCTGCAAGTATTATGCGGACGCCCAATATTCGACCTGCAACTCTGGCAGCATATCCTTCCTGACGAGTCTAAACAATGCCTAACAAGAGTTATATTATAGCTATGCAGCATACTACGTCCCAAAGAATGTAATATTAAATACACTAGTTTATATCGAGAACATTATTTTTATTGTTCTATACTGTTAATTCATACTGTTACACTTATTTGTAGTTAGTCCTATGTAGTGAAAAGAGGAGAAGGAATCAGAATTGGAAAGAGATGTACATATTAATTAGACGTTCTAGTCATAAACGCTAACATATACTTATTTTTAACATTGTAACTAACGAACCAGAATCTGGTATGTCTAATTAAAAATATTTTCTTTTATAACCTGAAACAAAATGTATTAACTTAAGACTGCATATTTATGCGGCATATTTATGCTGCACTTTGTAATAAATTATTGTAATATGCGATGGTTGTACAGGGCATATGCCCTCAATCTCAATAAACTTCAATTCAATTTAATTCGATTTCAGTCCAATAAATCAGCTTTCCACATGTCATGAAAGTTAAGCAGTTATAGCTTTTTCTGAGAAAACGATTTCTTATGGGTCCGTGTAAAATATAGGCATTTTGACTATCTACTTAATTAATTACGTTTGATCGCCAACATTTATTTTTCACAGCACTCGCGAGTTTGTTACTACCCGCGTGCAGTTTGTCATGCCATTTTGTAGTAAAGTTTTTGCAAAGTGTTATGCATGATGATTTTACTTTTTTTTCTTTTTAGATTTAGATGCAATGTCTCTTTTGATGCTAGAAAAAAATTTATCACATGTAATCTTGCTACACGTGCATCATGCTGTCAACAAAGCGACTGTTTGCTTATCTGGTGGTGTTTCTCTGGCAAGCATACGTAAAAAAGCAAATTCAGCCAACACTTGATCGGCTTTTAGACGTTCACCCTTCTCCTCCGTAGCTTATGCAAGATCGTGCTGACGACATGCTTCGTCTGAAGGGCTCATACTCACATCCCCATGCTCAATGCACTCTGATAGTTCGTTCCAGGATTGAAAAATTTGTATTTAGGCATCTCAATCGATAGTCGGTGAAAGTGAAGAGCACTGCTTTTTTCTTCCTCCTCAACTTTTACTTTTGTATCTTTGCCTTGGCCACTTTTCCACTCAACGTACGCCATTTTCTCACTTGTTTTGACGGAGGCACAACTTTTTTCAATTTTTTTTTATTTTTCAGTGAAGCCGTTGATTTAGTACTACTTTCATTAAAAAAACTCCCACTATTAGACGTAGATCTTAGACTCTTATTTGGCGATTTTGATTTATCATCGTAGTCGTCGTCGTTACCGATCAGTAATTCTAACACCCAGGCATTTCCAACACAGTCTTGTGGGATACTTGTCATACGAAGTGTCACTATAAACTGATCATGCCCTACCAGTGTCCTTTTTTTTCTGTCCTTCAAGGCATTGTTTAGCAAATAGATGATATGCGACTGTAGTATGCGAACGCCACCTATGAGAATGGTATGTTCATTGCTCCACTTAAAGTTACCAGTAACACACAATCGTTATACGATAACTGCAGCTTTTCGACGAAACTTTTTTGGTACTCTTTCATTAATCTCGACATCCTGTCTTTTCTCCTCCTTACGTTTTTCTTCGTTCTTGTCGACGTCATCATAAGAGGGATCGTTATCTGGTGATGCCTTGGTGTTCGCCATGATCGCGTCAGCATTTCGTTTTCTTTCACTGTCTCATTCCTTATGAGGTGTACTTGTCAGTATACGGTAAATTCAAGATGTGGTTCATTTCTGCGTCGAGTAGACTTATCTTTGTACCCAGCGTTTGCACAGATTTTAGACCATCGATGAGAAATGTGCTTTAAAATTGGTCCATGTTTTCTTGAGGCAAAGAAGTTATTTTTTTAATGTGGAGTGGACCCTACAGAACAGGTAAGAAGTTTTCTCCTTGTTGTACGATGATTTTTTTCTTCGATGATGAATAAATTTTTGCCTTTGCGAGTTTTCTGAGAGCGTTGGCATATCAACGCAAGTATTTTTTGTGTAATGCAAGTAGTGGAACATTTTCTTCGAGAATGTTTAATGCGCTCTCACAAATATACTTAATGAGTGTCGTCTCAGCTTTGTGCACCAATTGTTTTATCTCAAGATGATAAAGAGCTCTGAAAATGGCAACGTGTTTTGGACCAATCGGAGAACTTGACATTGACGCCACTACAACAATACGACTAGAACTTTATCCGCCATGTCGCCTCCTTTCATCTATTCTGAAGCCACGTACACGTACAGATACTCATTGACGCCACTACAACAATACGACTAGAACTTTATCCACCATGTCGCCTCCTTTCATCTGTTCTGAAGCCACGTACACGTACAGATACTCGTCACCCGGAAAAATGCAAGTCCAAAATCGATTTTTCCTGAAATTTTTGTAACAACAGTTACTCGTGTACCTTAAATTGAGACACTTTTGTTTTTCAAGGTGGAAGAACGTGCTGATGTGAAGTTTCTTGAAATATGTTTTTCTAAACAATTAAGTATCTATTTCAATGTTTGTGTTAACGTTGATTATAAACCATATACTCTAACGGTTTTAAGAATGTGCTATCAGGTAATTAGATATATTTGTACAACTAAGATCGCAGAATATTCTCGCTTGAAATTTCCTTCTTCTAATGAGGCATGTATTGAAAGGGCCGTTTTTCTATTATTTATTCATCATAAGTTTGTATATATTTGTTTTTGGGTTGTAGGAAACCTTGAGAAATCAAATTTTTCAATTTTTTTTTTTTTCATATGATTTTTCTAAGAGTCGAGTTTGACAATCATCATCATCATCGCTCTTTGGATGAGTTGCAATTGAGTTTAATTTACTTAGTTTTGGACCCATCTTATTGGGTTATTGTTTAAACGTTTACTGTTGAAAGATAAAAGATCAAACCCAAACAGTGGGTCCTTACTGTCACCTCTTTGTTTAACCGCTTTCACAACTGTTTCGAGAATCACTGTGTTGTTGAAAAGTCCACGTTTAAACGCATCACTAATCGTTCTTATCTGACAATGTAGTACAAGAAAGTATAACTTTTTAACTAATACATTTATCGACAACTATCCTAAATTGCGACTCCACTTGCTACCACACATTGTAGGAATATGCGGTTCGTAATCATTCGTAACAAACACCCAATAACGCCAATTAAATGCGTTTTGGTAGTACCCTCCATAACGACTAGTGTTATATAAAGAGAAGGAAAATACTATGGATTAGCGGCTCACAGAATATCATATTTATAGTATGTCTGTATGACAAATGACATATACATTTAGAATCGTTTTTTACACTTTATATATTCAAGGAAAAAGAAAAAAATGCAGATTTTGCATTCCATACGAATAATCAAATATCTTACATGGCAATTTTACACAGTGTGTGTCATACAGGCGCACAAGCGCGTGTACGTAACTTGAGACTCGTGACGTGTATTCTACTTCACACGATATTTATTACAAAGGGAACTACGATTTTTGCAAGTTTATGTATTTTATTCGAAACACCAAATGTCTTACTCGGTGAAGTTGTCTATCCCTATTCAAAAAGCATTTTACATTTTACACTTTACAATAGAATAACTGTCCTGTGATGAGTTTGACGATAAGATAGTATGTAACGAGGAATCGTGTTAACAAAGAAAGTTGACAATAGTATCTATATCTTCATAAAAGACTCAACAAGCTGATTAACAGTTTTTTGATTTCTACGATGCGATCACCACTTTTTCCGTGGAGATTCCTTTTCTCAAGTCTCACGGCATTTTTGTCACAGTGAGCATTATACATACGTGTAGGTGTTCGTATGCAACTTCTTACATGTTACTTACTGTCGTTCTCTCTAATGAAAAAAAGACATATGTAGTGACAAAAGTAAACAGTATATTATATAAAATGACAAATGTTCGTATGTATCTCGTGAATAAATTGTGCTTACTATGAAACTTCAAGTTACCACTCATTGGTACGATGTGTACCACTAAGTTAAATGACAATATGCTTCTGGAGGATAAAAAACCTTCGGAATCTGAAACAATTCCGATTAGTAACGTTATCATTGAGAGTTTGCGCCAACTGTGGCTTGATTTAATATTTTAGGAAATTTTATCGGCGCGCCCTGGACGAGCTTATACGTTTACTAATTTTCCGGGAGCTTATGTAATTATTAAAGTTTTGTTATATCGGAATTATTTTAGTATACATCAATCAAAGGTCATGAATTTCAACATTTGGCCGGGGATTTTGGACTTGACAATCCACAATGGCTACCTTGAAAAACACTCTTTAGGGTACTAAATAATTGCAATGCATTGCGTGCAGGGATCTATTTTATTGAGAATAAATATGTGTAAATAAGCCATCGTTTACTAAGAAAACATGAAAAATTAGTGAAACGGTGATACATTTTTTTTTTAAACTGTGGCTCAAAGCAATTTTTTTTTCAGATAGTGACATAGTAAGTGACAATAGTGACAATGTATGTGATAAAAAAAGAGTAATGGCATTAAACAGTGATAAAAATCACTGGTTCAGTATCATTTCTGTTGGAAACGATGACTTCGTATAAATGTATAAGCATGTGTATGTATATGTATATACATTGAAAGTAATTTTAAAGGATTTACCAATGCTAACTATGACTGTAAAATATGTGAACAAAAATTAATTTGAGTTATGTATAAATAATTAGAAAAAATAAAAGTTGGACGTGCTGACAAGTGCGTATGGTGTAATAAAATTTGTTATAGGGAGAGCAAAAAAGGTGAACATGTGTGGGGATTCTATATAAGTCTGAATGGTTAGTTGTGCCAAAACTGCCAATCCAAGTTAAATGAACATTAAAAACTTTTATTTGGTTCATATTGCAGCTATCAGTCATCGTTATAAATATAGGAAAGTATTTGATAATTTTTTTATCATAAAAGTTTTTTGTAATACTCTGAACTTCTGTAAAGTATAAAACGTTCAAATTAGAGTCATAAGCAAAACGAATACTATGACGATGACTCTCTTATACTGTATCTTTTTCTGAATCTATTTTTATACGGTATTTAAATAATTTAAGAATAAAATACCTATATGTATGCAAGTGAGATTCAGGTAATCTTGGCAGAGAGAGTAATTAATACAAACAGATACACAAAGAGGGTTCAGGCAATCATAGTAGCAGATTGGGAAAAAAATGTGAGGAGGGGGTATGTATGGTGGCCTGTCTGAAAAGTCTCTCCAGCTTAGGTGTAGGAGGAGTTGATACCACCTCCCATAGTAAGTATACAGCGGCACAGTGGCTACATTCAGAAACTCTCACCACGTGGTGGGGGTTTCTTGTGACAGACTACTGTGTCGTAATAACTACTGGTGTCTTAAAAAAGCAGCTTTGGATTTGCTGTCCAGTGATAAAACTTGTTAAAGAAAAAATCTGTTTTTTCAATAAAGAATTTCTTTTTCATTTTAAAAATTTCTGGACTCTTTTGGTTAGTTTTCAAAAAAATCGTACTTTTTCTTAAAAAAAATTTTACTCTTAAAATTACAAGCAAAATAAAATGAAGGTTAATCTCATAATGTTGCCAACTCCTATACACAAAAAAAAACTGCTTTACTAAAGGGTAACTTCTATATAACTACTGCTAGATAGGCCATCTCTCGAGAGCAAAACATCTTAAAGTTGTACCGACTAACTGAGATAAACAAACAAGTTAACTGCATTATTTTGCTCGAAAATAAAAGTCAAAAAACTTACATCTCATCTTTATCATGCTTATGTACTTGCAGTATGTGTCAAAGATTTTAAAAACTTACTTAGTACTAAGGAAAAGTAGTTTGTGCTAGCAAAATTTTTATTGGATAGAATTTATGACAAAGATTTAGAAGTTGAAAATTTTATTAACAATGTTGTTTACTTATCCGTTAAAAAAATTTTTCAATCTTAGTATAGCGTAAAAAGTTTATAAAAAAAATGATGTGAAAAAGTGTCATGTTAAAGCATGTGATTTTTAATCTCTTTTTTTCACTTTCTTTTTGCCCCAGGTATATAATATTAAAATTAAGGTATCCATAATTTTTTTTTTTTTTAATATCTTAGCTGCAAAAAGTTCATCTAAGTTATTTTTCGTCAAAATCTAAAAGTATTAAGAATATAATCATATTGTAACTGTAGTAAATAAGGCACTACAAGTTATACCTATAATTTTTAATTTTACAAAAACAGTAGAGCTGCAGTTAACGTAATTTTTTGAAATCATTTTTAGAAATTATCTTATTAAATATTGAATTCAGTTCACGTAGTGAATATTACTTTTTATCTATTTGACAAATCTTAACTTAAGGGCTATGGCCTATCTTTGTAAAAGTGGAGATGTAAAGGGAAGGTTTTCTATATGCTATAGAATTGAAAGATTTATTTATAACTACCTATTAAGAATAAAAGATGAGAATAAAAAATATACTTCTCATTCACTTATTTCTAACTTTTAATTTGAAAATAATGAAAGGTTTTTATTTTGGAATTCATTTAAATTGAATTTAATATTATTCGATAGTAAGTAACGTGTCTGGTGACATGGAGGATTGGAACATGCAACAGGTTGAAAAAATCTTGGTATCCAAATTATTTTAAGATAAGGTGTAGAGCAAATTTCATTGTATGTAATCTACAAACTTAATGTACATCCAGTGCATCGATCCAGATTCTAAAAAAGTCAACGTCAATGCGCGAATTCTATAACTATAAATAATATATTTAGGAGCACATTGGTTTACTTACGGAATCTTTCATTTATATTGAGGGTCCAAACAGTGCAAATCCTAAGCTACGATCGAAATCTATAATCCCATAATAATACAATTATCTTACTTCCCCGAATCACCTTGATGGAATTGATCATCGTCGTCTTGAATACTCGGACGCTCATACAGTCAGTGAACAATCAGCACGCTTATGGATACATATGCCAAACGACGGTTTCAGATAAAATCGGCTCTTTCAGCAATATTCACTCTCGAAACTATGCATGGATAATTGGTATTGGTACTATTGGCTTTGCACTAATACACTATACACTTATACAATAATACTGTAACATGCACTGTATAGTGTATACAGTTTACAGTATACACATTGACACATGGCTAAAATCTGCATACCAATATAGTACGTATAAGTTACACTAGTAATAGTAAGGTACAGTTACGTACTATACGTACATCATTAACACACATTTGCGGTCTGATTCGAAATTCAAGTGCTCACTATGCGCACTGCGCAGTGGCTGCCACGCCGTTAGACAAGGAAAGAGTACTTAGCTTTTGTCAGCACGGCCATACTCCGCCACACTCCGCCGTACCACCAAGCTACTCCCTCCTTCTTTACTACTGACTAATACAGAGCAGGCTCCCCTTTTCCTCCCACCCCCCTCGCCTACATTTCATTCTCTCGCGCTCTTACACGACTCTCAGTAGGGATCACCTTGCTTTTAATTGAGAGCGATCTGACGCAAAACCAAGAGTTTTTCCCCGTCCAAAATCGTCCAAAGCGCCTAAAAAAGTTTTCACTTCAAAAATTTATACCTAAAAGCCGAAAAGATATATTTTTCATACAAGCAAAAAAAGGCTGAGTTTTTGTTCAGATGCGAGCACATGGCATAGTTTAAGCCCAAGCATGAAACAAAGAAGATAGTCTTCGTCCAGACTCAAAAAAAAGGCATAGTCTCCATTCACACTCCAGAAAAGGGCAAAGCTTTTATCCGGACTCAAGAAAAAAGCATAACTTTCATTGGGATCATGAAAAAAGGGTATGCTGTATATTTCACAATCATAAAAACCTATACTAAAATAATTGCTCATTGGTATTTAAAACAAACATCCACTAATGGAACGCTCAATTCCAAATATAACCATCAGATTTCTCTTGAAAGAAATATTATTTTAAATCTAATTGACTAAGCGATTTTATTTTGTAACTAACAATTTCATATTCCTAATTTAAAACAAAGTGTGGGCCTCGAGACCTTTACCAGAAATAAATCTTCAAAAACATATATTATCAAATTTGTCTTTTAAATTTTAGCAATGAAATATTGATAAGAATATCTTTTTTTAAATTTCATTGAACTAATTAATACATATTATGGAAATGTTCCGTGTCACTTATGACATCCAAGTTGCACATAACTTGACAATTTAATTTTGTTTTTACGCGATTTATGCACCAGGTCAGAACCATACAAGAACAGTTGTTATATGTAAAGTACAGATACGCACATGGAAACAAAAGTAAAAAAAGTAGATGTTATGTGCTCACTTTTTATTTAGCACACGAACATGATTGGAATAAGTAAAGCTGATGATGATAATTATACTAATACTACATGGTTACGCCAAATTAATTGTTCAAAATCGTGTATCATGAAGATGTAACAGATTTTCAGGTACCTTGCACAATTGTAATAAAGTAAAGTTAATCGTGCAACCTGTACAGATTAAAAAAAAAGTTTTAAACAGCATTGCCTTTTTATTCCATTTTCTTTTTCTGTATATTTCATCACTGTTCTTATAATCTTTTCTATTAACTCCGAAATTTTACGTTTGGGCTGAAATATGGACATTTTCTAACTATTTTCAAACCAAACATCACCATGGAAGCTATATCATCACAACTGCTAAAGAAAATTTGGACGGTAAAATTTCTTACTAGTATTAGCCTTGTTTTGTTTTTAAACAGTATTCATAGTAAACAAGTTTATGATGACTTACATACTTTCTATGACTTGTAGAAAGTATTGGATAAGGCTTGGTGCATATGTGTTTTCCATTTACACTATAAATACTACGAACTTTTTTCTGTAAATATTATTATTAGTATGAAAAATTTAGATAAATATTATTTTTGTAGTTACAGTGATAAGAAACAAGCCCAACATCTTTTTTTGTCAGTTAAATCATAGTTTTAATACAAAAATCTGTTTTCTACAAAATAAAAAATTCTATTAGCAGTTTTGAAATAATATTAAAAATTAAATTTAAGAAATTGTGTAACGATAGGTACAAATACTTTAATTATAAATTAAGAGACAATTAGAAAAAGGATAACACAGTATCATGTAGTTATGTATTTGTGAAATAAGAAGTATGGTGACAGTATTAACTAAACCACTGACATTATTAATAAACTTGAAAGTAAAAAAAATGATTTGATCCACAGTTTCACTAACTTAGATATCTCACCTTAAGTTATTTTTGTATTAAGTTCAAGTAGAAAATTTGATTTTTCTTGCCAGAATTACGTAATGTAAGCAATAACAAATTTTTTTTTGGATATTTCAAAAGTCTAAGTTGAAAAACTTGACGTACACACTGAAGATAGTACTAAAATGAGAAATATGTATTTTGAAAACTTTAAAAACTAGTTAAGTAAGAAAGTTCTGGATCAAATAAATATGTATGTATATGAAATGTGCTTAAGAAATCCTTACAGTTTTTTGATAAGAATAATAACGTAACGTTAATAAGAGTGGACAAAGGTGGAGCATTTGTAATATTATTTAAAAATGCTTTCGTTGAAACAGTTAAAAATAGCTTAAATTACATAAATATTTATAAAAAAATCAAGAACAATCCATTTAATAATGAAGTACGTAGATAAAATAAGTTTAGCACCATACTAAATTCTAGAAACTTATTTGGTTACAATAAAAAAATGTTTTTAAATATGAAAGATAACTGTATATTAGCTGGGTGATACGGTTTAGTTAAGGTTGACAAACCTAATAATATGATGATAATGATTATGTTCATCTTTGATTCGCCACTTTATTTTATATCTAAGTGGATCACGTAAAAAAAAAAAAACAAGTTACCACAGTTTGATCTTACCATTAAAAAAAGCTTTGAATTTGTTAAAGATATTAACAGTTTTTGTGTTCCAGATGTTCATATTTCAGTTAGTCTTGATATTTAATAATGTTTATTTCCAAATATAATTTTAAGAGAATCACAAATATATAAAGTCTTATTTTCTAAATAGATTTTCACAAACACCATTATCACGGCAATTCTAAATGGCCAATGGATTTTGGGCTTACCTACCAGCCACTCTTTAGTGTGCAATTTCTCCAATTTTATTAGACCTCTTAAAATCAGAGTTTCTGTTACCTCTGTCTCGGAAATGCCTGATGAGGTTTTTAGTACCACTAGATTTTCTATGTATTGGAACGGCTATTTAGTGATCTTTTGGACCTTTTTAAATGTCTCGTTACCCTGTGGCCATGCCAATTTTTTCTGAGGTTAGCGGGCTTTAGCTACGGTAGAAAGCCAATTCTAACTCTAGAGCTCTAATTTGTGCAGTGTTATCCACTGACACTGTTCTTCGATCAGAATTTTTCGATTTTCCCTCTCCTGGTGATTTGATGTCGTTCCTATTGCTTAGAATTTTAGCACTTATTTTTCCTGAATGTGCGACGCTACCCTCGTGTTCTCCTCCTCCCTCTTGTTGCTGACTACATGCTTTGTTTAGTACGCCAGTAACTATGTCAGCCTGTTCTCGGGGTAGGATGTATTTTTTCCCTTTTTTAAAGCTTAATGTTTACCCATATCATACTGAAGTCTATTGTGCCTTCATAGTCCTTTTTGAAAACAAAGTCATTTACTTCGGAATGTATAAATCATCTCATCTTTATGTTTTCCTCATTACCAAATATATCTTGCTTAAGTTAGCACAACCAGTATCCTCCTTTGTTATTTCTGACGGCTGCAAATTCATTTTCTTAGTATATACATCTGTCGGTAATTTTTTCACAGTCACTATGTCATATTGAGCCTCTAGCCAAGGGACTATAGCTCGCCTGGATCTATATAAAGGGTGGAGGTGGTTCTTATCAGAGGAAAATAACGCTGCCCTTGTAGATGTATGTGTATACATTTACTGTTACTTTTTTTTCAAAGTGGGAGTGTAGATATTCATCCAGCCACCATGTTTTATTGGAGAGGTGCATGTGCACACATACATTTCATTTAAAGTGTTCTAATAAGAGATAAATACGATCTCCGTTTTCAAATTTTCTATCCAAACTCAAGATTTCTTTGACTTTGTCGAAAAATTGACATTCGTTCAAGCATGGTAAGTTTAATAGCTCTGCTCTTAACTCACTAGCTGTAAACTTCAGTTGACAAGTGTTCATTAAGGAATAGAATAAGTAGTTGTCATCTGATTCAGTAAGGTTAGGTTTCAATTTAAGTTCATGCCAGGGTTTACTGCAGGTGTTTGCCTCTGAACTTATGATTTTATACAGTTTCACTAATTTGATGTAAGTTGCACTCTGCGTTTGTTGCGGATTTATGCTGTCGGAAAATGTTGAAGAGCGCATGTTAATGCTTTTGCTTAGAGACGACTTCCCTTGGCTTTTTCTGCTGGCTGGCCGTTGCCTAAATATTCCCATTTGTCATCACCCATGTTGCATGGTTCTTTTCTTGTATTAATTTGTATGTAGCTCTGATTTTGTTCGTTCTTGTAAGCTGACTGTTCGTTATAAAAGAGAAACTTCTTCAGGCTGTCCCCGTGCATTGCTTTTTCTTCTATCCATATATCTATCTTCCTGACTTTTTCTGTTTTTATTTCTTCTAATTTTATTGATAAGCTGACTGTCTTCCCTAGCTTTGTACTTAAAATGCAGCTGGCTGTTTCCTTCAAATTCCACGTTCTTTGTGACCCTAGCAGCAAGTATTTGCTATTGTTGTGACTTGAATGTCTCTTGTCGACTTTGACTTCCTCAATCTCTTGTGTTGGATTAAGTTATTTTTCATTTGTCAGTTGCGATTGGGCCATGTTATTTTCTCTGTAGTATCTGAGTAGCTCGACTTTTTATCAGAAATGTTGCCCTTTCGTGTTGGAAGTATGTAAGTCTTGTAAGATGTTGTTTCACCTTTTCGTGTTGTCAAAACGAGCTCTTCTAATACCGTGCTTATTGCTCACATTTCGGTGTCAAGGGACTTCCTTTTGAGGGAGAATTTTTCTATTTTAATGGACCCAGACTCAATTCTAAATTCACTTTTTTCTTTGTTACCTACGTCCAAGTTGATAAAGAGTTTTTTCGACCTTTGTCGCTTTTGAAATGGTTTTCTGGGCCATGTGCAGTGTTAGGTTCCCTGTCTATATATATGCTGTAATAGTTCACTGTGAGCTAATTTTGTCGTTTTCTTCGTTACTCTGTACCCTTTTTTCTGAACTGCAAACACTCTTGCTGGTGGCCCACTCTCGAAACGGATTTCATTTGCCTCCTGTTTTTCTGCTAGTAGATAGAGGTATTTTTTTAGAAACTCCAGATCAATTTCACCTTTTGCAATTACTGAGTTCATAGAAAGGGCATCTATGAAATTATTTTTTCCCCATCTATACATTACGTCAAATTTATATCCTAATAGCTGTGTGTTTAACCGCTTGAACCTTAAGTTAACTTTCTTGGTCATGTGAAAGTGCTTCAGTGATTCGTGATCTGTTATCGCTGTAAATTGACGTCCGTATGAATAAGGATGGATTTGTTCTTTCACAAAGATCGCGAAAATCTCGATTTGCGGCTTTTTAGGGTGCGTAAAGCATACTTGCAGGGGCAATCGCTGCCGATTTAATTTTGACTGAGTACGGTACCTAACGCGTATTTTGATGCATCTGTTGTTACGATAAATGGTTTTTTAAGGTCTGGGACTGCTAACATTCGTTCTTTACGGGATTCTTCCTATAGCTTTTCTAAGACATCTTGTTCGAGTCATGTCCATTTAAACTCTGTATTTTTGCTGATCAGCCTAGTTAGGGGCTGGAAAATTTTTGTATAATCTTACTAACATATAATGCAAAGTCGCTAAAACCGTTGTAATCGCTAACCGAGAAAACTACTGAACCGATTTTGCTAAAATTTTGTATACTGATTCTTGATAAATTCCGAGATGCTTTTCGCATAGTTTTTTTCTTAAAAAAATTAATAACAATAGCAATAAACAAGCTCAAAGTTTTGCTAAAATAAGCAAGCTTTGCGCCTTAGTTCAAGGGGATCCACTAGGTGGCGCCGAGGTAAAGTTGAAGTCCCCCCGCAGTCAAAGATAGTGAAAAGTGGTTATAAGATGCCCCATCAAATTGACGATTGTCGAAGCAGTTCTCGGCAGTACTCCAACGACAGAGGCGTTCATCGTGCAGCTGGGCACCCTGGCTACCGATGACACTCTTTTTTTATGGGCAAGCTAAACAAATCGGATTGTACCCCGGAACGCCAAGATATCCGAGTGCCACGGAAAAATAGGCGTTTGGAACGTCAACGTCTCCTGCGGAACTCCAGGAGATGGGTTTAGCTAGAGCACAATCTGCTCCAACACTTCAGAGCTCTGTGGCTGTTCAACCATCTAGTCTGGTGACGTCAGAGAATTTTCTACTTTGAATACAAGCCAGGGAAGACAGCCATGAAGTGTACGGGCAGCCGCAACGGCCTCCTTCTTAGTAGTCGTCCCCAGGGCATACCTACAGAGAAGGTATTCTCTAGGCCCACTCTCCCGACTCACGATGAGCGGTTGGTGATCCGGGGAACGACCTAAAGAGATATTCTTTGGTCAAAGGTGTACCTCCCTCCGTCACGGTCTTCGTACAGAGATACTTTAAGAGTCAAGCTACTCGCAACCAGCTCTCCATCATCAAAAATAATGATAAGGAATAGCTGGAAGTTTTACTACTGGTCCTTTTCAGGGCCACTTTAAGTATTAACGTTTCCAACTTAACCATCAATCTTATCGGTTCTATTAAAGGCCACCTAAATTTAAACTACCTTACCAACGAATACATTTTTACCACCATTTCCCAAAACGATTTGTCGACTAAAAGACTATGTAAATCCAGCCACTATGTAACTAAGTCTGTGCTGGGAGAACCTAGCAGCTATGAAGAAAAAATAAACTTGAGCCAACGGGACAGTCTCCAACGGGCAAGTATCACGAACCAATCTCTCCACCTTAGATTACCAAAACAACTGAGTCTGCAAAAAAAGAAGGTGCTTAAAACTTCAACGTCTTCGGCGCAATACCTGGAGACGTTAGGAAAGATCTCTACAACTAGCTCCAAAGCTTCAAACGTTTTAGTTTTCCTCCTGATCTGTTTGGTGCTACAATAACAGGCCAGAGAAGATCTCCCTGAGGTATATAGGCAATCACGTTGGCTGGAAACTTCAGTCAAGAAAGAATTTACTTAAGAAGCTCACCCGTCCTTTTCAGGGACATCAGACATCAAACTACTTTCCCAACAAATATATTACAACCTAATAAAGTTTAATAAAATAGCCTTTTGGGGTCACAAAAGTCTGAACTATGCCAAAAGTCGCAAGAAGTCGAATTGGTAGGAAAACTTGAAATGCGTCTAATGAATACAATTTTAGGTATGAAGAAAATGATGCTGAACATTTATCGAGATCAAAGCAACATCAAAATCGATAAACAAAAAACTTATGAAGTGAGAGATGAGCTTTTTACTATAACCCTTTTAGAAATCTCTTGAATCTTCCAGATTTTCAAATCGATAGTAAATGTATTTATATTTTTGTGGCGTTAAAAAATGTAAAGATTAGGCTCCAGGACTTTGATTTCCTGGTAATAAAGTTGTGAGATAAGAGAAAAAAAATTTTTTTTAATCATATGTTTTTTGTAAGTTTTAAGTCTTTACAGGTTTAAAAAATAGCCCTGTTCATAGATTACATGGGAGGAACTGCAAATCAACGGCTTTTTATGGCCAAGGATTATTTTATGGCATAAGGAATGCACGGTACTTTTCCGCATAATTATATTTTTTTCACTTTTTGCAGCTTTTTACTTGATTAAATGAACTGTATGGATTTTCAGCAAATATGTTTTTAATAAGAAGACTTTTGTTCTGAGAAGTGTCAGAAATAGATGTAAAATTTTTAACTGAAAACGGTTCACATTACATGTCAACACACTACGGTGTTCCATTTAGTCATTCTTGGGCAAAGCAGAGATGGAGGGCCGCTAGTGTTTTATAAACCAGCGGTAATATCTGACTGGTCCCAGAAATTCTTTTACTTTCTCTACGTTGACTGGTGTTGTTGCCTACAATTTGTCGCAGTACTTTGACCTCTTTCTTTAAAAATTGACTTTTCTTAGGCTCGATTAACAGGTTAGCATCAGACGGACGTTTTAACCACTTTTTTAACTGTAAACCGTGTTTTTCTAAGGTTGGGGCATGAATTATTATGTCATTTAAGTACACTTTTAGCTTATGGCCTTATAATCCAGCTAGGGCTAAATCCATAGCTGCCGCGAACGTGTGAAGAGCTCCGTAGCATCCCATTAGCATGCGTTTGTAACTGGTAAAAGCCATTCGGCCCTGAAAACGCCGTTTTATATGCGTCTCTCTTGTTGATCTTGACTTAAAAGAATATCTGTCTCAAGTCTACTACGGTAATGTATTTTCAGGAGGCTTAATGCACATATTCGAGTTGTACGGTAATTTCAAAGGTTTGATGATACCTTGATCGAGTAACTTTTTTACTTCTATTCTCATTTGGTCTCTTAATCTTGGTGGGTGACTATAGTTTCTCGCATGAATCGGCGCTTACGTAGATGTAATAATTCTATGTTTGAGTACATACATTATTGGTAAGGGCTCGTTTTCTAACCCGAACACATACATGTTGTGAACCTAGTTCCTAAAGTGAAATTTGTTTTAAGTTGTTCTGTGTTAGTATTGGCGCCATTATTTAATTTATTTTTTCTTCTTTTGAATTTATTTTTCTTCTTGATTAACTTTGTCGTCCCCATTGGCTGTTGAGAGCCCAAAACTTCAGGCAGTTTCATCATCCGAAAACTCTAACTCAGGTACCCTTATTCTGACCGAGGAGTCAGTAGTGAGATGCATACGCCATACGTCCTATCACTGTCACACTTCGCTACGAAATTTTTAAAATAAATGACTTTCTTTAATTTTATCTCAGAACGCATCCTACGCACTTCTCATTTTTCAGTGTGCTAATCATTGCGTGTATTATTGGTTAGAGTGTGTAGAAATTTCAAAACGTTCGTCTTCTTCTACTGCTAACTTAATCCCGTTGAGGTACACATGTATATAATTTGTGTTTAGTTCTGACCCAACGCTCAAACAATCATTTTCTTTAACTATTGAAGTATCTGCTCTTATGTCAATGACAAGTGATGCTGATCCGTCTTTTATATTGTTACTCCAAAATTTAATTACTAATGGTAATCTGCGTTACTGCATAAAGTCAATTTCTATTACCTTAAGTTTTTTGGTCTCTGGCTTCATTCTTTTTGGCTGCCCAGCATCTGGGGATTTAGCCGAGTACCCTTTACGTTCAAATGTCTGTCCTTCTGTTTCAGATCTTGATTTTCACGCTATCTCTAACTGTTCATCTTTTGTATCCTTCCTTTCTCTTCGTTCCATAATTCTTATGTTCTTTAAAGTCCTTCAAACTTTATATCATCGGCCAATTTCCTGCACTTTGATCTTGTATGGAATCTCATCCCACAGTAACAGCAACCTGTTTCTGAGTTTTGTGTAGAGATATTGTCATTTTCCACTCCTCTTGAGGTAATGTCTCAGGATTTCCTGCAATATCTCTGTATGTGACCCGTTTCTCCGCATTTGAAGCATTTACTCGTGTCTACAGCGGAAATGCTGGCAAAATTAACAGTTTTCTGATGACTTTTTGGTAGAATTATTCGGTTACGACAAGATGGTGCATACCATGATACGAATCGTCTATATATCCCAGCAACAATATAATTTTTCTTATTCACTGTTATAAAATTGACTTGATAATTTTTTTTAACTATGAAAATAAATTAATAATTTTTATGTAAATGTATTTGGATAAAATTAATTTTATGTAAAACAATAAGAGTACAACTAACGTTGGCAGATTTAACATAATTAAATCATTTATTACAAATCATATAATTGACAATAAACTAAAAAAATACTGTTGACATATAATTAACTTTAACCAAATACATTTGCATACAAATTTTCTTAGGAACATTACTAAGTCAACTTTATAACCGTGAAAAAAAATCATAGTATTCGTACGACATGTAGACGATTCGTATCATCGTACATACCACCTCATCGTAGCCGAGTGGTGAAGCGTTCTTGTGTCACATGCGCAATCTCAATGGTTGAGTTTTTAGATCAACTTTTGTACGACTCTTTTTATAAGTGGCATATGCATATCACTTTTATACTTGCTTAGAAATGTACGTAAAAATATGTTTAACTGTACATTTCTTATGGTTTTTTTATTATTGTACTAATAAAGAAAAACTTTTGCTAGTAGTGTCACAAAGTTTAGATAAACATTATCTAAACTTGTGTCAAATACTTTAGCAAAAATCTAAGTTTAAGATTTTCTCATTGCCAATGTTTAGTTAACGTTGAGCCAAACATAAACATTTGCTGAAAGTTCAAGAAATTTAAGAGTTTTTTCACGGATTATTACTCATGATACATGGTCAGAAAAGTAAAAGTTAAGGTTATATTCTGACCATTTGACATCTTATTTTTAATTTTTAATTTTTCTTCTCAAGCTAAAAATTTTATTACAAAATGTTGGCTTGATTAACCATTCAAAATTATTAACTAAAGCAGCGCTATACCTTTTTTTTTAATAAAGTAGATATTGATTTTAAAACTTGAGTTAACTAGTTGGATAATTCAAAGCATTTAATTGTCGATGAAGAAGAACTTTATTTTTTTTAGGTGACGTATTTTTTATTGTTTGTAAATAATAATTATTTAAAAAATTTAGTACTTTTACAGTATTATTCAACAACGATTTAATTCATTGCTAATATGAAATTTAATTATTAAAAACATTAACTTTGATACTTACCTTAGGTCTTAACGTTCAAGACAGAAAAAGTACAGAGTAATAAGAGTATATTAATTGTACGTAGGATACTTAATATTATACTGTTACCATACGAGGCATTATTTTGTTGAGTATTAATTAATAAAATAATTGATATTTATTAACTCTATTGGTTTCTTATAAATTTGGTTTTTAATTATCACGAGTAATTCAAATTTTAAACCTTACACCTGATGGTGCCACCTATTGCTAGCTAGATGGCAACTAATGGTTTCTGAAGAACACCGCAAGTATTAAAACGACTCTTAGTGTATGAGAGAGACTCCATGACAACAACATGTTAGAAAAACTTAGCTCACAGCTAACTTAAAAATAAGACCATATTTCGTGAAGGCTGAGTCTAAAAAAATCTTGATAGAAATATTTGAAGATGCATCCGTCTCATTTTCTGGTCCGTATTCGTCAGAAAATTTATTAAATAGTATTACTAAAACTATATTACACTGAAATCCTCTATAAGGGGTAAATGGACCCACAATTGTTACAAACTTTCTTCTGGAATCTGGTAGACATTTGCGAGACAGTCACGATAATTTGTGTTATTAAAGAGTTGCATGCTTACTGCAAATAAACGTATATATATGGAAAATGGAAAAGATGTTAGCATCAATGGATTGACTGCCACTTCACAATCAGTGCAATAGTATGGCAGTGTGGACAAAGATTATATAGTCAAGTCAAACTACACATATACTTATAGCTGCTGCTGTAAGTAATCTGCACTAGGCGTGAAGTTCAGATAAAAACTACTGCACAGTAAAAATGATTCATAAATTGACTACCAGCGTTGGAAAAAATCTAACATCCTGATACGTTTATTGATATATTAGCCAATACTAAATTTTTTTCAATGTCCAGCGTTATAAAATTATAAAAATTTGGCAGTGGAGATCTTCTTTTTCATTGTCCCACTAATTTTGGAGAGGGTAGCCTACCTTGATAATCTTCATTGGCACATATACATGTACATATTCATGTATGCTGCTTAAGTCTTCTGCTTATTTATTTAGAGTTTTTCATGAAAACAAATAGTAGAGTATTCGTTGATAAATGAGTAGTAGAGATTTCGTTAAAATAAATATATTAAAGTAGTCAATTTTCTATTGTCATCGATATGATGTATGAATGAAGATATACTGCAAAAAGATCAAGGTTTTAGAATAAAAAAGTGCTTTGTGTGTAGTTTTCTGTATTCTCTGATCAGTAAGAACCCTTTTTATAAGTGCGTATAACTTAACCTATAATCGATACATTCTTGTTTACTTAATAATGTAGCGTAGATATAACTAAATTAATATATGAACATTATTCTCATAAATTTAACACTTATACAAGAGCTTAGGATGAGTGGTTAAAAATTCTGCAGTTAACATCAGAATACCAGTTATATTTGCAGAGATCTTTTTAAAAGTACCTACTTTTGTAATTATGGCTATTTAAGGATAATCTAAGACTTTGTTCTAAAGCAGTAAATTAAATCATTTATCATCATTATATTGAGTTAATCGAGTGATTGTAAATAAAGAAAGTAAAGTAAAAATAAAGCTTGATTTATGTGCAATTAAAAGTATTGTGGTGAAAAATGAAGATAAAAAAGGAAATAGTAAATTTAATTTGGTCAACGATATTAGAGTAAGAAACAAATCTTGTTAACATTTAAAAATCTTATCCTTAATGACAATGTCAGCAGAAGCAATAATGATTGTAATCCAGATAGTGTCGAACAATCAGAGTGCAAAGGAGCTAAATATCAAACGGAAACTTCGGAAACCTGTACTACGAAAAATTTTATTTTAAACGAAGATGTCAATAAAGACCCAAGTAGTAGCGATAATTTTTAATTCAAAACTGTTGGACAAGTAGAAAATTGTTGCAAAGAAGCTAAAGATAGCTTTTTAATCATTTTAATCTAATAATAAGAATACTTTAAATTAGACGTCTGGCTTTCGTTTGCTAATCACTAATGGTAACTTTACATTCAACAAATTTTTTAGAAGAGTAAACTTTTGTAGTAGTTTGAAAAAACAAAAAAAAATTAATAAATGAATCTATGACTGGAATTTATTAATAAAAACCGTTTCATTTTGGGTAGTTATATATGTCTGTTCTCAATCTGACGGCCGTTGAACGTATTGGGACTGAAGGAAAGTGAGAACGGGCGAATGCAAGGCACGTGCTATAATATTAAAAACCAAAGGTAATAATTTAATTATGGTGAAAGGCCTGGACGTTCCAGTCCATGTGCATTCTACAAATTGGAAAAAAGCTGAATAAGAAAAAATAACACTTAAATTTTAATACAAGGTAGAGCGTTATCTGGAAGAACCCCCAGAACTTCTACGAACTAAACTAGCAGAAGTATTTTCGTGAATTATTAGTCAACGTATGGAATGGGTGAGCCTAAAAAAAATGTTTTCTCAATGAGAAGAAAAAACTTGCCACCTTACCATACGTCTCTTGAGAGTTTACTATGAATACCTAAAAATTTTTAGAATACCGCCACAGGCAACATATTTTTAATTTAGGACGTAAGAGACCACCATGATGAAGATGGTTAAGTAAATGAATGCAAATATATATTGTATTCCACCTATTTCAGTTGGTAGAAGATTTAAGTGATTAATGTCAGGGTTATATAAAAAGCTGATCCGTCATTTGAGTAAATATTGGTCAGGGAAGTATGCC
Organism: Copidosoma floridanum; assembly: GCF_036245765.1. Lineage (NCBI taxonomy): Eukaryota > Metazoa > Arthropoda > Insecta > Hymenoptera > Encyrtidae > Copidosoma > Copidosoma floridanum. The sequence goes on along the minus strand of NW_028321914.1, from coordinate 387,262 downwards.
TAGGGAGTACCTCTTACGTAGGTATGCCGTTCAGACGAACCACTAAGGGAAGGCTGATAAAATTTTCAGCTAATATGGCTGCTCAAACTCCTCAAGATTTTTGATGTGAAACATTTATAGGCGCATGGAGCATGGTAAATAAACGTGAATGATGCACGGTGACTGTAACGAAAAAGCGTTACAAAAAATATATAGATACACATTAAATACATAGTATGCTGTACAGGAGAAGTGTTTATTATTGAGTGAGTAAAAGGAATCGAAGAACACGGTCAGGGGATTCCCCATCTCTTCTATTACTTTTTGCGCATGCAGCAGATATAGCTATAGTTTAAAGAATCATAATGCCTACACATACACACGTACACGCGTCGTCAGATACATACACACGTAGTCAGAGAAAACAAAGTGCATGTGTCAAGCGACTCAAGATTTGCCATCATTGCTCCCGAACCTCTGTACCTAATACAATATAGTACATCTAAAACGTACTGAGCATTTAGCATCGTTTGGTTCAGGGTATGCGTGTTTTGATGTGAAACATCTGTTTTGGTGTGCTTGGGGGTTCAACTGATGCGATGAAGCGACCCGTGCGATGGCACGACCTCCGGTTAAACCCGGCTCAGCTCAGCTCGGCTCGACTCTCTATCTCTTTCTCCATGCGCTTACTACCACCCCTCTCTCGTTTGTAAAGTGTACTACCCGTACTGTTATAGCTATATAAAAAAGTGTATAATAATTTAATATATATATATACGTACGTACGTGTGTATATATATATATGTGTGTTAATAAAATATTCAAATTATACTGACTCCAAGTATCAAACTACATATTTAGGATTGATAGTCGGGGACGTTATCGATTGTGCTATACAGCACGCCAATCCAATCTTTGTTCTTATTATTTATGGACACAACTGAGCAACTTCTGAATTAGAAAATTGAACTATAATTGGGTGTTTTTTATATTATATATATTTAAGCCTGTTAATTTCAAAAGAAATAGTTCTAATTATTTTTGAGCGGTCTACTAATGAAAAAATTGTGTAAAATTGTGTTTCAAAGTTGATTTGGTTATATCTTTTAACAGTTTGATGTACAAAAAAAAAATACTAGCATGTAGAGCGAATAATTTTTCAATCAATAAGCACTTTTAAATTTGTTTTGACAAGCGTAAAATGTTGAGAAAAAAAATGAAAAATGCATTTTGACAGTACCTGTCAAAGTAAGTAAGATAGAGAGAGCCATTGATCGTCTGCTCTCGCGCTCGATCTCTCTCTCTCTCTCTCTTTCTCTCTCTATTGTACTCATACAGGTAGGCCTTTTTCATTGCTTTTTTTTGATGTTTTGTGCTTGTAGAATATGATTCATTAATATTGAAATTAGTATCATTTTTTCGATCTCAGCGAGACACTATGCTGATTGCTGCACTGTCCAGTATCCGTTTGATTAGTGGATTTGTGATCCACAAAGATAATTCTATAAAGTTAAAAAATAATTCTACAAAGATAATTTGTGGAATCATTCGAAAAAATTTTTCAAGGACAACTTAACAGTAGTTTTATACTTCAATAACTTAACAACGCCACCAGCAGAAAAAAGATTGCACATAATTAAAGATTACCATGAGTCAGCAATAGAAGGCCACAGGGGCATGAATGAGAGCCATAACTAAATTTCCAAAAATGTCTACTGGACGAGCATGAAATGTGATATCAGACAGTACATCTTAAGATACGCCAGATGTCAGAAAAACAAACTAATGCACATACAAAAAAATTACCTACGATTATAACCGATATCGGCCTTCCCATTTGGAAGAATATCAATAGATTTTTACGGCTTACTAGAGGAAACAGAGAAGGAAAATGGATGGGTACTCACAGTACAAGATGGGCTTACTAAATTTCAAATTTTGATACCGATAAGACAAGCAAATTCTATGGAAACAGCTGAAAATCTTTTGAATAAGGTGTTCTGCCTTTTTAGTCCACCTGATGACCTACTATCAGATAATGGCAGACACTTAAGAAAGAAACTATCAGAGGAATTCGCAGGATTTTTCTGAATCGAAACTATTAGACAACTACTTGCAGGCCAAAATCTAATGGCAACATCGAACGAATGCACAGTACAATAACTGAGTATTTGAAAGCGTATTGCAAAGATTGAAAAGACTGAGCCAGCTGGTAAGGCCTCTGCTTGCATGCATATAGCACCACGGTGCACAAGAGCATAGGCTACACACCACGTGAGTTAGTATTTGGCAGAAGAGCATGAACCCACATGAGCCTTGTCTCGCGTTCCTCAGATACATATACAAGTGAATATATTAAAAAATTATCCAAAACACTGCAAAAATTGTAAACTATAGCAGCCATGAATCTGACATACTTAACATTGTACACCAAGTTTTTTACGACAGAAAAATCAGCTCTCAACACTTCAGAGTAGGGGAAGCAGTATTTTTGCTAAAGAAGGAGCCACACAGAAATAACTATAGCTCACACAGTGTTGAGCTTCAAAAAGAAAGTGAATTGAAAGTGTCTTATATAGATAAAATCAGACAAACAGCTATCCTTATCACACCACCAATCGACTAAAAGCATGTCTTCCTTTTTTTGCGGCTCTTGGACGAAAAAAAGGACGTCACAAACACGGACAACATCGCAAAAAAACTCAATTATTACTTGATCGGAATACCAAAGTATAGGGTCAGTAAAGAAGTACAGTTGAATTTAGACAACTCAAGGTGCAACTAACATTTTACGACTCTGTCACCAATTACACTTGTTTCTATCATAGCAAGGCATCTTGTTTTTACGACTCCTAGACTCAAAAGAAGATTTACAGCCAGTTGAATAGTAAAAGAAAAGATTTTTTTAAATAACAAAGCGCATTGGGGTTCTATGTTTCAAGTAGTCAAACTTTGGAGGATCAAGCAAATTAATGACAACGCTGGGCTCATTATAAGGCACGTTCCATGCCTTGCAACGTCTAGTACATCATGAAAATTTATAGAAAAAATAGACATAGCCCAAGTATAAGCCCTAGGAGATAACTAATTAAACTTATGAAAACAGTTTGCGCAGGCCAAAGAATATCAAGAATTCACTTTCAAGTAACAACTGCTATGTATCAGAAATACAATTAGATTAGAGAAACAACAACGTAACAAGGTGATATATATTCTTTCGAGTCAAGAAGAGATCAACAACAATCGCAAATGCAGAGCAATCATATCACTCGTAGGAACTGCTCCAAGATGGCTTTTTGGAATCATGGATAACGAGGATAAGAAAGAAGTAGATAACATGATGGGCAAAGCCGCTAATAATACAAGAGCAAACTCAGTCCATAAACAAACGGTGGTGATATAAAAAAAATGTATAGGATTTCCGGAGTAAATTAGACATAGTGAGATTATAAAACGATTTAATGAAAATTAAGGTCAACGAAACAGTGAACGCGTTTAAATACACCACAAAAATATTATTGCTAAGCTCTGAAGCAGATCAATTCTTAAGGGAAGTGAGCACCTTGATCAATGCTATTTGATTCGCGATAAAGGGAGAAATTTATCCCACTGTTAACTACCCCACAAATGTTTCATACCCTCGTGACCACCATAAACAAAACTATAAAGAAAGTTATTTTTCTCTTAAGTACGCCAACTTAAAATCAAAACTAACTAAAATTTTAGAAAAAGCTATTTTCTTTTGTAATCCTTATTTAACATACCACATCTCGATTCCAATGATAAATCTTCTCCTTGATCTCTATAAAGCTATCCCCTTTCTAATGAAGCAGGAGCTGGGGAATGCCACAAATAGTTTCGTCTGTCTATGGCCAAAAAATTCCTACTTACCCCTTAACAACGCTTCTCATTTTTACATGTTGATATAACAGAAAAGTAAGTATAAAAATGGAAGAAAATTAGAAACATTCTAATTTGCAGAAACCAAACCTATACAAAATATTAGTAAACATCTGGCGTGTGAAATAAGTTAACGGCTGGGGTGACATACTGATGAAAATAAAATTAGAACAATTAAAAAAACTTACAAAATGTATGCCCAAAAGTCATGAATTTTCTTAACCACAAAGGTTAAGCTCTTGGAAAGCAGATCTTTAGAAGAAAATGACTATGAGATTTCTATTAACGAAGTTGGTACATTAGCACTCTACGCACGGTGCAAGCTGCACTTAGGACTATTAGTATCATCACCAATAGTCCACGAAAAAAACATAAAATTGTTTGGGGGTATTAGCCTAGACATAAACCACATGATTGAAAATACAATAATTTTCGGTAGTACACCAAATTTACCCAATCTGGTACAGAAATAACTCCTAAAAAAAAAGACTTTTAACAATTAAAAAAAGTGGCAAAGTTCTAAAGGAAGAACTAAGTAAGGGCACAGCCTTACAGGGCATTATCTTACAAGCTCAAGAGTTATAAGACCTTAAATAATTGAAGATAGAGATAAGAAAGGTACAGAAAAACCTGTAAAAGTATTGAATGGCCCTGATCAACGTCTTAATAAGCAATTTCGCAGTATGAAATATTTTTATTTGGGGGGGGGGGAATTCCTACAAACACTTTGGCATATTGAAGACAAGGAACTGAAATAAGATAAGCTGGGTGTACAGCACGTGTCAGACGGCGGCTTATTTCCTAGGCAAGTTCAAGCCAACACAAATAGACAGCAGCCAACCATTGTAGACAGCAACCAAGGAGGCAAAGACGGGAGTCTTAGTAATTGATCGTATAGCGCAGCATTCCATTTCGGAGCCTCAGTGCGTTGCCTGAGAAGACGTCTAAGCTGTCGTTCACGTAATGAAAGGAGTAGTAGCAGAAGGTGATGACTGAAACAAATGATGTAAGACGACGTTAAGAAAATCATTTATTTACACACGTTTATAGTAACACTAATATGGCCAAATAATGACACAAAAAAACAATGATTTTACAAAAATCACATTACTATGATATACACCAAAAAGTCATCATTATGCCATATGTCAAGCAACAGACAATTGAGTTACAACAATACTTCCAATACAACACTCAGACACACACTAAGTAGTTCACAATCCCGCTAATCTCCCTGCATTTCTAACAATTGTAAGCTACCTTTCACTCTTCCACGTTGACCCGCACTCACAAGCCCCAACTTTTTCCTTAGACGAAAGAACGACCTTCACCTAAGATAGCCAGGCTGGAAGTTGGCTGCGATTAAATTGATAATGGTGAAATTGTACTGGCCTAACAAAGACACTAAACAACTTGTTAGATACCAATAGAAGACAGAAAAAAAATGATTGAAAAAAATATAATATTGGAAGCCCTAGCCAAAGACTGTAGAGCTTGATGGCTGTAATAACACTGACCTCCAGTGCAACCGCAAGTCCTCTAGAAAGGAAAATTTTTACTGATACAGAGTTGAGATTGGGCAAGAGTAAAAGTAAATCAAGGGAACCCAAAGCGCAGTCAGCATATCAACTATCATCTCGAGACGTGAGTGTCCATACATTAAGGATGCCGAACGCTCCATATTAAGAGTTGGTCGTTAGAAATCCCATACCAAGAATAGTGGAATGTCATGGAAGCTCCTTAGTTAACATCGTGACTGCGCTTTGAGTTCACTTGATTCACTTTTACTATTGCCCAATCTCAACATTGTGTCAGTAGAAAATATTCCTTACTTTACAACTTGCAGTTGTGCCAGAGGTCAGTGTTATAACAGCTGACAAGCTCTACAGTCTTTGGCTAGGGCTTCTACCAATTATTTTTCTGTTTTCTTTTGGTATCCAATAAGTTGTTAACTGTAATTGTTAAGCCAGTGCAATTTCACCCTTATGGATTCCATCGCAGCCAAACGAGTGGCCATGTGCTTGGATGCTGGTGCCACGATCTCGTGGTCTACATCAGTGTCAAGGTTAGAACCCGGGAGGGACTCAGGATTCCATCTGGGCGCGTGCTACGTGATGATGAACCACAAGAGAAAGAAAAAACAAAAAAAGTTATATGTATATATACTTTTAGAATATCTAAATATTTTGTAATAATAAATACAAATAGACATCTTATTACGCTCCTTTTTTTTTTGGTGTTCTATTCTTTTTAATCTTTTTCTTTTTTTTTCATGGGATTGTGAACTATTTAGTGTGTGTCTAAGAGTTGTATTTGAAGTATTGTTGTAACTCAATTGTCTCTTGCTTGACATTTGGCATAATGATGACTTTTTGATGTATATTATAGTAATGTGATTCTTGTAAAATAATTGTTTTTTGTGTCATTATTTTGCCATATTAGTGTTACTATAAGCGTGTGTAAATAAATGATTTCCGTAACGTAGTCTTCCATTATTTGTTTAAGTCATCACCTTCTGCTACTACTCCTTTCCTTACGTAAACGACAGCTTAGAAGTCTTCTTAGGCAATGCTCTGAGGCTCTGCATGATTATGCTAGCGGCTGGAGAGGCTGTCTTTGAGCTTACGTACCTAATTTGTAACAATAAAAGTAAGAAGAAACTTTACATGACTAACCTTCGGGATGGTCAGCTATTCGCGCTGATCGTGCGTGAGCCCGATCAGATCAGCTGAAGGAGATCCAGAAGATGATTTAGGGTCCCCCAGACCGATTTGTGTTGGTTAAATAGCTGATTCTATGAGTCCAGAGACCAGGCCATACGAGTAGCCGTGTGCTTGATTGCTGGTGCCACGGTTTCATGGTCTACATCAGTGTCAAGGTTAGAACTCGAAAGGGACTCAGAATTCCACCTGGGCACAGGCTACGTGATGATGAACCACCAGAGAAAGAAACAACAAAATAAGTCTTATACTTATATATTATTTAAAAGTATATATGTGTATATATGTATACTTTTAAAACATCTAAATATATTATAGTAATAAAAACAAATAGACATCTTATTTCGCTGCTTTTTTTTGGTGTTCTATTTTTTTATACCCTTATTTCGCAGGCAAACCATTGGAACTGAAGGATGTGGCTGAGCTGCTACGTCCTGATTGGTCCGTTACTGCCGTTGTGCGTCGTCATTCTCGTCATCGTTCTTGCCGTTGTGCTGATGCCTCCTTAATTCTGAATAGTAGCTGGAGCATGCCTCTATATCGCCGCTGCGCTTATGGTCTCACTTTGTTTGTCTAATTACATTTAACAATTTTCTGTTTCTGTGTTGCTATCGGTTCTATTTTCACAGATGTTCCAGGTTCAAATGAAATGCCGCGTTATACGATCAATTCCTGAAATTCCCGTCGTTGCCTCCTAGGTTACTGTCTGTGATGGTTGTGCTGATGTCTATTTGTGTTGGATTGAACTTGCCCAGGAAAAAGGCTGCTGTCTGACACGTGCTATTTTCTCAGCTCAACTTGTTTCAGTTCCTTGTCTTAAACATGCTAAATTGTTAGGAGGAATGCCTCTCCCCCAAAATGAAAATGTTTCATACTGCGAAACTGTTTATTAAAACGTTGATCAGGGCCATTTAATACTTCCACAGGTTATTCTTCACCTTTCTTATCTCTATCTTCAATTCTTTACGGTTTTGTAACTCTTGAGCTTGTAAGATTATGCCTTGTAAGGCTTTGCCCTCACTTAGTTCTCCCTTTAAGACTTTGAAACTTTTTTTAATTGTTAAAAGTCTTATTTTTAGCAGTTATTTCTGTACCAGATTGGGTAAATTTGATGTACTACCGAAAATTATTGTATTTTCAATTATGTGGCTTATGTCTAGGCTAATATCCCTAAACTATGTTATGTTTTTTTCGTGGACTATTGCTGATGATGTTAACAGTCTGGCACCGCCTGAGTGAGGCTTGCACCGTGCGTGGAGTGCTAATGTACCAACTCCGTTAATGGAAATCTCATAGTCATTTTCTCCCAAGGATCTGCTTTCCAAGAGCTCAACCTTTGTGGTCGAGAAAATCCATGAGTTTTGCGCATACATTTTGTAAGTTTCTTTTGATCGTTCTAATTTTATTTTCATGAGTATGTCACCCCAGCCGTTAAGTTATTTTACACGCCAGATGTTTACGAATTTTCCGGATAGGTTTGGTCTCTGCAAATTAGAAGATCTCTTATTTTCTTCTAGTTTTATATTTTCTGTGTTGATATATCGGCATGTACAAATGAGAATCTTGTTAAGGGTTAAGTATTTAGTTTTTTTAACAATGTTGTTGATGTGACAATAATATTGAAACTTATTATCCAAGGTCAGTCCAAGATACTTGGTCTCACTTTTGATATTAACTTTGCGATCATTTGTAATTATGTAAAAATTATGTGGTATTGAATCATTATATTTGTCAAAAGTCATAATAGATGTTCTATCTATATTAGTAGCTTAAGTATTTATGTAAAACCAACAAAGTATAATATTTAATTTGATCTGTTAATACTTCTTCTAAATGAGTCCAAGCGTCTGAACTGGAAAACACACCTGTGTCATCAGAAAAGGAAGTGACTCCTTCAATCTGTATAAGTAATGAGTTGATGTACACAAGTTATGATACTGGAGAAAGCATAGCATTCTGAGGAACACTAATATTAATGATTTTATAATGACTAGTAGTATTACCGACAATTGTTTTGATAAGTCTATCATGTAGATAGCTTTTAAAGAGTTTCAACGTTATTCCCCGCACTCCATAGTTTTGAAGTTTATTCAATAGCTGTTCATGATCAATGCTATCAATAGCTTTATATACATCTAGTTGAGCTACTGCAGTCTGATTTTGACTATTGAAGCTCTGTATTTACGTAATCTATTAGTAAGGCGAAAGCATCGGCGTAGCCTTCATTCTTAAGGCAAGATTCACGCTCAACGATTTTACGACATCAGCATGCAACCTATTGACACTACTTTTTTTATTCTTGAGTGTTGTTATTACATCCAAAATCTCACTTACAGTACAGGGGTTCATGAAAAGTGACAATGAACAATATGGTTCTTGCGTCAAATTAATTTTAACGTTTGGTTTTCGAATACTTATAGTTGTTTTAATTTCAACTATGCTTAAATGTCTATTAAGCTCTTCAGCTATTAAAAAATTTTCATAAGATTATTATTAATATGATTACCATTAGCATTCTCTATATAATCAATGTTCTTTACTTTGGTTTCGTTATGGCTAATTTTATTTTTAACGAAAGACCGTAATTTTTTGCTATTACATTTTGTTATTATTTTACTTTGAGACATATTTTTTGCTCTTATTAAAAATTTTTTCAAAGTTTTATTGTATTTTTTTTTAAGCTTCAAATGCTAAGTTATTATATGTATACATATGTCTTCCCTCCAAATTTTTTACATATTCTCTTTACTTTTATGTGATTTTTTAAGCTTCTGAGTAATCCAGAGTTTTCAATTTGTTAGGTTTTTTGGTATAACTAACGATTATACAACACAGTTATTGAGGTTCGTTATGATATTCTCTAGTGTAGCATCTATATTATGATCATTACTTAAATTATTAACAACTGATCACTTCACTTGATTTGCTACAGCAATAAGTTTATTATGATCAAAAACTAAAGTTCTAGTCTTATTTACACATTTAAAATAAAATTGGCACATTAGTGGGTGTAGTCCATTATTCTCTTTTTAAAACTATATACCTTATAATCTAAGTTAGTTTTTATACATATGTGTGATCTATACATGTTACTTCCTCATTGTTATCACACTTCGGCCTTGTTATGCTCTGCCACCCTGGTATGAAGCCTGTTTCTAGGAAGTTGAATTAATACTCTGCAGATATATTGCTTTCTTCCAGTATATTTATATTCATACCACCTATGAGTATGTATTGTTTTTTTGTCGCTGTTGCTTGAAAAAATATATTAAGGTCTATAAGAAAATATGTATCTTTATAGTCAAAACATCTACATATACCCATTACTTTACTTATCTGTTCACCATTTCACAATAAAACTGTCAGAGTTTTTTGTTTACCATGTACTTTGGTGTCAATTTTATGCATGAAATTATTTTAAATATACATAATAAAACCATCCACCTTGTTTATGTTGCTTTTATTTATGTAGTAGTTGTATCCCTGAATATCAAGGAATGCTGGACTATTTTCTAACCAAGTTCCTGTGCATATTAGCACATCTGGCTGTTCTGTAAATTTAGTAAGATATGCTATAAGATTAGGCTTATTGGAATTTATACTTCTTATATTAGTAACAAATATTTGCGAGCCTGTGCAATGACTGTTTTTGCATATTCAGAGATACTATTACAAGTTATCTCCTTTCTAGTAATTTCATTATAATCAACCATATTCATTTTACTTAGTTTTCATGAATTTCACATAAGGTTTAAGTAGATAATAAGTTTCTTTGATTACTCTTTGTGGTATTTTTTTAAAGGAAGAGCACTTTTTCATTTTACTCATCTTATGCCTTTTATCAATTTCGAGACCATACTTTTCATTAGACTCACTGCATACGTACGATTTATAACATTTTGTTCAGAGTTGTTGCATTTATTATTCTCATAACTACCACTACAATTTGCCTATTTTGGTGCATGTTCACATTAATTCATATTATGCAAATATCTACAACATTTTTTGAATCTTGTTACTCTTCAAAGATTGTACATTTTTAGCACACACAATATATATATATATATATATATATATATATATATATATATATACATCCACCACTCATCAGAGTTAAGTATGCACTTCCTTTCAATTCCATTATAACATTTGCAAATACGTGTACATTTAATTTAAAAATATTATTAATTTTAACATTATCTTCTCGTATAATGTTGTTCTCACATAGTTTTTTTGCAATTCATCCTTTTTCAAAACATCAACCTATTCATTCTTATTATCTTGAGCAATAAATTTTTAATCCTTTTTAAGTCAACTTTTGCATTCTCTAGATTAGACAATTCGTTTGTTAGCGTTTAAATCTTATTATCTGTTTCAAACCTAATTACTAATTTTGCATTAGTAACTTTTTTTAATAAATTGACTTTGACATTTTTTTCTTTTAGCTTGGATTTTACTTTTTAAAATATTTTATATGATTTGTTTTGATCATCATTTTGTATCACTATTTCTGTTACTTTCTCTTCAGGTCTCATGCATGTTTCGTTTCTGATGACTATTTTAAATACCATAAGACATTCCTACTGCCTGTGAGTGTGTACTTTTCTGTTTTATAGGTTTAATATGTTGTTGTAGTAGTTCGTTGTTGCTCTTTAGCTCTTTATTGAATTCCTTTGGCAAAAATTTACTTTCCTGTTATCTTCCAATTTCTTTAAGATTATCATAGTCTTCATCCTTATTATTTTGATCCTGTTGTTTTTCATCATTCATTTCCTGTGTTGTAGTGTCCCTATTTTTCTCAGCTTTTAAAATTTGATTATCTTTTGTCATTCTTTTTGTTCATGATCAATTCATCATAACATTTTTCTGGTTTTCTTATTATTATGCAAACTATATTATCTGCTCCCTCATTTAACTATTTCTGTATATTTTGTCAATTTGTAGGTTATACTTTTATTGCATCCAAAAAACACAAATACAACTCCTATAGCTTTTAAATTTTTTTGCCACACAACTTATGTGATAAATGTAACTACACAGTAAGCATACACACATTGCTGATTTAGGTTTTTCTTTACAACAGGTAAAAGACTTCGGTGTTGGCAGATTACCAAACTCTACATCCTCCACCATCTTACATATATGTTAAATTGAAAAAAAACTTTTTTAGGAAACATTATAACGTAAGCATAGTACTGTAAATTACTGTTGGGCAAACGTACAGCAGCTATGCAATTTACGGAGTTTACAGAATTAAATATATTAAAGTAAGTTTGCAGAAATAAGCAAGTTATGGTGTTTATAGTATATTACTATAAACATTATTAATATTAAATTCTCATGATTATGTATTCGTACATCAAACGTATTGAAAATAAAGCACTTATCTTTATTCAATTAATTTAAGATTCAGTTTTCAAAGGAAAAAAATTACCGTACTATCTACACACTTTTGGACCAATGCGTATAGTTAGATATCGTTATTATTACATGTAAAATGGAACGTTGTATTCAAAAAATTTTCAGAGAGAAGGCATGTATATTTATATATAACCCTGTCTTGCCCTGTGGTTGATATCTTGTTTTTATCGCTCATGCGGACCCTCCAGGGCGAGTGCCTGGGACCATCGGACGTGTCATTGACGTGGCCTAGCGTAGCTGGTCAACGCCGATGGCATTTTAGCGCAAGCTCAGCGTTTCCAAGCCAAGCGTATAAATGCTTGGCAACATCCAGTTCGCAAAGTCGAGTCAGCATACAGGTCCAAAGCTCGGATTCGCCCGGGGCTTGAGATGATATCTCCTCAAATTCCTTAGGAATTCAAAGAAGCGGATAGAGCCTGAGAGCAGTGGTCATGCTATGACGGTGGAGGTCAGTCAAAACTTATGTGAGCTTCCAGGAAGTTGTTGTAATGCTTTCTCTTGATCGTCTTAAATGAACGGAATTAACCCAATACAAGTCTCTACCATTCTTTGTCAAAAACCGTTCGTAATAATAGACATAATGATGATAGCAAATCAAATAAAAAAACTAATTTGTGTATTTTTATGTTTGATTATGAAGTTTTCTATTTAAAAACACAGTTATAGAAAAAGAATTTTATTGAAGTGGTTAGCTCAAAGAGTTCAGATAAATTGTAAGGTAAATTAATTTAATATATACGTTACCTTCCTAGCCCAAAATTGAACAGATTGAGATATGTATAGCGATTTAGGTACTGATTCTGTTCTGTACAGACAGTTTTGTACCAAGCTGTATTTTCTAGACTTGGTACAGACTTTTTTATACTGAGCCAGCTCTGTGCAACAAATTTTGTGCTGAGCTAATTAAAACTAATAACTATAAATCTTTGTTAGAGTATTAAAAATCAAGTGATTTGTTCATCACTTTATTTTTTGGAGTAAAGCAAATTGTTAATAGGTACAAGCGGGCTTGAGAGACCGTAGAGCATTAAACTTGGTAAGGTTCTCTTAATAACTAGGTATAAATATGTAACCGTTGTCGTAACTTAACTGCATATTTTCAATTCTACTAGTCTTTAAGCATACACTTCATTTGATAATGTTGGTTTTACCACTAAATTGTTTTTGGATAAGCTTTGTTTTTAGTGCAAATTTCACAGCATTTGAAACACAGCAAAATGATGCTTCTTATAATATTAGCATATTTACTCTTCTATTCGTTATATATTTTGTGAAGTTCACCAGGACCGGTATTGATGTGAGAATTTTTAGCAGTTGAAATACTTCATCGTTGTGCGCAAAATATTATACTTTACCAGTTTTACTTTTGTACAACGGAGTTACCAATTTTCTTTCCTCGCCAACCGTTAACACATCAAATTATCATGCACGTCAATAATCAATCATAAACTTTTTTGCTTAATTTCTTGCTTCATGTATTCTTCAACAATCGCGTCGTATGCTTGTTTATCTCTTATCACGACAGAATTATCTTTAACCATAAAAGAACTTAATATTATTTTAAATTTTTTTTCAACAACTTCTACGGCATTTTTCACAACTTATTTAAAAATTCATTAAGTTTGATATAATTTTAAACTATAAGTTAATATTGACCTAGTATATACTTCAGTGTTTTAAACAACTTTATTAAAATTTTGTGAAACTATGATGATACACAACAGCTACCTGGTACAGTTTTGTTAACATTTAGTACTTTCTCATAATAACAGTTTTTTACCTAATTAATTGATTCTTAATAAACATAAAAAAAAAAACATCACAAGGTTATGTGCAATACGCTCTAGTCAGTCTGTCATTAACAGGTAAGGGACGCACATGTGCTCATGTTGTAGAACTTAAACATGTATCTTAATCAGAATATACTATTACGATTTCAGCTTATCATAAGGTAGTTAGCCCACCTCTTTTAAATTATAAAAAATTTATTATCAAAAATTTTTAAAAGCTGAAAGATATTAAGCTGATGCTGAATTGTTTTTAAATACGTTTATCATGCTGATCAACGAAAAAAAAAACTTATGATGTAATCAACGTATTCATTTTGTTATATGTAATAAGCTGTATCATACATATGCTTTTTGACCTTAAGGAACCTAAGATAAAAATACCGATGCTGGGACGCACTTTTTAATTCTGTCCCAATAGTGGGACAGTCAATAAATAATAAACTTTTAAGAATTTTGTCATGAAATAAATTAAATTCAGATGGTAAAAGTTGTGTCTTATTATATCAATAAAACTTATCATCTATTTTAAATTGCATTACAATGAAAAAAAAGTTTTTAAAAATAACTGTCTCATTATACGCACAATTTAAAACATAACCATAAATTTTAGATGTCCCGTTAGTGAAACACATAGATTCCATTAAAATAACGTGTACGTTTCGCCATTGGGACATCGCGTACCACTATTGGGACATGCATTCTCAATGGTATCTCGCGTTAGGTACAACATTACAAAGTAAGTTTTTATTAATTATAATTATTTCTTGCTAAGACAATATTGTAAAAAAAATTGTGTGATAAGTAGGAACACAAAATATATAAATAACAATTTAAATGTTCATGTTATCTCCTAGATGTGATTTTGTATGAATTTTTAAATGAAATTCCACCAAAAATCGTCCCAGCATCGGTACTTTTACCTTATTGATACTGCCCGATTGTTACTAACTGCTAACTTTTTTCTTAACTCTTATTAGTTACTCATTTTTAACATTTTTTACGTATCTTAAGATTCTTAAACTCCAAAAAATTTAGTGCAATAGTTGCACTATAACTCTATACATCAGTTACTAAAAAGATTCTTATTGTTTCTTTTGGAATCGTATGTGACGATTTCTTGTTCTTGTGGCATAATAAAGTCTTTCTTTCTACTGTTTATGATTAAGTTTTATCATAAAAGACGAATCAATTACGTCCAAATTATTATTTCAAATTATGAATTCTGAATTAAATGAATAGTTATGTATTTAAAATGAACTAATTAATAAAAATAAGATAATTATTTATTCATAAATGGAAAAGGTATTCCAAAATAACATATTTATAGAGCTTTTAAAAAAAAAATTTAACTTAACGAATAATTTAAGATGCATATGTTAAATTAAATATTAAGATAAAGCCAAGTCAGGAAATTTGTGAAAAAAGAGCCATCTCAAATTTAGCTCAAAAATCAGTCAACTCTGATTCAGGTTGAAGAAGCAGCCAACGTAAAAGTAATTTTGTTTTATCAAGTTGTGTCGTGGCAGTACTGAAATTTACAATGTATGTATAACAATTTAAAAGAGCAGAGATTTTTCTATCATCGAATATCTTAGAAAAAGTGTGTTAGTGTGTTTAGTAGAAAAAATTAAAGATTTTAATAACTGTTTATACTGAAACTTACAAAAAAAAATATCATTTTTAGTTTATAAAAACTTTGTATTCAACATGGCGGCGTTTGAAAATGAAAAAAATTGTTTCAAAATTTTTTAAATAACACCTGAACTAAATTACGTGTTGATTATTGATTGTACTTATCACTTTTATTTTTATTGTACATTATGGTTGCATGTGAACTTATGTACGTACCTTAAATTTTTTCTTTCTCCTATGGTCGCAGCAGCCAAAAGTTCAAAATGTTTAAATTGCCTGATACACCCACTCTTTTGCAGCGTTCTCGCTCTACACTACTCCTATCCATCCGCACAAACAGCACCAGAAAGGAGAGGAATTTGGCGCTTTCTTATCGCCTTCGAGAAGAAACTGTATCAGAGAAGCCACACCCACATGCAGTGCACCTTGACTGCTCTTGATAAAATTTCTGTGAGAACCTGAACGCTGCAAACACGCCAACTTATGGAAAAATTTCAAGGTATGACAAACACCAAATACTGTTTTCAGTCAAATAAAAAACAAAAACGGCACCTCTGAATTGATCCATGTGAAATCGTATATAAGTCCCGAAGCATGCTAAATTAGCCAGTCTCAACCAATCTTACCATCCTTGACTCTCTTTTGATCAAGGTCCTTTGCTTGACTCGTTTTTCTCCAGTTCCCTATACTGCTGCTCTTAATTGGTGGCACTTTTCCAAGATCATCCTTGATCCCCTTAGTTGAATTATGAGTCAGTTCGGGTTGCCTTTAGTAATTGGCAATCAATAAAACAGTAAGTCAAAAGAAAACAAAAAATCTTTTTAAATTTTCGACTACGCACCCATCCTCACGAGCAGTCTTCCCAAACTCCTCGGGCTGCTTTTCTTTGTGCAAAGGAGCAAGCAAGTTGATCTGCTCACGTGTACGTTTGCACCATCTCGCGAGTGTCTGGCAAGGGGTTGCATCTCTCTTATGTACCTTACCACCTCGCATCGCGGCCTATCTTCATCTATCTGACTGCCTAATAGGAGACATTAGCAAAAGGAATCCTGAGCAACAAGTGAAAGCTTAGCTCGAAACCCTATGCGTTACGCCGATGTAACACATGTCTTATTTCATAATCTTACCAAATAACAGAGTTCAGAGCATTGGCTATGGCGAGGAATAAAGCTCCCTTAAACATATTTCATATAATTCACACGAAAATAGTATAAAAAAATCTAGCTAAGCAATTTATTGGTTTTTTTTTCTAGTTTTGTCAACGATTAAGGTATTTTACACTTAATGAAACTAAATTGTAAAGTTTTTAATTGTGTATTCTTAAATATTGTGTTAACTATGTTTTAAAATAATATTTATAATGTATTACAATTGGATTATTTTTGTGAAACATATTTGAATTAGAAAATTTGTTTTTTATTTAAAAATTTACAATTGTTTATGCAATTTACGAAATATTGTGTCTTGATGTTGCTACGACTTTGATGGGCTTTTTTCGGCCAAGACTTGAGTAGATAGAAACTTCCACTGCTAAGATTGATGTTTTATTTCAGAATCTTAACCATAATCCCATGACTCATCATCAGTAAATAAGATTTTAAAAAAGCTTGCATTACTGTTAATCATTTCCAAATTGTCCTTAGCGATTTCTAATCGAAGGGTTGTTTGCTGGTCTGAGAGCAGTTTCAGAATGAATTTTGTACACACAAGAGTATTTCTCTAATTCTCGGTTAAAATTCGCCAAACAGTATTTTTTGGTATCCCAAATTCATCTTCCAGTTCTCTCACAGTGAAACGACGATCTTGTTCAGTTGCGACACGCACACGCTCGACATTATCCGACGATGTTCCTGTCGGAGGTTGACAAGGACGAGGATTACTGTCAACAGATGTGCGGTCATACACTCATCTTTAAAGGTCTTTTGCAATCATTCAATAGTTTCCGCACAACTTTTCCCGAGATTAAGGAAAAATTTTACGCAAATTTGCTGTTTGGTTTGTTCTGCTATTTTTAGCAATAAACAAATTGCGACAAACGCATAAAAGTCGTTGTAAAAAAATACAGGCTGCGCAGAAACAAAGGCGTTTCATCGGTATCTCAGGATGGAAACGTTAGGATTGCTGGTGACATTTTTACCCAGAGGTCGTTGAGTCTCTCCACGCAAAGATATGAACGTACGTTGGATACTTTCGGGATACTGTACCTTGTACTTACAGCAGTAATACCAACTGACACAATTATTTTTGGGTTGGTACAAGTGCTCTCTGTAGCTTTCTTAGTTGTAATATCAATCACTTACAAAGCAAAGGGGACCTTTTTTACATAGATTCCGAATCATCTGACTACAGTTTGAATACGCACATGAGAATGTATATTCTCAGAGGTGCGAGTAAAGGCCGGGTTTTAAACTTGCGAACATGTGTTATCATAAATTTTAATTTATGGTTGTATTATAATACATTTTATTGTTAAATTTCAATTGCATTTAAATAAGACATTATCATTATTAACATTAATGTGAACGAGGTTTGGCACACGAAGCACACATAGTTGTGGTCGAATAATGAGCTGTAAAAAGTAAAAAAGAATATAATGATGCTGAAAAGTATCATGCGTTCCTTACGTAATACAATAATTTTTGGCTGTAAAGCGCCGTTGATTTGCACTTTTCTACATAATGGTATATAAAAAGGTCTATTTGCTAAAGCTATGAAGATACAAAACTGAAAAAAGATATAATTTTTAATTATATTGTCTAATCAAAAAATTTGAGTAAACATCAAATTTGTACTTTTATTTCCACAAGAAAATAAAACAATCTAACAAAGTAAGCCAACAGCTCTTGAAAATCTGACATACGTTTGTCAATGTAAAAAGCAGTTTAATCTGAAATCTACACCCATAACTTAATAAGTCTGTCCTTGTTACTTGTTAACTGCATTGTAAAAGAGATTTTTACAGGAAACTGTAAATAATTAAAGTAAAACAGTGAATAAGGAGGTGTTATATGAATTATAGAAATAAATGCTAAGTTCGCCTAAAATTACCATCAATAACAAATGTGCTGCCACTTATAACTTTCTAGTTTGATTCTAAATCTTGCTATGCTGTGATGATTGCTGTAATATGAGTTCTGTGACTCATTCCATACGACAAATATTATATCTGAAAGAATTATTACAAAAGGGATATTTCTGCTTACTGGATACGTATAATCTTCTCCAGAAAAAAACACACAATGGGAGCATAGAATTAGAGTAAGCTGTTCTACTTCTAATCAACGGAGCGACAATGATGCCAACTGATTCCAGCAAATCTTGCTTTGGCCAACATTAGATTGCCTAGAAATATTTTTCCAGTGCCTCTAGAAGCATCAAGGAAAAAAATTTTTGCTCTTTTATTCAAGACATTATCAGGTATCTAATTAATAGTTTGTCCTTGATCTGGAACCAACTTTGACAGATTTTGCCTAATGACATTATTTGAATAGTTACAATCGTAATCATATCTGATGAAACGCTCAAAAGGATCATTGGTACAGAGTTCATTTTGAACTTGTAAATTTAGCTAAAATGTAAGGTCTTTGATAATTTTCATGGTAAACATCAAATTATAAAGCTGTAGCACACCGTGCGTGAATCTTAAAATAAAAAAACAATAAAATTGTTTGGAGAAATACATACTGCGTCTATTGGCACAGTCTGCAATTTTGTCAATATTTCTAATTAAAAATGTAGCACGATTTGTTCCTTTGTTGATGTATTTGCAAATATATTCAACTGCTTGTACTGAGTGACAGATTTGGATATTAATGTAAGCATTGAAACATCGGGATAAGATGAGTTAGTACGGTACAAATAAACAGTTATCGATTGGTACATCTTTGTCACGAATTGGAACTAGAGGACTGTGACTCCTGTCTACAAGAGACTTTCTGCGGTAGATAGGGTAACCGTTATTTGCAGTTAGAGTTTCTTTGACAAAAGTACAAGGATACTTGTTCGTATAGTTTCTGTTTTTCATACATGATAAAGTTATGTTGAATTTGCTGCAAGGCTCGTAAATCATCATCCATCAAGCTACCCAAATGAAATAGATTGCACAGTCGTTGGCATAGAGGATGTGATGTGGAATTAAAAAGTGTAGGCGTTAATTAGTTCAAATTCTTAACGTTCGCAATGCTTGTATCAAACATTGCTGAGATTCACTGTAAAGTGAGTAATGGGTATCAAACTTTTTACTATCTTAGCCAACGCTGCTAATCAATCAAGTTTAGCTAAGATGGCGCCATGGGTACAAACCACATATTTAACGTTAATTCATACAAATATAAAATGTTTATGAGCTATTGAATGATAATTTGATTATATAACCAATGGTTAGCTAAAATTCTGACTCACGTGCACCTTGTTATCAGTTAGGAGTTTCACAATAATTATTGTAATAGATACCAACAAAAAATCGTATTGCAAAATGTTACAACTTTACTTCGAAAAAAAAAAGGTTTTTGGGATGTGTCCAAGTCACAATTTATATTATACGACGTAATTTTTATCATACACTGTATTGGAAATTAATAATTTATAAATTTTAAATTAAACAAGCTATATACTCTTAAACCTTCTATTTATAGAAATTTTTATACTTGATGCAACAGTCGTTACTTCAAAACGAAAAAAAATGTTAATTTTTAATTAACACTCCAAGCTTATTTTATAGTATTGAGTTATAGTAAATTTTAATAAAGGAAGAATTTAAAAATTTCTAAGATTGATTTGATGGACATCTCAAAGACAACATGTTTTGTGGGTAAATTATCAAATTATTGTATTATGTACTTCATACTTTATTTTATATGTGTAAATCAAAATACTGTTAGTATTACTCTTACAGAAATTAAGGAATAGATTTTTAGTAAATTAATTAAACGCCATTCAAGTACCAATGAATATTTCGGATCCATATTTGAGAAAAAAAAAAATTAAAAGTTTTATTTTTAAGTAAAATATTGAAAAATTCTGTAACTTTGATTTTGATAAGAAATTAAAAACTTCCTTTACAAAGGAACAGTAAAACAACACTATATTTGTAAAAAAATACATGGGAGATAATATAATTATAGATATAAATACACCTTCTATGAAACGATATTGTGTAGGAAGGTGGTGCAACTATCGTTGGAATAAGTAAACCTACGTTAATTTGGTGTAGTTTCAATTAATGCTGTAATGTTTCATAAATAAAGAATTATAAGCAATATATTATGGCACAATACAATATAAACAATGTGTAGGCTGGCTAGAACAAGACTGTGGGCTTTCATCGAATCTTCTGATAATTTAAAAACAACTTTCTACCACCTACGCTGACTATATTTCTAACGACATGCTCACATCTGTCACATACGCTCACACACTTTTTTTTATTTTATATTTAATATCCAAAATAGAATTGTGTCTTAAAAATTAAGACAAATCATCCTGTAGAACCGCTTTTTTCGTAAGCATAGTAGTACATGCCAGTGAATGTCTCTTCAGGACATTCATCACACATAAGATTTTTTGACAAATATTATCAAAGCATCAAAAGTATACTCAAAATAGCATAAAAAATACCCAAAAAATAAACCTATTTTATTTTCAAATAGATCTATGGTTTTTTTTTTAATAACAGAAGGAAGAAGAAATCTATGCGTTAAAGCGTGGGTGTAAGTACATCTATATAAAAAAAAGTAATTGCCAGCATTGCTGCACATATTTGAGCTCACTTCTCGAAACTTTTCCCCTAGAAACTATGTCAAAAACGTCAGTCAATCAAAAAATCACTTTAACCATAAATGGCAATATTGTGAAAAAATAAAACACAATAAAAATCAATAACTGTATGATTACAGTTCAAAGTTATTACTTTTTTTTTAATCATGAAAATTCTAAAAAATATGAAAAATTGTACAAACGATAATTCATTTATTTTAAAAGTAAAAAACTAACGATAAGAATAGATGTCTATTCATGCATATAAACGCTGCCCTGCCAATGCAAATTATTTTTAAAATTTTCGAAAGAAACATTTGCTAAAAAAATATGCTTTATTACATAAATTTTACATTTAACTAATGTATAATCCAACCAAATAAATTAATACACAGTAAATAAGAATTTACATTTAAAAAAACTCATGAACTATACGATAACATAAAGTAATTAAAATTCCTGTATTGGAATTGCTCATAGCAGAGTGGGTAAGGGCCTTGGCTAGTGTGCAAGAGGTCTGGGGTCCGTCCAAATCTATTTGGAAACTGTTTTTTTTTTTTTTTTTTCTTTTCTTAGAAACTGGTTTAAAGAAAAAAAATAAAATTCAAAATGTGTGCTGTACTGCGGCGCCATGACATTATGTGGTGTGGTGTGGCGGCGTTGCGTGGTAAACAGGGAACTGAAAGAACGTCAAAGAGGGTGTGGCAAAGGGGTAACAATAAAAAAAAATCCACTTCCGTTAAGCTTTTTCTCAAGGTCACTGATCTGAAATCGTTCATTTACTCTATAGTGCAGAACACACCTATGGAAGTATAACCTCAGAAAGTTAAGTAATAAATGTCATACTTAGAAATTAGTTATTTTTTAAAAGTAAAAAATTTTGATTTCATAAGAGTTTTAGACAAAAATCCTCTAATGTGGGGTTGATTTTACAAGGATCCAAAATTTTTCTATTAAAAGTATATTTGTTAATTGATTATTATCTATTAACAGTACCTTCAACTATTTTCACGAATGTAATAAAATAAAATAATATACATGCGTACATTTTTTTAACAAGTGGTAATAAAAATAACAACTTTTTGGATGAGTGGCCAAACTGACATGCAAAAAATCTGTTTAAAAAGCCATATAATTAAATTTCGTATACTTCAATTTTGTTGTTTTACGCTTCAGAATAATGGAGCAAAATTAACTCTGATTATGAATATAGCTGACTACCAATTTTTAAATACATTTTGTTATTCATGACTTACTCTACATATTTTCAAGCAGCGTTTTTAAACCATGATATTTTTTAAATCCTTGAATATAATTGTTTGAAAAAATTTTATTTTCATTACAACTTCTCATACTGACGTAATGTATTGTTTATATTTATTTACTTATCAAATATTACAACATTTATTGAAACCACACCTAATTAACGTGCACATACTGATTCCAACGATAATTGCACTACCTTCGTAAACAATTTCGTTTTATAGAAGGTGTACTAGTATTCCTATATTTTGTGCTATAGAATTTTATAGATGTAAAATACGACACCTGGATACCCCAAGTACCAATCGTCTACTGGTTTCTTAGTTGATTTTATTTAAGAACATTTCAAAATTGTCTCTACAAGATACGTAAATTTTGTGGAGTGAAAAAGTACATGTAAAAACTCACAACGGTATTAGCCCAAAAAAGTTGTATCTACATATATATCTCCCTATGTTATATACTTATTTGTATGGGGCATTTTACATGTCCCCCCACAGGCCTCTACAGCGCCCCACGCGGACCCCCCACAGCTCCCCACAAATAAGCTGAAATTCGACCATTTTCATCGCTAATTTGATATTTTTTTACTTTTTCCTTAGACCCCCCACAGCTCCCTACCACAGACCCCCACAGGCCCCACACCATTTTTCATACATCATGTCATGTATACTTGTTAAATGATGAAACATTAATAAGTGACTTTCAATTTATTACCATGAATATTGCCGATTTATCCTTAAAAATCATCAAGTAAAGTCAATAAATTATGTAAAAATCTCTTTCCAAACAATATTTTCTATTTCTGTATTTTTTTGTCTTTTTACTTGAATAAATAAATTATTTTTATCTTTGCATCTTGATAAGGCCACATATGATTGACCGTGAGAACATAAGGGTTTTTTTTAAATACAAACCTACATTATCGAAACGTGGATCTTAGGATTTGTTTATTGTCATAGCAAATGCCACAACGATTGGAGATTGCTTACGATACAAAATAAACGGTAATATTGAGGAGTTTCCTGTGTCTAAAGTTATTCTTGGAATGAAGACTCTATTTCCAATTTTTTCTCCAGTTATTAGTTCTCCTTCTATATGATACTGGAATAATTTTGTGATTCGTAAACGTGTTCCATTACAGAGTCCATCTGGTATACTTAAATTTCTCAGTAACATCACTATTGTACCAATTTTTAGATTCAGTTCATGAGGTCGTAATCCTTCACGAATATTGTTCAACATTTCCAGCGGAAAATTTAAATAAATGTTATCGTCTGATTTATCAACCCCTTTATAAATTGCGTTATCTATACTATAGTGAGTTTTAATTTTTCTAGTTAATTTTTTAAGAACTTTATTATTTGAACAAGAGGTATTCTCGTTATGCGTTGTAAGTATAACACTATTCATCGAACAATTGTAAATATTATAAAATATTTGAGAACATTCATCATTTGAGATCCAATTTTTAGGAATGTTAAAAGTTTTTATTTCCGCTTCCTTAATTGTTAATAATAATTTTAAAAATCCTTTATTGTTAGAACGAATATTGATTTCTAATTTAAAAATTTGGAATGAGTTTAATAAAAATGAAGATTTAATAGTTTGTTCAAGTATAATTTTTCTACTACCATTTTTTATCACTGGGAGAATCTGACGAGAATCACCTCCTAAAATAATTAATTTATATCCAAAATATTTTTCAGAATTACATAAATCTCTTAACGTTCTGTCTACTATTTCCAGTGCTGTTTTTGGAATCATTGAAGCCTCATCCCAAATAATTAAATCAACTTCCCTCAATTTTTTTTTATCTGACTCGAATTCTAAAAATGCACTCTTTATATTATTAAGATCTAAAGGAAGTCTAAAAGTTTTATGACTGGTCATCCCCTTTGGAAGCAAAATTGATGCTATGCCAGTCCATGCTATTGACATGATTTTTATATTTTGGGAAATAAAAACTTAAATTAACGTTTTATACAAATAAGTTTTTTCTGACTCTCCAAGATCATCTATACCGAAAAAATTATTTTTTTGTTCGCAAATAATATGAAATATATTTTTCTGGTCATTATTCAAACTTTTATACATCGAGTTAAACACTTTTTTACTGAAACGTATTTCATCATCTATAACTTTTTTTTACTCTTCATTTTTTTTGGTGTAGGTAAATTAAAGCATCCACATGATTTATCTTCTGATTCTGAAATTTGGTTAATATGTACAAGAGCTAAGTTATCTTTATTATTAGGCGAACCCTTCGTAAAAAATTCTATGTATTTATTCTATATTTTAGCACCTTGAACGTTTTCTGAAAGTAAAAACCAAGCAAAAAATTGTCTTAATTAATGTGGAAACATAACAGCGATTGCTTCTTTTAAAATGACATTGATTTTTTTAGCATTGTCTATTAAACTCGTTGCAATCACAGTATCTTCAAAAGTTACATCAGTTATTACTTTATATATTCTAATGCCCTTAAACGATGTTGAACCAGTTACTTTTTTCAATACAAGGTAAAAAAAAATTGTTCATGATCTTTTACAGATACCATGCTTAATCAACCAATTTAAATATTTTTTATTATATTTTTCCTTTAAGATTAATTTTTAGTTTAAGATTACTGTTTAAATTTTTATATGTTTGAATATCGTTGCTTGAGAAATTAACTATAACGTGAACATTAAATAAATCTGAGAAGCTTTCAATTTCAATACTTGTACCATAAGTCTGATTATTTGACATTATGTTGATGTATTTATTACTACTTTTTACATTTTGATAATAATCGTTTCCTACTATATACTCATAATAATTTCGCCATTTATTTACAACATTATTAATTACTAAAAACGGAGTTCTCATGTGGAAATCTTTGTTACTATACAGAAAATAAGAAAAAGTTCTGAATAAACAATTTCCATCGCCTTTTACACTAACTTTTACGTTGTTTATTTAAAAAAATTCTAAAAATATTTAGTTTCATTTTGAATTAAATTTTAATAGTACAAAGTACAAACGATTTTTCGAACTTACAGTGTGAAATACAAGAAATTATTTCTATAATTGTCATTGAATCTGAAAATGAAAAGTTTTTTCTAACCACTGATATTAAGTAATAAAATATAAAATGCATTATAGTAACAAAAATAATATAAAGTATATGTTATATAAAATTTGAATAATTCATACATGATTGAAGTCATTGGAACTTTTTGTTGTTTAGAATTTAATCAATAAAATAATAATGTATACCTTTTTTCACTAAATATAACGGAGAGTTCTAAAAAAAACTCTCAACGTACCACAATAGTTCCTTCTGGGTGGTGTGGAAATTAACTGATTAATATATAACTAATGCTTAACGATGTAGATCAAAAGTTCTTTTTCCTCACGAAATTCTGGGCACCAACCTCTCCTCACTAACAGATGAAATTCAAAGACTCTCCTTTTAAGTTAGAACAGTAGGGGGTTCGCGCGCGGAGCGCGCAGGGGGGTGAATCCCCACTAGTATATTTATTGCAGGGATTAGATGCGTAGGGCCACGACCTGGGGCGAGGAAGCGCGAAAATGCCCGAATACAGTCATCGGTTTCGGCAGCTTGCCACAGGGAAAGGGAAAAGTGAAGAGAGGCTGGAGAGCAGGACGAAAGAGGCATTCAGAGGAAGAGTTCCTCATGAACTGGACCTAATCAAGTTGGACGGTTGAGGGGTGTTCAGCAACCGTTGGCTCTTTTCCCTGGATCCTCTCTAGGAACACGGTCTTCTTTATCCCAAGCCTCTTGCCTCTGTTTGTTTTCTCTTCCCGGTGTGCGTAAGTAAAATGAGCTATCTAATCGCAAATTAAGAAGAGTTTGTGAATTATCATTGCGATAATTCCTCGTTGCAGAAGCGATAAATCCCTTACGGTGACTTCGTAGGCGTACTTATGTTTCTTTGCTGACTGACTAGCCTATCTCTTTCTTTTTGAGGTTTCTTTCTGTTGTTGTTTTTATATATCGTACTACTATGTCGTCTAGGGAATATATCCCGTTGATTCTGCGATGAGCCCACGATTGTAATTCTTTATTTTGTTTGAATATTATATCTGAGAGATTGTTAAGTCCAATAGAGTGTAGAGTATAAGGGATTTTAGTTTAATATTTAATTATTATCAATCAGTGCATAAAACTTGCTCATGAGAAAGATCGTACATGCGAATCCAAAATTTTGTTATTTACAATTATTATTTTGCGTTCAATGGTGATTAAACTAAAATAAAAACTAAGGTTTGAAGTATGTTGTTGAACTAATTAAAATTATGATTTATTAATATACTAGAGCCAAGTAAATCGTAAATATCGTGTAAGATTCGTATAAAAAAGGCGTTCTCTCGTGATTTAAATATCATGTCGTTGTTACAGGAAGAGTAGCGCTAATGCTCTACAAAACAATTTTATTTAAAACGTTGTATAATTTTACGATAGGAAATAGTGAGTTGTGCAAATGGAAAAAATAAATTGTTAAGTTTATTTTAAATCCACGATTAAGTGAGGTTTAATAATGTCTGACGACTATGTTATGTTTTCTTATTTTCTTTTCTCATTATATCGAGAAATTAGTCATTGCGTCAAAACGAAATCTTATAACTAACTTATAAGACAGAAGATTTGAATATACTTTAAAGTTGGATTATAATCATTTTGTATTACTATTTTTATACACATTGTGCTCCCGGTTTCACCGTATACCTAACCCACATAAAATAAGTTGTAATGATTCTTTATCGTAGGATTATGACGAAATACCTACCCCACAGTCCCACACACCCCCTAAATTACCTTATATTTTATTGCTCGATTACTTTGTGATAGGGACAAAAGGAGAAAATAATAATTTATTCGAAAATTCAAAACAATTAAAATTTTTCCTAGATATCCGTTATATTTATATTTGTTGACACCTCACATCCACTAAACAATAACTTTAATTTGTTTTTCTTCTATTTCATCAGTTTCTGTCAAAATAATAAAATTGATGATGAATAAGAACTTTCTAAACAAAAGTAAATAATAAGGTGAAAAGTCTCAAAAGTATATCGAACTATACAACATTTCAATCCTTTTATTTAGTACATACAGTATTTTTAATTTACTTCACACAACTCTAAGTCGATAGTGATTGCGTGCCAAGCACGCAAAAACTAGTTACAATAAATAATTAATGTGTCAGAAGTATTTCTGAAATTATGAAAATTAGTATTTTCAATATTTTATCTTAAAACTCAATGCATTTATATTTTAAATAGAATGGCTTATTAGTTTTTATTAAAAGATTGTAATACAAAAAAACTTAAAACTGGAAACGAAGGGGTTTTTGACGCATGGAGCTCGCAGTCGGCATAGCCCTACTAATATATATCTTTGTGTATTATACATTGATTTTGAATGGATTCAACCTCTAACCCCCTCCATCCCCCTATAACCCCCTCCAACCATCCCCAGCAGGCACGGAAACACAATATGAATTGTAATTAAATTCTTTTTTTTTAATTCTTAAAGAATTCATTAGAATGAATTCAATATGTATTCAATATGTGATCATATGTCTTCAAAAGAATTCTTAATGAAGTCTTTTAAAATATAATTTTACGTCGTTAAGTATACGTTAAGAATTCATAAATTCATCAACTTATGTCATGAGGATGGGCCGAACAAGAGTTCTTAAAGAATTCATTAGTCTTCATGTAAGAAATCTTCTTTATCGACTGCCTGAAATTATCGCACATATATATATCAGCCTGATATCTTAATTCGTTCCCAGCAAAATTCAAATAATTTATTTATTTAATTACGAATTATAACCCAAACGTCAGAATAAATTGATGTCACTTTGTTACGAGGTTAATCCCGACACAACTTTTATTTATCTACAACTACGATATGGTTATGATTATTACTCGTATTTTATGAAAATTAATAGAAAGAGTTTAAATTTTGTAGGAAACGGGCTAATGTATGTATGTATGTACATTAGGTGCGTTTTCTTAAGTAGTCGGTCGGTCGGTAAACTTGTTTATGAGTCTATTTAGATGTTTATAATTGAAAACTCTCGGTGCCGATCACCAGGACATCGTCATCAGCACCCTCGTATACCTGGACTCGTTTATGAGTCTATTTAAATGTTTAAAACTAAAAGCTCTCAGTGCCGATCACCAGGACATCGTCATCGGCACCCCCGTATACCTAGACTCTCGTTAGAGTCAAATTGAATTTTTTTAATTAAAAACTCTAGGTGACGATTACCAGAACATCGTCATCAGCACCCTCGTGTACCTTGACTCGTTTCTGGCTGTATTTAAGAGTTTATAACTAATGAAAACATTGAATTTCAGATGGAATCCTTAAATCATCAAAAGAGTATACGAAACAAAAATGTAGTCATCATGTGAAGACTTGGCTTCAACATACCTCTGACAGGCTTAAACAAAAAACTAAGAAGACTACTGCCGCAGAGCTAGCTCTGAACCTGTTATTTTAAGTTGAGGACATTACTTTGTTTTGATGTTTAATGCTTTCAAAAAGTATTTTCATTGTAGTTACTAGGAAGTTTTACTATCGTTCTAAAACGAAACCCGTTTTTACACATATATTTCAAATTTTTTTTACAAATATTTCAAATCTGTTCTTTAAATTATTATACAGATTTTTGAAACCTTACATTTAACTGAGTATAATTATAAAAAACAACATAATATTTATTATTATTTTTTACTCAATCAAAAAGTACTTAAAAAATGTTAATTGAAGTACATTAAAATAGTTTCAAAATTTAACATTTACATAATAAATTCATTACTTTTTGTAAGTCACTGCTTGTTTCAATACAAAAGATCGAAGATAGTCTATTTTAAATAGTCAGTCGATGCTAAGAGTAATTTATATCAGTATGTAAAATACGATGCAACTTTTTTGTAGTAATTATTGTCAGAGCCTAGACCATCGTATTTTCTCAAGACGTACCTAAGCACCCTGAAAATTATTACTGGGTTAATTGATTTGAGACATTGCGTTGTTACTAACATGTGTTTTATAATCATTTAGAAAAATTTTTTTTTGTATCCCATTTTGATCCCACGGTACTTAAAAATTAAATTTGAATAAAAAATTATTTTGTTAGCAAGTCGGTTTTCTTCTGTATACACTTACTCACTCCGGCTTTGGATATACATTAATATCCGAAAAAAGTCTGCAGACAAGCGGAATCGAACCCAGGTAGCTTGAGCCCGCGTGTGACACAAACACGCTTCACCACTCGGCTATCGAGGATTTGGAAATTCCCTAACATTAAACGCCTACATTAACTATTTACAAAAGCTATGATTCTTTGTTATTTTAATTCCCTCTTATGATTAAAGAATTGTGTGAAAAATCTCTCTGCTCTTCTCGCTTATGGACAACGCTATCTTATAACTTTTTATTACACGCGCACTTATCTCTACATTTTATAGCAACGTCGTACGATCTGGATTATGTATTATTGTAAGTACATTATCTTATAATGCAAATTATAAAATAAAGTCTTCGGACGTGTAACAAAAATTAATTTTAACACAAATAAATACCAAATTGAGATTGCAAAAAAAATCGTATAATCATAGCGAGCTTCCATATTTAGGACAAGCTTCGGAGCTTCACCATAAACATGATTAACGTCCGACCTTAGGACTCCCAGTGCTTTCGTAGCACAGGTGGCTCGCACGCGTGTCTATCGTTTCGTTTTTGCATTCTCGGGTTCGAATCTCAGTATGGAAGATGACTTTTTTTTTTGTTTCAGTGGTCTTACTGGTTATTCTGTATTTTTTACTCGACAAACTCTTTTATCATTTATACTTTTGCAGATATTTAAATTTAAATTAAATATTAAATGCCTTAAAAAATTTTATTTTTATTGTCCAATAAGCTCCAGATTGTATTTTTGTATCTTATACATACTTTTTCATTTACTTTTTATTCGATTCATATAAATAAGTTTTTTGCTACTTCGAGAAAAAAATAATAAATAGGATGTCGTATACAAATTTTTCTTATAACTTAATAATAATTCTTCAGATTTATTTTGAATTTTAGCGATAGCTTATTTTGTGTCGTTTTAGTTGTTAAAAAGTAAAGCAGTGTTAAAAAAAAATAAAAATTATTATTTAAAGTTTTTGCACGTGTAATCGAAATTATTATCAATACGAACACATACCAAGTTGAGATTGTTAAATAAATGTAATAATTTCAGCGAGCCCCAGTGAGGTTTAGGACAAGCTTAAGAGCTTTGTTATGAATATAAGTGACTTTGACTGTAGCTTACACAGCTTCCCCTTAATGCAGATGGCTCGCATGCAAGTTCGTCGTTTCGTTTTTGCATTCTTGGACGCGACTCTTCGTCCATGTGATCTAATTTTAGAAAAATCACTTTGAAGGCCTCATTAATTATTTATTAACTTTTTTTACTTAAAGTCTTCTATTACTATTAATTAGGTAGACACTTAAGTGCAAATTGAATATGTAATAAGGTAGTAAAAGTTTATTATGGTTCACTACTTAATTGATTTTCGCCTGTTGCTACAAAAAATAAATGAAACCTAAATTAGATATCATTTTGAGACTTTTTTCGTTTGTGCAT
This sequence comes from Copidosoma floridanum, assembly GCF_036245765.1. Classification (NCBI taxonomy): domain Eukaryota; kingdom Metazoa; phylum Arthropoda; class Insecta; order Hymenoptera; family Encyrtidae; genus Copidosoma; species Copidosoma floridanum. The sequence goes on along the minus strand of NW_028321914.1, from coordinate 356,146 downwards.
GAATTTTTTATTGTTTTTTAACACTGCTTTTTTTTTTAACAACTAAAACGACACAAAATAAGCTATCGCTAAAATTCAAAATAAATCTGAAGAATTATTATTAAGTTATAAGAAAAATTTGTATACGACATCCTATTTATTATTTTTTTTTGAAGTAGCAAAAAACTTATTTATATGAATCGAATAAGAGTTAAATAAAGAAATATGTATAAGATACAAAAATACAATCTGAAGCTTCTTGGACACTGAAAATAAAATTTTTTAAGGCATTCAATATTGAATTTAAATTTAAATATCTGCATAAGTATAAATAATAAAAAAATTTTTCGAGTGAAAAATACAGAATTATCAGTAAGACCACTGAAACAAAAAAAAAGTCATCTCCCATACTGAGATTCGAACCAGAGATTGCAAAAACGAAACGATAGACACGCGTGCGAGCCACCTGTGCTACGAAAGCACTGGGAGTCTTAAGGTCGAAAGTTAATCATGTTTATGGTGAAGCTCCGAAGCTTGTCCTAAATATGGAAGCTCGCTATAATTATACGATTTTTTTTGCAATCTCAATTTGGTATTCATTTGTGTTAAAAATAATTTTTGTTACACGTCCAAAGACCTTACTTTATAATTTGCATTATAAGATCATGTACTTTCAAAAATACATAATCCAGATCGTACGACGTTGCTATAATATGTAGACATAAGTGCACGTGTAATAAAAGTTATAAGATAGCGTTGTCCATAAGCGAGAAGAGCAGAGAGATTTTTCACACAATTTTCGAATCATGAGAGGGAATTAAAATAACAAAGAATCATAGCTTTTGTGAATAGTTAATGTAGGCGTTTAATGTTAGGGAATTTCCGAATCCTCGATAGCCGAGTGGTGAAGCGTGTTTGTGTCACACGCGGGCTCAAGCTACCTGGGTTCGATTCCACTTGTCTGCAGACTTTTTTCGGATATTAATGTACATCCAAAGCCGGAGTGAGTTAGTGTATATAGAAGAAAACCGACTTGTTAACGAAACAATTTTTTATTCAAGTTTAATTTTTAAGTACCGTGGGATCAAAATGAATACTTCAGGAATACTCTAAGAACACTTTAGGAACACTTTGTGAATACAAAATTAAGTCCCTTGGTGAATTCATAAAGAATTCTTTATGATTTGTTGTTGCCATACTACATTATAAGAAAGTAGTTGTTTTTTGTTTATTGATGAGTAGTTTGTAGTTTCAATATCCGTCAATGCTGTAACTAATTTATGTGATTTATGTTCGTAACATATTAGATAAGTAAAACGATTAGTGCTATTTTATAAATTTACGATTTGTTTAAAAGTACACTATTATTCGTAGTCATATAATATAACTATATTCTAAACATAGAGATTCTAAAATTTGTTACATGTTAAAAAAATATTAGAAAAATAAGTATGATGCAAAAATTATTTTTTTCTGTTGTTACTGTATAGCAAATTGATAAAAAGTATGTACCAAAATTTTTTAAATGAATACCTTAGGGACAGTAAATGAATTCATTACATTTACTAAAGAATGATCAATGTATTCATAATGAACTTTAAATGAATTTTTTTTAATGGTCTTTCAGCAGCTCTTCCCACAAAAGTAATAAAAAGTTTCTTTAAAAGAATTCTTTAAGAATTCTTTGCGAACTCAAGACACATGACATAACCTGATGAGATTATGAATTCATTAAGAATTCATTTAGCTCATATCATGACAACCTGTAGAATTCATTAAAATATTCTGAATTCAAAATGAATTCATTTAGAATAAATAATGCCTGCTGGGATCTCCATCCCCACCCAGCCCCCACCTTTTTCCCTCAAAATACCTTGTTATTTATTTCTTCTCTTGCTGTTTTGTCTATTTAATCACATCTTCCTCCATATCCCTCTATCCCACCCTCTCATTTGATAGCGATCACCTACACTGTTACAAAAAACTCGTACTTCGCTTTCTTTTTTAACGTGATACTAACCAAACTCTGCACCACTTACATACTACCAAGTAATAACTAAAAATAAATCCTAGTAGAAATCCACTTGATGGGCCTTTGGTCAGTGCATAGCAAACAGTGACATTATTATGCATCTAACACACTACATTATTTACACAGTATTTACTATCATAAAACCATAATTGGAAACTAATTACATTATTCTCTCACATATAATAATTAATGTACACAACTGTATTCGATTAGCCACATAGAGTATTATCCTATGGCCCAAACAACAAATAAATCTAAATAAATATCTCTCTATCCCCTATTTATCCCCCATGCACCCCGCATGCATCCCCCTCCAATACCCTCCATCCCAACCTTACTTCTTTACAACCTTAACTATTTAAAAAATGATTGCGTTTTATTGGGTAGATGTTTTGATTGCACGCATCAATTTCTGTGTTGTACGAGAAACTACGATATTTTTTGAAGAAGTTTTCAACTTTTATGGTAGTAAAATTTTTTATAATAATATTTTGTTACACTGAAAAAAAAAAAAAACTATTCGAGTACCAAAATAATAATTCATTTTGAAAACATTTCACATTATGAATTTATAAATTGTGAATTTTCATGTCTTTTTTAATTTTTTAACCTTGAAAATCCTTCCCCACATTTTGTACAAATTCGTTTAATTTTACATTTACTGTGCATTATTTTATGCCTATTTAAATGTGATGATCTCTTGAATTTTTTATTACACCATACGCATGTAATTGTTTTTTCTAAACTGTGATGTTTTCCTTTTGATGTCTAACATAATCTTGTTTCGAAGTGAATACAATATTACAAGTATCACAAACGTACAACAATTTTCGATGTGTCTTCTTATGTTCTATTAACTTTTCAGTGTACATTTTATTCGTTTTGCATGTATTGCAGATGAATAAATCTTTCAAACTAAAACATAATTACTTATTACAAGTTTCTCACGCCAGGCCACTTTCTCATCGGTGGGGCACTTAACGCGATCGTCGAAGCTCCAACTCTGGACCCGAACCTGGATCGTCTTATACGATGGAAACTTGTAAAATCTATTGCACCCAATTCTTGGAGTCGCGAATAGCTAAATACACTCTATTAATGCCCAAAATGGAGTGTGCCACGACGCAGCTTTGCGCTCGGCGATATCGTCGCAATCGTTGACACTACCTTGCTCTCAACTCATTTTGTCTATACCGGAGAAGTTCTAAGATAAGGCACCAACACACAATCAATGTCTGTGACCATGTATTAGAGGGTGAGTTTGTTGTCCAGTGTAAAAGAGCGAGGTCGCTCAGGTTGCCGATTCTGTAAATAAAAATGTCTTAAAATTGCTTTTATCAAAATTTAAATTAACTTATTGAATGGTTTATCAACCCGTGCAATATCTACAAAGATTATTTTTGATTATTGGTTTATTAATTTTTCGTTTTTGTAAAAGTAAATTATGTTGATTATTTTATATTTATTTTTTATAATTTGTTTTTGTACTTCTTTCTTATTATCAACACATTCATTTATTTTTCTTTGGGCAAAGAAGAAATTTTTATACATTTAAACTTAATTTTTTTGTGTATAAATTGATTTCCTAACGAAAACTGGATGAAATCGGATAAAAATTTTCAAATAAATTGAGTTTTCAAACTTATAATAAATGATGACTCAGTAAAATGTCTTATTATTTAAAATTTAAATTTTTAAACAGACTTAAAGAAAATTAGGACTTGCAGTCATCTGTGGGGGCGTAGGTTTAAATCCATAAGTACTCTTAATTTTTCTATCTCTTCAATTTATTTCGATTTCATTTAAATAAAGAAATTGTGTTCTTAATCGCTGAGCTCATTTTTTACATTTATTTGGATTTTTTACGAAATCTTAAGCTAACAAAATAATTTTATTTATTACCTTAAACGAAAAAATAACAGAAATTCGTGCTTAGATGTGAACTATAATTTTATTTTCAATTTCAGTTTTTCTGCACTGATTCTGAATGATTTTTGTATACACAATAGCTTTAATTTTTAAAATTTTCCGTACTGACTCTCTCCTATGGACACTTGGTTAGACCAAAGCTGACTATTAGCACAGCTACGGAGTGTTAGTACTGGGCTCTTTATCTATTTCGAAAAAGTCACGTAGGGTTATGTCGTCCTTGGGGCCCTCAGTTGTCTTTAATACGGCTCTAGTAAGGCTCTATTATACGGCTCTACCCACGTACTTCGCCAGAGGAGCGTCGTCGCTATCCCTAGTACCTTGACTACAAGGGAGTGCGTCGTAACCACGCTTTAAACGGTTGTGCAGCGAAAGTCTTAGTAGACACCAGTTAGTACTAGTTATACTCATGAGTGATGCTTACACTTATTTTTGCTATCTTGGCCTTCGTACTTGATCTTTCTTTCTCTCGGAGTGTGCTCATTGCGGTTAGTACCGGTGAAGAGTTCCAGATCAGGGTAACGGATTTCCGTGTCCAGGTTCGCTAGAGAAGGATATATTTCCTTGCTCGTCAAGGCCTTTTAAAGCTGACTTACAGATAATTTGCCACCGTAATCTGCTCTATCTTTCTGCACACTATCGATTACACATATTTACCAATAATACTTGCACATATCTTATCTAGGTTCCTACACGTAATTAATAGAGCACATTTTATGCTTCTCGCCAACCCTATGAATTTTAACTTGGCAAATTTGGAAAATTTTTACAAATTATTTTAAGTTAAAGTAAAATGAAATAAAAGAATATGAAAAGAAGTAAAGAGGGTATTTCAGAAATTTTTCGATGCAAGAAATGTCTCCTTACAAGTTTCTATTGGCAGTCTATCAGGTTTCTTGCAGTGAGTTCTAAACAAAAACACCACTTACATTCCAGACTTACATATAGACATTCTAAAGATAAACACATTAGGAATTAAATGTAACATCAGGAGTGAAGCATACATAAATAGCAACAAAGTCAACACGACTCATAAATTTTTCAAGCTCTACCACGGGGGTATAAAGTTATTGAAGTTTCTTCACAAATAATTTATTTATTAATTATTCGGCGTACCATGGATTACACAACTACTTATAACTCTAAAATTGCATGTAAGCAAGACCTTTTTCATAATAGATATTATTTCGCTAACAGTCAGCACTAAGACCATTCACGTATCAAAGAAAACAGTCCATCAAAGCATTAAAACATCTAAGACATCTAAGAAAACAGCATACATGTCAAAAATTAACTTATTTAAACTCACAGTTTATAAAAAGTTTTGGTTAAAAATAAAACGCCCTGATGAAAAATACAAAATGGACGAGATTCTAAATATTACTGTAGTTCTAAATAGTACTGCTTTAGTAAACAACATCATCTGCCACTTATCTGAAGAAATAAGATATGAGATAAATACTGTAGAGGTAGACAACTGCAAAAATATTGAATTTACCCTCGTAAAAAATTAGCTGTTCCGAAATCTGTACAAATTGCAGATTGGCTGAAACGATGTAAATGCTGTGTTGCAAACTCCAGTTAATGCCAATACCACTGATCCCGCAAATGTAGCAACTTGGGAAGTTATTCAAATAGTAATATAAAAGCTTGAATGGCTTATCCCTGTTGTTGCGGTCCAATAAAAACCAATAAAATTTTACAATGGAATTTTTCTATTAGTTTCTTATCGGTATTTGCACCCGTAAATCCAAATAAAATCCGAAATGGTTAAAAATAGATTTTCTATATCATTTATTATAACTAGGACATGATTGAACAAAAATAAATTGACAAATTTATGTCATACCATCCGGATGGTAACATCAAAACGGGGGGATTAGAGTATTTTATATGTAAATTGAAAGAAAAGTTAGTTATTAATTTTTATTAGAATTTTGTAAAAAATACTTTAGTCCCTCCGTTTTGGTGTTACCATCCGGATGGTATGACATAAATTTGTCAATTTATTTTTGTTCAATCATGTCCTAGTTATAATAAATGATACTGTTCACGAGGGAAGGGGTTTTATGCTGCTCCCAATCCAGTTCAGTCGTGTAGAGGTGGAAGTGGTTTACGGCGGAAAATAAATATAACGCAAATGTGCAATAAAAATATTTACAATATATTTACAGTGCTTAAATTATGAAAATGTGCTCAAGTGAAGGCAAGCGGAGAGAAGCTTTCTCTGCCGCCGCGGCGCGCTAACTAACATACTATGCTCGCAGAGCAATATTTATAGAGACAAAAGTTAAAGTAGAAATTCTAGTACATTGATAAATAAAGGTACAAGAGTAAAGGTAAAACGGTCTCTTGGGCATTGCAAATGTACGCGATGATAAAGGCGTATGATCGGAAAATTACTTCAACTTTAATACAAGAATAACAAACGTGACGCAATTTGAATTTAGAAAAGGTTTGTCGGCAAATATTCAGGTACAAAACTGAACATACCGCCCGCCATACTACGGTTCGGGGTAAACGGAGTATTAACAACTAGCACTGCACTTATGTAAAACAAAGTTAGAGTCTGTATTTTGAAAATGTCAATAATGTAATGGACCGGAAAGCGTCCAGCCGAATATGGTGCGCTGGGCCATGGGTGTCCCAGGTAGTCCGATGCGTAAGCCCTCTTGAAGAACTCGTGGAAGCACATCAGCTCCTAGCAGCAACTCGATTTCCGTCAGATCGGCTCGAAAGTCGTCTGCAAGCTCTAAACCCTGTAGATACTTCCAGTCGCCTGGAAGCTTGAAGTTTCCTGACCTGTAGCTGGATATAAGCGAGAGCACTAGAGCTTCGCACGTGAGCTTCCCGTCGCTAACCATGGAGGCGAGAGTAAGGTAAGTTTTTCCATGAACTCGCGGAGTCTTGATGCCACCGATGCCAATGACCTCCATGCTGGCCTCTTCATATCCCTGGCGAAGTTTACTTAGCAGGCTCTTTGCAACAAAGGATCGCTGAGAGCAGTTGTCGAGCATGGCACGAGCGATGAGTGTGCGTCCGTCCGGGCCTTGAATTCGGACGAGCGCAGTAGGCAACAGCGTAGTGTTTGAAGAGTCTGGCGATGCCATCCAATGACAGGATACGCGACTCCCTTTCGTGAGTGTAGCAGGCCATGCAGAAGATGCAAGATGCACTGTAGTGGCAGGATTCTCGTGCAGCAGCGTATGGTGATGCCCGTTGCAAGTTAGGCATCGTTTGCTTGATTTGCAGCTTGCGAGTTTGTGAGCACCAAGGCAATTATAGCACATGTTCTTGGCCTCAACAAACTGTTTGCGTTCATGTGGCGATTTTGCTTTGAAATCGGCACAGCGTAGTATGAAATGCTCACCTTGGCAAAAGCGGCATTTCTCCGTAAGGGCGGCATATGCGTGCGAAGTAGAAGACGCCGTCTTGTCCTTCTTCCGTGTTGCCTTCTCTGTAGAAGACGCGACGATCTCGAGCATCGAGATGCGTTGTTCAATGAAACGCACGAGCGTTTCAAGTGCAGGAGGCTCGTGGGTACTGCTGAGCGATGACTCCCATTCTCGGAAAGTTCGAGCGTCGAGTTTCCGAGCTGTAACAGCGACCACCAAGTCATCCCACTGGTCCGTCGGACGCTTAAGCTGTTTAAGTGCAGCCAAGGCATTTACAGTGCCACTGAGCAATGCCTTGAGTTCGAGCGGCGATTCGTTGCTTACAGCCGGCGCGGCTAGCAAATCGCGAGTTAGCGCGGCAACCAAGCGCCGCTTGTTTGCATAATGATCCTCCAACCTTTTCCATGCAGCCTCGAAGTTGGCGTCGATTACCTGGATCGTCCTCAACAATTCAGCCGCCTGGCCTTGCACATGCGTCTTGAGGTGCTGAAGCTTCTCGACGTTGGAAAGTCGAGAATCGTTGACTATGATCGCAGAGAACAGATCCTTAAACTCGAGCCAGTCGTTGAAATGTCCGGAAAATGTGGGCACAGCAATGGACGGCAGGTTGCGAGAGTTAGCTGGTGGAACAGGAGCTGGGTCTGATGCGGGCGATGCAGGAAGTTTTCCGAGCTGTTCAGCCAAATTAGCTGCCGAATCGAGGTAAGCTTCATCGGCGATTTCGTAGCTGTTTTCATTGAAATAGCCGATGTCCTTAGTATCGTCTGGAGCAATGTTGAGAATCCTGAGATGAGTGTCCTTGAAGTCATCCCAGTTTATTCGTAGTTGCTGTATACGGCTCTCGATGATTGCACGAGTGAACTTATCCTTGCCGCGCTTCTTGAGGTTTTCGTAAGCATTGCTAATGCTTTTGTACAACTCCTGTTGACGCTTAAGTAAAATTTTGAGTTCCTTGACGTCTGCCATGACACAGTCGATGTCGCGATGAAGCGCTTGATAATAGGGCTGAGTGTTGGCAGCTAACGACCGCCCGCCTTGGCAAATTCAAGCACGGAGAGCATGCACACACTCTGATTCCTTAAATGACTCACTACTGCAGCTTCGCGAGAGCGCGTTCACCTACACGGCATCAAATGGTCAAGGCAAAATTCAAGGCTTCACTGAGCACTAGCACATATCCACTCCTGCACTGACCGTCGGTCCCTGGAACCACGCTCTGCTACCAAAAATGTTCACGAGGGAAGGGGTTTTATGCTGCTCCCAATCCAGTTCAGTCGTGTAGAGGTGGAAGTGGTTTACGGCGGAAAATAAATATAACGCAAATGTGCAATAAAAATATTTACAATATATTTACAGTGCTTAAATTATGAAAATGTGCTCAAGTGAAGGCAAGCGGAGAGAAGCTTTCTCTGCCGCCGCGGCGCGCTTACTAACATACTATGCTCGCAGAGCAATATTTATAGAGACAAAAGTTAAAGTAGAAATTCTAGTACATTGATAAATAAAGGTACAAGAGTAAAGGTAAAACGGTCTCTTGGGCATTGCAAATGTACGCGATGATAAAGGCGTATGATCGGAAAATTACTTCAACTTTAATACAAGAATAACAAACGTGACGCAATTTGAATTTAGAAAAGGTTTGTCGGCAAATATTCAGGTACAAAACTGAACAGATACAGAAAATCTATTTTTGACCATTTCGGATTTTATTTGGATTTACGGGTGAAAATACCGATAACAAACCAATAGAAAAATCCTATGGTAAAATCAATGAATTTTTTATTGTTTTTTATTGGACCGCAACAATAGGGATGCCAAATGTAGTAATGTCAGATTTCCATAACATTCGTCTACTTAATTATCTGCAAAAAGACAAGTTTATGTCTATAAATTTTTCAACTTGAGAACAAAATGAGTATCCCCTGTTACCTAGTACTTAAAAATATGTATGGACAGTTGAAACATATAATTGGTAAGAAAAACTACGTAACGTTATTTTAGCCTTCCAAACTAACCAAAAAAAAAAAAATTTAAGCACTAGTATACTCCATTTCTGCAACATAAGAATCCTGAAACTCTTTAAATTCACAATATTTTCATAACAATGATCTTAATCTTAATATAACGCGTTATCAGTATGCATTACTATTTAATGTGTATGAAAGCTTAAAAAATTCATATTATGGCAAAAATATGGCCTTTACTACACAAACATCATTTTCTCCATAAAATACCTTTAATCATCCTCAATTGTTCCAAACAAAATGAGTCATTCAAAAATGCTTCAGTACATGTGAAGCTAAAATGTAAGTAGCAAATCAATTTTTTTGCTAATACATTGGCTAATTGCTTAATTTTGCGTGACAACATCGTCCAGTGTAGTCCAATGAGTGGGGATGTCAAAAAACACGTGTAATGATGTGTAAAGTTAATTCATGGTTCTGCTAGCTTCAGTTTATCTTCATCCATCATGGATAATGTCCAAAGCAACGGCTGAAGTAAAGAAAAAGCAGAAATTCAATGATGACAAGAAGAGTAAAAAATGTTTGTGAAGAGAAACGAGAAGAAAGAAATTAAGGTTCAAAAATTCCATGGGAATATCAAAAGATAAAGACTTAAAAATTGTTTGAAAAATCGATCAGATTATTCAGCTTTACTCTAAATAATATTCCGCATAAAATATGTGTTTAATTTAATGTAATTATATAACTAACTACTAACCCTCCTGTCTTGGCTCCGTCCGAGACTCACTGATTGGAAAACCGTGATGTGTTGACACGTAATGGAAAACGTTTTTAGTTAAAAATTTTATATCTATACTTTACACTTCTTAAAATAAGAAACGTCTATTAAAAATATGTTTGTTCGGAGACCTTACAGTTCATTTGCCATCACTATTGCTTATTACCAGAGCATCAAAGTCCTGAAGCTTAACCTCTCCATTTTTTATTGTTGCAATAAATACTAATACGTATTATTCTACCTACTTAAAAATTTGAAAGATTTAAGTGATCCTTGAATATGTAATGGATTCTTTATTTGCTAATTTTACCACAGCTGTTTCCATCTTGATAAATATTCTGCGTCAGTCTTCTGACACCTAAAGTTGTAAACATTTAAAGCGCTTAAAGTTTTCTTTCCACTTCGCACTCTTGCAATTGTAGACATGATCAAACTTTTGTGATCCCTATAGGCTATTTTTTGTCAACTTTGTTAAGTTGTAATGTATTTGTTGTTAAAGTAGTTCGACATTTGATGGTCCTCACAAGGACCAGTGAGCTAACTCTTTCTTGACTAAAGTTTACAGTAAACGTGACTGCCTGGATACTTTAGGGTGATCGTATCTGGCCTGCTGTTGTAGTACTAGACTAATTGGGAGAAAAACTGTAGAGTCTGAAGTGTTGAAGTTAGTTGTGGAGCTCTTTGCCAATGTCTTTTGGTGCTACTACTAAGACATTCGTGTCTAAAACACTTTTTTTTGCAGAGCTCATTTATTTTGGTGATCTAAGGTTGGAAGATCGGTTTGTGACGCTTGCCTATTGAAGACTGTTCCGTTTGCTCAAGTTTATTTTTCTTTTATAGTTTCACTGTGAGGTTCGTTCAACACAGATATCAGAGAGGATTGGTGATTTCTGATTGAATGCTTAAAGTTGAGAGAGTAATGTGGGGTCGTCGGTGGCCGGGTTTCACAGCCTCGTGACGAACAACTCTGCTCGTGACGTCTGCCAGAGAATGACAAACGTGGTTTAATAGTGTCCGGCTTTATATAGTCTTTCAGTCGACGAATCGTTGCTGAAAACGGTAGTTAAAACGTATTTGTTGACAAGGAAGTTTAACGTTAGATGGCCTTGAAAAACACCGATTAGATGGATGGTTATTTAGGAAATGTAAATACTGATGATGGCCATGAGAAGGGCCAGTGGTGGTACTTTCAGTTACTCCTTATTATTATTATTATTATTATTATTATTATTATTATTATTATTATTATTATTATTATTATTATTATTATTATTATTATCATTCTTCACGATGATAGAGATCAATCTGTGGGTAGCTTGATTTTTACCCTCAGAATCTATGCGTACAGGGCCGGTGCTGTAGGGAGCTACACCGCTGGCCGAAGAATATCTTGTCTTTGGGTCGTGCCTTGGATAACCAACCATTTACCATTGGTCGTGGAAGTGAGCCTGGAGAATACTTTCTCTGCGGGTATGCCGTTGGGATAATCCACAGAAAAGCTGGCCAATATAATTTTAAGTTGATGTGGCTACCTGAACTCCTCTAGGTTATTTTTCCTGTCGTGCTGTTGTAGCAAAATCTGCTCTGATAGCATTAAATTGGTTGGAAAAACGTCCACAAAATTCTAAAGTGGTAGAGCGGACTATGCTCTGGCTAGACGTCTCCTAGTATTACGCTAGAGACGTTTATGTTTAGAATGCCTTTTATTTGCAGAAATCTTGTTGGTTTGGGATAGAATTTAGCGTAAGTTACTTGCCCAGTGGAGACGAGTGTTATTGGTAACCGGGATACCCAGCTGCACAGCACACAACTCTTGTCTTGGTGCACTATCAGTGAACGACTATCGTATTCAGAAAGTTTGCTCTCGGGTGTACTAACTAGGCCTACTTACTTCTTAGTTTGCAGATAGCTTCGATGTTATTTCTGCGCTAACCAGCGGATCCTACGGAACTAAAGTGAAAAGCTAGCGTACTTTTGCAAAACTTTGAGCTTATTTATTGCTTTGTTATTGATTTCTTCTAGATAAAAACTATACTAAAATCATCTAGAAATTTTCAAGAATTAGTGTGCAGAATTTTAGCCAGATCGATAGAGTAGTTTTCGTGGTTAGCGGTTACAACGGCTTAAGCGATTTCTCTTTATATATTGGTAAGGTATTAAGTATATAAAAATCTTAACCAAGGGTGATGATGATGGAAGCAAAAAATCTTGACTTTAGAACTTTGTCGATATGTATTAGATCAAATAAATGTCTTATCATAAGAATGAAGGTTATGACAAAGTACAGAAAAAAAAACTAAAATATTGTAACAAAGAATAATAAAATATTCTGTGGACATGCAAGATTTTAAGAAAGCTGATAATGATAATGTGCTCAGAGAAGGTTATCCTTCCACATAGTGCTAATGATACAGAAGCTAAAGTATTTATTTTTGAAGCACCCTTATACTGGCGAAAATTACCTAAAAAGTATAAACATGAAAACTTATATATTAAGCGTTGCTATCGTAGGTTAACCTGAGACTCCAGAAAAATTGAATTTACGAAGAAAGAAAATATTTTACGGGAAAATCTTTAAAATGCTATGAAGATAAATGTTATTGGAGATTTAAAAAAAAATTGCTTGAAAGATTTCGCTCTAAATTCACCAATGTGACAGAATATTCACCGTTTGAACTTCTCATATTTGTTACTACTGAAGCGTATGAGAACGGAGCCTAATAAATTCATGTGCACCATTCATAGCGTAATGCGAATGAAACAGTTTTATTTAAATATAGAACAGGTTAATGTGGATGTTGATCACAATTGTAATATAGAGCTGGAAGCATATATTGTATAGCGTTGTATTTAAGAATAAAATGTTTAGCCAAAATCGTTTTGTGAGTGATGCATGTTTTGTGAGTCTAGTTTTGAATTTGTACTTTCTTTAAATTTAATATTAACTGATTAAACAAAGTGCAACAGAAAATTTTAAACAATTATTTTTCTACCATTTCACATTTTATATTACAATGCTTACATGCTTCTATACTACCATACAACGCGCTTGCTTACGCAACAAAAAATTTGTATGCATGTAGTAACTGTTACGTGCGCAAGCTTCACATGATTTCGCACATTTTAACAGCGCCCGTAAGCCATCACTGCAAATAACTTCTACATATTGCAGCACGTGCAAACTTAAACAGTACTGCATGTGGTGAATGAAACCTTAAGCAGCGCATTAAGAAGAAGTGCGACGAAGTCACAGGTACTGCTCACCCAGTGGCTGCAAGAAGGACTACTCCACCTGAAAAGAAGCGGCTGCTTACTACAGAGAGAGAGAGAGAGCAGACCAAAATCACCTGGAGACTTTAGCCCACCTGAGCTGGAATAGCCATAGTTTATTTACTTACTATAGGGGTTAAAGGTAATGGAAATCGTTTCTTTCGAACTCTTTTTTAATATGGTAATGGGAATCTTCATATAAAAATACGAGTTATCATAGTTGAGGTTAATAATGTAGTTATCAACCAAGGTGACTATAGCTCATTTACTGTTGGAAATGTTTGCTGTAATAACCTTAAAAACATTTTCGATTACTTTAATATTATGTCTTACAATTGTATGTATGGAACAAAAATAAAAATTAAAATCTTACTATGACATATTAGAGTGACAAAATTCTAACAGTGACAATAATTTTAATAGAATAATCAGCGAATCATCTGTGCATCAAAGAATAAAAATAGTGATAATTTGAACGATAATAATGATCGAACTAAAAAGTTTTAAAGTCATTATAATAGGAATTGAATTGTACATTATAGAATAAGTCATTTAGAATTCTTTAAGTAATTTTTTATTAGGATTATTTTCACATTAGAGTAATATCAATAATAGTAAAAAATATTGTTAATAAGTAAGAATATTATAAAAACTGCAATCTTGAAAAAAATTGTCTTAGAAGTTTGTAATTTAGGAAAGAATATTCTTGACCTTGTGCCACAGTACAAAATTTTTGTCACTACAATTAAAGTTTAATGTTTTATAGGAATGTTACATGTCAGCATTAGAATTACATTATTAATTTCAAATTACATCATATTTTTTGTAATTTCTCTAGTAATTTGGAATTCAGTATGTTATTTTCTAGTAACATTAATTTTGGTCAATTGAGTTTAATGACTTTCTTAATTCAAATATTTGAAAAATCAAAAGAACTATAAGCTTGCTTTGTCAAAAATTAAAAAAAAAAGTTAGAAAAATAATGAGAAATTGTTTTACTAAAGAATTTTGTAGTATCAACAAAACAGATAATACTAAATTCTTCGTTGAACCTATTTGTTGGGGTAAAATTATTAGAAATTGTGAAGACTGTTTAATAATGATCTGGAAAGAATAATGCAAGTATATACCGCAAAAACTAAAAAAAAAATTTTTTTTCACGATCCAACTTTTATAACACTAATAAGGTACTTCAATAAAAATTTCAGTTTTGATTCTTTTCTGAAAAATGTGGTGGAACAAGAAAGTTAGTCTATTTATAACGTTTAAACATCATGTCAAATTTGTCACGGTACATTAAATAAACTTAAATTGAATGAGAGAAAAATACCTAAATATGGAGAGTTTTGTGTATATGATTATTTATCAAACAGTGGTTAAATAGATATTATGTTTAAGTAAAAGTTATAACACCTTATTAGAAATCATATGAAAACCTAGGCTTTTATCATGAAAATAAGCCTTGTAGCTAAAACCTATAAATATTCGAACGGCAAATGTATAAAATCTTCTTTTTAATAAAGTGATTTTTTTAAGGAAAAAACGGAAAACAAGAGCATACCTATAAAAAATTATTAACTGCAAAATGTGGTACAGTCATTGCTTCAGACTGAGGATTACTATAAAACTTTAATATTTTTGTCCATTCTAAAGATAAACCAAAAAACCATCCAGAAGAAATATATCTAAGCAAATTTTCCCATTTTGTTAATTCAATGGTATTTTCATTAATTCTTCCATTAGATGATTTAAAATAGAGTACTAATTACTCCAAATATTGTTACCATAATAATGAGAATAATCATAATCTTATGATGTTGCAATACTATTTATAAAGATTCTTCTGCAAACCGAATGTAAAAAACTTTAATCCTTTACTATATATCAGATAATTAACTCCCCAATTGTATGGACAATCATATATTATTATTGAAAATAACAGACTAAATTATTCATGAAATAATTGAAAAACTTTAGAATTTGATGTTATAAGTGTTTATTAAGAGTAATATAAATTAGTGCATAGAATTTTTCAGTAAATTTTAAAAACAAAGAAAAAATCAGAGATCTATATACATGCACGCACACATACACACCCGCGCGCGCGCGCGTGTATATATATTCCTATATTATATAGTTGAGAGCGTTGAGTATTTAACCCAATAAATATTCGATTAAGACCCCCAACTGTGCGCTCACCATTACACCACTTCCTCTTACATGATTTTCTGGCCCCTCCTACCTTTTCTACTGACTTCCACACGATTTTTCTTGTGTTTCAATGCACTTTCATTGTCTATGTTAAAGTGCTATATAATACCACCTTAGGCCCTACTTCTTTATTCAGAAAACATTTGTATGTACTTTTTTTTTTAAAGTTAGCTCTTCCAGATAAATTTTTTATTATGTTAGAAAAAATTGTTTAGGTATTTCAAATTTATTTATCTTTTTTTCCACACCACCCAGGAGGCAAATAGATAGACCTTATAGATACTAATACATAAAAGTACATGATGATTGATCTTTGATATCTATTAATACAGTAAGTCTTATTAGCCAGTATTAAAAAATTCCTATTAGTAAGTATAAACTTCTTGGTGCGCTAATTTTTTTTTGTTAATAACATTATATAACTATGTGCTTAATTTTTCGTAGATATTAAAAGATAGAAACCGCTTAAACTTCTCTGTATAAATGTGAAACACTTTTTAAACCGTCCTATATAGCCCAGTACAAGCACGTAAAATTGTTTTTTGAGCATCCTTGATTTAGTTATTAAAATAATATGAAAATAAGTGATTTTTAAAAGTTATTTTCTCAACCACCACTGTACTTATTCGCATCTCATGGTAATAGTTATGAGACAATTATTAAAGTATCTCTATAACAGAATTGGTTTAACAAAAATTTTAGGACAGAAGTACAGTTTAAGAAAAATTTCTTTCCAAACAACATTTTCTATAACTAAATTGTTTTCTCTTTCTAGTTTAATAAATATCGCATTTTGATTTTTACATCTTGATAATTTTGACTAATATATGAAGTTAAGTGATAAAAACCGTTGTAATCGCTAACCATAAAAACTACTTAGCTGATCTTGCTGAAATTTTGCATACTAATTCTTGACACTACCTAGATGGTTTTAGCGTAGTTTTTATCTTGAAAAAGTTTATAGCAATAGCAATAAATGAACTTATAGTTTAGCAAAAATACGCTAACTTTCTAGTTTATTTCAGTAGGATATGCTAGGTGGCGTAGAATTCAAATCAAAGGTACCTGAAATAGACGTAAGTGGGTCTGGTTACAACAATACTGAATATCGTGGTCAATCACCCATAGGGCTTCAAGAATAGTGTGTGTATCGCGTGCAGCTGAGAATCCTAGCTACCGACGACACTCTTCTGCAATAGATAAGCGACTTAGGACGAATTCCATATCAAATAACCAAGATTAACGAGTGCCACGTATAAAAGACATTTTTCACGCCAACGTCTCCATTGTACTTGCACTACATTACCTCTTCGACTCTCAGCATTCAAGTAAAAACCATCGACCATCGACCCTTTCCGAGGTTTGCACTGGCTAAACCTTATGGTGAAGCTATAAAAAAAAATAAACTTGAAAAAATCGGACAGTCTCCAACAGTCAAACACCATAAACCAATCTCTCCACCATAGGTCACCAAAACAACTGAGCTCTACAAAAAAGTAAGTGCTTTAGACTTTAATATTTCTGGCGTTACATCAGGAGGCTTTGAGAAAGAGCTCTACTATTAGCTCTAATGCTACAGACGTTGAAATCTTCCTCCCGATTAATCTGGTGCTACAACAGCAGGAAAGAGAAGATCATCCTTCCTAAGGTATCTAGGTAGTTATGTCTACTGAAAACTTTAGTAAAAAATGGGTTTAGCTTACCGGTCATTTTTAGAGCCATCGGACGTCGAATTACCTTGCCAACATCTATGTCACATCTTTTCAAAGTTGGAAAAAAGAGCGCTTAGGGCTCACAAAAGCTTAAACTATGCGTATAGTCGCTAGAGGGTGAATTGAGAGGAAAACTTCACATGCTTTAGATTCATACAATTTTTGGCATCAAGAAACTGATGCAGAATATTCATCGAGATTGAAATAGCAGCAACAAAAACGACAAATGAAGAAGCCATTAAGTGAAGGATCAGCTTTCCATTATAACTCTGAGAGTTATCAATTGAATCTTCCAGATTTTTCAACAGTCAGAATAATATGTATATGTATTTATGGTGGCGAAAAAAAGGAGAGGTTAAGCTCTGCGATTTTGTTGCTCTGGTAATAAAGTAATGAGATAAAAAAAAAATTACTTAATTATATATTTTTTGTCAGTGTTAAGTCTTCACAATTTTAACAAGTAGCCCTTCTCATTTATTAAAATGTAGAAAAATATAAGTCAACAGTTCTTTAGGGCCAACCATTATTTCATGGCATAAGGAACGCACGGTACTTTTCAGCATCATCATTTTTTTTACTTTTTGAAGCTTAATTGTTATCTGAACAAATAAACTGCATGAATTCAGAACAAAAATGTTTTCAATAAGAAATTTTTTATTAAGAGGAGTGTTAAAAATATATGCAAAACTTTTAACTAAAAACATTTTCCATTACATATCAATACACTACGGTGATCTGTTCAGTGAGTCTTGGGCAAAACTGAGACGGAGGGCTGCTAGTGCTACATTAAATTGCCCACTGAAAAACAAAGATTTCTTCAATTATTATCCAACATTATCGAAACTTTGACCTTGAGGTTTACTGGTGGTCATAGCAAAATCCAAAACTAAAGAAAATTAAGTTTTAGTATTTAAAGTTATAATTGAAATAAAAACTATCTTTTCAATTTTTTCTCAAGTTATTTTTTCACCTTCCTTAGAGTCATTATATAATTAACTTATTAACAACCGTGTACCATTGCAGGAGCCATCTGATATACTTAAGTTTCTTATTAACATTACTACATTTCCAGTTTTTATTCTGAGTTCATGACATGGTAAGCCGTCCTGGAAATTATTAAGCGTTTTTTCGGGAAAGTTTATATAAATATTAATATCTGATTTATCAACTCCTTTTTAAGTGGCTTGATCTATGCAATTATAGTACTTAGTCTCTCCTTTACGTGTTTTTGAAAAATTTTTTTTTAAATATTAATTCTGTAAAGTTAAAATTAAATTGTGTATTAAGTAATTATTGTTTTTAAATATTTTTAAACAGACTTCGTTGATAATCCATTTTTTAGAAACTGTAAACGTTTCTGTTCCTCCTTATCCAATTTTTAATTTGTGACGTGGTAGCTGAAGCTATCACGTCACTATATACCTATATTTTTGGGCGAGTCATTGGCGGCTACCGAGTCCTATGATACAGTATATATTTTACAAATGTATCGTTTTACAACACATTCTTAATGTGTGTTCTCGGTGCCGCGGACTACGAGCCAGAGGAGAGAGAAGGACCGAAGACCAGAGAAGGGATTGAAAGTGTGTGTGGTATGATTGGGTGAGCATGTGTGCAAGGTAGAGAAGGAGAGAGAGGCGAGGGCTCGCGACACGTGAGAGAGGTGGGAGCACCGAGCGGCCGCGTCAATTCCCTAGTTTTGGAAACCTCCAAAAATTTACCGGTTTTTAGGCGTGTTGGAGATTTTTCGCATAGACGGGAGGGGCGCGCGCATCTGTCGAAGTGCACCTCCATAACGAGTCAGTACGGCACGGATGAGCATAGTGAGAGGATAGCAGAGAGCAAGGGTTTTTGAGAGATAGGAAAGTGACAGGTCCAGGAAGTAGATTGCACGGAGGAGTTGAGGGAGCCGATCGAGGCACCGTTATCGAGGGAATTCCACCGCGATTAGCCGAGTAAGAGACAGAGAGAGAGGTGAGAACAATACCCGCGAAGAGCAGAGGAGCCGTTGACCGGGAGATACCAGCTGAGTCAACAGCGAGGACAATCAGGAGGTAAAGTTATAGTATTAGGGCACCGGGTGGTAGACTGGGCAGAGAATCAGGGCGATTCGGGAGTGAGTGAGTGTAGGAGAATAACCTGTGTTAGTGGCGCGGGTAAAGGAGCGGGTAGAGGCTCAAGGGCTGAGGTTTGGGAATATCGGGTATAAGAGGCGAGGCGTGCTTGAGAGTGTGTGTGTGTATGCGCATGGGTGAGAGGTCGGAGTACGGGCCACCGTCAGCTAGGTCAAGGTGAAGGCCAGCGGAGGACGATCGGGAGGCGTTCGTACCAAGGTCAAGGTGAAGGCCAGCGGAGGACGATCGGGAGGCGTCCG
This sequence comes from Copidosoma floridanum, assembly GCF_036245765.1. NCBI lineage: Eukaryota > Metazoa > Arthropoda > Insecta > Hymenoptera > Encyrtidae > Copidosoma > Copidosoma floridanum. Next base: position 336,502 of record NW_028321914.1, on the reverse strand, counting down.
TACCAAGACATCCACGACGGGAACAGTGCACCATAATTCGATATAGAAGAAGAGAGAGAGAGAGAGAGAGAGAGAGCGGGCATAGTGTGAGAGCATTGAGGAGGAATAAATAGCGCGCGCGCGCCGTGAAAGATATATCAGTGTTAGTGTCAATAATTCGTGTCCTCAGTTTTCCCCTTTTTAATTTCCTTTAGGGAGTGTCCAGCGTTCCCGAGCCGGACACCTGTGGCCGACCTCCTGGAGGAGAGGTATCCAGTGAGTAGGGATACGGTAAGTGACGTAAGTGAGAATTTTGTGAGGGGATACGGGACGGCTGTCTTTTTCGGCCGAAAAATCCTCGTCACAAATTGTGATTTAAAAAATGTTTTATCATTCAGACAAAGATATTTTTTGGATTTAAAAATGTTGAAGTATTTTCATAAAAATAATGACTCAATAGTTTCTGCTATTAATATACTTCTGTGACTATTTTTTATTACTGAAAGAATTTGCCTAAAATCTCCTTTTAAAATAATTAACTTATTTCCTAAGTGTTTTTCCGTATTGCTCAGGTCACGTAAAGTTCCATCAATCATTTTTAAGGCTTTCTTTGGAATCATTGACGATTTGTCCCAAATACTTAAATTTATCTCTCGTAATTTTTTCTTGCCAATTTTTTATTCTGAAAACTCACTTTCAGTATGAGTTAACTCCAAAGGTACACGAAAATTTCTGTAGTTTTTCATTCGTTTAGGAAGCAATATTGATGCAATACCAGTCTAGGCCATTGACAAAACTTTTTTACCTTGTGGAAATAAACTAGTAAATTAATGTTTAGTGTAAATAAGGGTTTTCTGAACCTTCAGGGCCATCTATGAAATAAATTTTACTGTATTTTGTGCATAAAAAAGTGAAAATTATGTTTTGATTGTAATTTGCATTAACATAAATGTAATCCAACATTGTTTTACAAAATAATACTACATCAGTTTTATCTTCTTTAAGTTTTTTTTTGTGGCATAGGTGAGTTCAACAGTTTACAGAGATTGTCTTCTGATTTGACAATTTGGTTTATATGTTAAAGAGCAACATTTTTTTTCATGAGTATTAAAACCTTCTGTAAAAAACTCTTCATATTTATTTTTTATTTTGTCACCTTCAATGTTTTCTGAAATTAAAAACAAAGCAAAAAGTTGTCTTAGTTTATAAGGGAGCATTACGGTAATTTATTCCTGAAAAAATCATCTATTTGAAAATAATATAACATTATGCCCATTGCAATGGCAGTATTCTTAAATGTTTCATATTTCATTTTATTCTTTGACTTAATATTTTCAAATAATGTTGGCCCCCGTAATTTACTTAATATAAGTTTTAAAAAGACTTTTTAAAGACTATATTCAATCTACCGATTGCTGTATTTTACATTTGATTTTTCTTTTTTTTTTTTAAATTTTAAAGGGTACCCCCCCATAAAGCACAGCAAAATGCCCTAAATTGAATTTTTTCGTTTTAACAGTGTCAAACTGTTTCTTAGGGCTAAAAATAAAGGGTCAACTGGGTCCGAGACCAAAAAAATTTTTTCCCTTGCTAGGGACCATAAAACCCGTGTTTTTTACATTTCACTTCTTTTCTCGGCGTCTAAACATAAAAAGATTTGAAAAAATTCAGCAATATAGTTAATATTATTTCCTTTATATGGAATTTTTTTCAAGGTCATCCAAGTACAACATAACCTAAAAAAAATTTTCTAAGCTTTAGATCGCAATTTTGACTATGATCCAATAGAGGTGCAGGCGACGTCATATATTTATCTTGTAGAGCAAGAAAAAACACAACTTTCACGTATTTTTTGAAATTTCTTTAGTTGGTGTGACATAACCTAAAATTCGAAAAACCGATTTATTTTACGTTTTTCGGCTACTTAAGAGCCTCCTTTAATTTTAATCGGAATTCTAATATCCTTAGTAAATTTTGCAGAGAATATTACTTAAAAAAAATGCGTTACATTGAAAAAATTTTTTTTTCTAACCTTCACAAAATGAAAAATTACAAAAAAAACGACTATTTGCTTTATATCTTGGGTTCTTACAATCCAAAGAATTCAAAAAAAGTTTTGTGTATAGAAAATTTAAATTCTCTTGCGTGGAATTTTTTCCAAGGTCACCCACGGTCGACATAACCTCTAAAAAAATTATTTAACCTTTGAAACGCGATTTTGACCATGATCCAATAAAAGTGCAGGCAAGTGGATATTTTCATCTTGTAGAGCTGGAGAAATACAACCTTAATATATTTTTTTATATTTTTTTAGGTGGTGGAACTAACCTAAAAATCCTACAAACCGTCATTTTCACCTGATTTTAGCATGTAATCAATTTTATCGGTTTTTAAAAGACTGATTTTTGATGGATTGATGTTTTTGCGACAAATTGTACTTTTTTAAATTTTTCAGAGTTTTTCAAGTGGTAGATCTAACCACAAAACTCAAAAAAACGTTTCTAATTTATTCTAGCATACTTTTTTTTTGTGTTACATAACATTTGCGGTATTGCTTATGACACATGACAACATTTACTTTTTGTACGTTCCCGTTCTTACAAATTCCCCCAAAAACGTATAGCCATTTAGCATAGCGAAACGAAATATTTGAAACTTATAATTTATCCGTTTGTACGTTCAAACCATAGAGGTATTAGAATATTGTAAGCAATCCCCATCTTACTCTGTACTGTGCGATACTGCCACGTGCGAGAGAAAAAGCTGCGAGAAGGCCTGCTGAGAAACCTGTAGTACTATACCTATATGTATGATTAGACATGTATTAATAGGGGGCTTTCTTGCAGCTTTCTCTCTCGCACGTGGCAGTATCGCACAGTACAGAGTAAGATGGGGAGAAAACGGAGAAAATTTAAAAAAGTAAAATTTGTCGCAAAAACATAAATCCATCAACAATCAGTCTTTTAAAAACCGATAAAATTGATTACATGCTGAAATCAGGTGAAAATAACGGTTTGTAGAATTTTTAGGTTAGTTCCACCACCTAAAAAAATATAAAAAAATATATTAAGGTTGTATTTCTCCAGCTCTACAAGATGAAAATATCCACTTGCCTGCACTTTTATTGGATCATGGTCAAAATCGCGTTTCAAAGGTTAAATAATTTTTTTAGAGGTTATGTCGACCGTGGGTGACCTTGGAAAAAATTCCACGCAAGAGAATTTAAATTTTCTATACACAAAACTTTTTTTGAATTCTTTGGATTGTAAGAACCCAAGATATAAAGCAAATAGTCGTTTTTTTTGTAATTTTTCATTTTGTGAAGGTTAGAAAGAAAAATTTTTTCAATGTAACGCATTTTTTTTAAGTAATATTCTCTGCAAAATTTACTAAGGATATTAGAATTCCGATTAAAATTAAAGGAGGCTCTTAAGTAGCCGAAAAACGTAGAATAAATCGGTTTTTCGAATTTTAGGTTATGTCGCACCAACTAAAGAAATTAAAAAAAATACGTGAAAGTTGTGTTTTTTCTTGCTCTACAAGATAAATATATGACGTCACCTGCACCTCTATTGGATCATAGTCAAAATTGCGATCTAAAGCTTAGAAAATTTTTTTTAGGTTATGTTGTACTTGGATGACCTTGAAAAAAATTCTATATAAAGGAAATAATATTAACTATATTGCTGAATTTTTTCAAATCTTTTTATGTTTAGACGCCGAGAAAAGAAGTGAAATGTTAAAAACACGGGTTTTATGGTCCCTGGCAAGGGAAAAAATTTTTTTGGTCTCGGACCCAGTTGACCCTTCATTTTTAGCCCTAAGAAACAGTTTGACACTGTTAAAACGAAAAAACTCAATTTAGGGCATTTTGCTGTGCTTAATGGGGGGGGACCCTTTGTAACTAAAAAATGTAGTGTTCTAGAATGTTCCAATAATTAATTGTAAACATTGACAATATGTTTTTAAAACTACAGAAATATTGAAAATTCATCAAAAAAATATAACAAATTTTTTGAACGCAGTGTATGCAATATAGTTATAAAAAAAAACCATTATGTACGCCACGTAAGAGACCATACGTACAGTAAAATTGTATGTCGTTTTATCTCTGACCGAAAATTTTTAAACGTGACACATTTACAACATTTTCACACATATATATATATTACGGAGCACAATGAAATTCATCGAAATTGTAGAAAAAAATTTTCAAGAAAACATGCAGTAAAAAGGCATTACAATAGAGTTTATAAATGAGTGAATAAGTGATTTTTGTATGATGTGAATAATTATGAACCATGATAGTAATGACTAGTAAATAATTTTCTTACTTCCCTTGTTATACATATTGAACTATTTTGAACGGAAGATTAAATGTCAATGTGTATACATCAGAATTTTGAAATATTTATGTAAATTAAAAAGAAACTAAAAAAAAGTAAGACTCAAAAATAACAATATTTATTGTAAAAATATCTCAAGTACTATGCTGGAATTTTTTATTTTATCATGTATAATGATCTTATATAACAACCTTTAACAACCATACGTAACTTATGTGAAAGGTATTTATTGTATACTCTTATGTAATCATTATTTTTGTTACTTATACAATTTTTGTTTTTTAATTGAAAAAAATCTTGAAACCTTTTGCCTCTTATCTCAAAGCCTTTGTGCAACTCTTTGAGAGTTGGTGCGCGTAGCACGCAGGGCGGCAGAGTCCGACTAGTGTATAAATATAACCATCGGCGTATGTTGAAGGACCAAGTTATGTGCAACAACATCATCAAAATGCCATGGCTATAATGAGAAAATGGAGTGGATGAAACTCATTCATTGCAGTAACATGCAATCCAAAATAGGCATAATTAATATTTAAATAACGTCCAATGTTGGTACTGTCAAATTTTGTATTTATTAGAACACAAAATGACGTTTCGGCCGTTTGGACCATGTCCCGGCCTTCATCAGGTACAAAAATCTATGAGTAATGAAAAAAATTCTTTACAATACAAGTTTTGGTAAATACAATCAATGCAAATTAAGTAGCTTAGTAGACACTCAATTTCATAACGATAATTTAAAATTAATCAATAAATTATTACTAGCTAACATCTATCCTCAAAAATTTATTGATAAATTTTTAAACAAAAGAATAAATACCTTAAAAGACATGAACATGATTAACATTTGCAATAGAAACAATAATAATTATAAACTAATCTTATCATTACCGTATATTCACCACTTGCACGGTCCTGTTAAATGTTTTTGTGAGAAGCTTCACATTGATCTTGTATACGGTGTAAACAATAAGTTGAATTCGATCTTTCCTCTTGGAAAATATGTAACCGAGCCACTCCATAAAAATAATGTCCTTTACCACATACTATGTGTAAATTGCAACTGCTGTTATGCTGGTCAAACATCGAGAGCTGTAGAATTAATAATTGCAGAACATAAAAGAGACATAGAGAAAAAAGGATGCATCTGTACTATCACAACATAGCATTGCATTAACATACAACTTTAGTTTTGATAAAATAAAAATTTTTGACACAGAATAAAATTACAAAAACCGCTTTTTTTCTAAAATGTTTAGTATAAATTATTTTAATGATAATAATAATGGACAACAAGATACAGAAAAATTGGAAAATTGTTATAAGTCTCTCGTTGAGTCAATTAAGAAAAGAGACTAACTTGGTGTACATGATTTGAGGGCCCCTTTCATTTATAGTATCAGGAAAACATAATCTGTTGACGTGTGTCTCACAAGGAACTGCTTGCGATTCTTATTTGATTGTATTAGGTGCGTATACTATGTCACATGTGCAGGGTATAAAAGTAACTAAACTTGAAACTCTGACTACATTACGATTTTACATCCCTTTCGTAAGAGTCAGAGGTAAATTATACACTTTACTTAATTTTCGTTTATTGTATTTATCAAAATTTCTACTGTAAAGAATTTTTTTATTACTCATAGATTTTTTTACCTAATCACGGCCGGGATATTGTTCAAACGGCCGAAACGTCGTTTTGTTTTTCAATAAATAAAAAATTTGACAGTACCACCATTGGACGTTATTTTAATTAATAACCAACTGTAATTTGACTTCGTATTTTAGTAATTAATATTAGTTTGGGCTAATATTAAACAAAAAAAAAAAAAAAAAAAAAAGCAATACCATACAATATAGCTAATTTTACGATTTTGTTTCTTATCTTAAAAAATATGCAAGGTGATTAAATTTTGAAAAAACATAAAAATCTTTTCATGGAAGATTATACAGACAACTATAAGACTATGTACTTTAACATATAAATGAAATTTTAAAGTTAGATGACAAATTCGTGTGCAAACAAATTAAGCACAAGAGCAGAAAATAAATTGCCAGAGATGTCCAGAGTTAGAAGAAGTGCAAGAAAAGCTTTGTAATCCACCACAACCGATGGAGATTTAAAAATATTAATATTTATTCTGAATTACAAAATTAGCTAAAGCACAAGTTTATAAAGGATCCATTAAAATTATCAAATACTTTCCTTTTAGCAAGCATCAAGTTTTCATAGCACCAGATGAAGTTCTTTCCTGATTCTATTCTGATTTTTGACGATATTTCTTGTAAAAACAAGACAATAATGCAGCAATTTCCTGGATGGGCTAACAAGAAATTGTTAATTGTTTTTATTTGTGCTAATCTTACGCTCAAGTGAATAGAAAACGATACATTGGTTATCTTTTAGAAATATTGTGATAGGACGTATGCTTTGAAAACAAATTTATCCTGGTTATACAAATACAGGAATAAATTTCGCATAATTTGAAAACTCATGCACCAAATTTTTAAAAGATGGAAAACATGGATTCAACGTGATGGATAACGATAGAGATACTGAAAATGGTACATAGAGAAAAAAATTTAATTATTTTTCTATAAATATCACATGTATCGTGAATAAATTCAAGTCTTTTAGTATTCAGCAAGTAGTCATTAAGTCTGAATTTCATCCAGAATAAAAAGTTCTTTTACAGTTCGTAAAAAACAAGAGAAGCTGTATTTTGTAAGTATAGATGGTTAGAAATGAAAAATTAAATTTTAGCAAAGCTATACTCCAAGACATAAGATCCAGTGACAATCCTATTCAAGAAATAATTGAAATAAGCAACAAAATTCTTACTTGTAAAGGTCCCACTACTTTAGTCTATCGTAAGCTAGCTTAAAGTATGCAGAAAAAATGACATGCTTATAAAGAACTATTTCACTATTTTACTATTTTAGTCATCCATTAGTTATCGTAATAATGCTGATATTTCCAGTGATAGCACTACAAAGCTAACCAAGCGTACTTCTTAAATTAAAACGAATCGAACACCTATTGGCCATCGCATCAATGATGGAAATGCTTCCACTGGTAATCCTGAGGCAAAATTCATTGACATGTAATACTATCCTGTTCAAAATTAAAGTGGTATTACAAAATGGTTTGTCTCAGCCTTTTAGACACAATTATACTGTGGGTATTAAATATGAACCTAGAATGAATATGAGTAAATCTGATAGATATGAGCGTGACGTAAGAAATGTAATCAGCACGTCCTGCCTTGGTTTTAATTAAAACTCTTCTTATCTGCAGAATATATATTTTTTTATAATTGTTTGCTGAATAAACATCAAAATAACTGTGCAAATCATACCCAATTAAATTAAATATACTTATTTTAACGATAACTGCACCACCTTCGTATACAATATCGTTTTATAGAAAGTAAATTTATATTTACGTATTGTCTGCCATAGAATTTTGTACACATATATTATAGATTCAGACTTGAGTACCCAAGCGCCCTACAGTGGGACTAAACGTGATTTTTTTTGTCAGAACAAAATAGCGGCAGCTGTATTATACCAACTAAGATAATTTTTTTTGAGCTTTCAGCTCAAACATTACAGAAAACAGGAAAATTAGTCCAAACTAAAAAAAATGAATTGAGGGTGAAAACACACCCTACAGCGTTCTCTTCAGGAAATCAATTGATTTTTAAGAAACAGATGACTTTTTTTTTCTTAAAATAGTGTCTATAAAAGTTTAATGGGTTGCCGAACGCGAATTTGGCATTGGGATCTGAAAAGTCAAAATGGCCTATCCAATATGGCAGCTAAGAAAGTTAAAAATCGGCCTAAATTCTACGAAAATTAGTCTACAAGGATTTTTTGGGCTGCTGATCACGAATTTTGCATTTACAGTGTAAAATTTGAAATGGCAGATCCAGTATGGCGGCCCAAAAAAATTAAAGTCGTCCAAAATTGTACAATACTTAGTCCTTAGGGGTTTTCTGGTCTGTTGAACATGAATTTTATATTTTTATTTCATAATTCAAAATAGCAGATCCATTATGGTGGCCGAGTACATGAAAAAACCTGCCATATTAGCCAAAAATCAGTCTATTGGGATATTTGTTGTTGCTAAATGAAAATTTAAAATAAGAATTGAAAATTTAAAATAGCTAATCTCCTGCAGCCCAAAAAATAGAAAAAATCACCAAATTGTAAAAAAAACTGTTTATAGGCAGGTTTCTGTTAACTTAGCACAAATTTGACCTCGATAAAAAATAAAAAATGTCTATTCTGATACGTTGGAAGAAAACAATTCGTACAAAAATACAAAATTAATTTACAGAAAATTCCCTGGTTAGCTAACATAATTATAACATTTCATCTCTCGTGGTCATCCTTGACTTGTGCTAACTCTTCTTGTTTTTCATGATACTCTAAGTTTTTTCTGTATTAAAAGAAATATTAAAAAATTAGGCAACTAAGATATTATGAGATAATGTGTAAGTAGTTTTCTCAAAACGTTATAGATAAATGTATTGTTCAACATTATAAAATTTTCTAATGGCTATCGTTTGTAAAATTTTTTCATAGTTCGAAGAAAACGCAAACAATTTTAGTATTAGAGTTGCTGCAAAATGAACACTGCCACAACTTAGTATGCCGGTGTTTTACAATTCACTATAATTTTATGTATTGTTGGTGTCAAATACTACTTGGCGACATCACAATAAATAAAAAAAATTCATTTATTATGTTGTTATTAGTTTATCAGACGCTTACGGGCTTGCCGGAAAACATTTCAGTTGTCTACCTTATCGATATAGTATACCTAGCTTTTTTTTTACAATGTACCTCACAACAAAATGAATCTCTCTGTTTTTGTCATTTGCAAAATTTATCGTACGCTTTTTGAAAAATATATGGGGCATGAAATTCTGCAGAATTTTGCCGAAGCGTTTGAAAACTTGTCAAAAATAAGAAAATCAGAACTATCACGTTTGATTCCATTTATTGGTGATATACAAAGTGATTTTTAAAAACTTTTGCAAAACGGACAAACTTCACGTATGTAGAATAAGTCCTAACTGTACATCATTGGCTAACTTCACTAAACACAATAATTATGCAGAATTTACAAATTTTCTATAATTTTTTTAATAGAAGTTTTTGAACTTTGTACTTATGGAATACATTTTGCTACAAGAAACTTACGTTCCCATTACAAATTTTTCTGCCTTTCTTGATAATTTCAATACCTTCCTTTTTCCCAAACGTTTTTCGAGATTGATTGTAGATATCATTGGATCGCTCGTATACATTGCTCTATTAAAAGTGTCTAACAATCGAGCTTCTCTGTTAATTTGTCAAGCATGATTAATTAAATTTTTCCAATCATATATATGCCAGGATACCTGGGCGTCTTCCAAGTAGAAGACTATTGGCAAAGGAAGCTTGTAGGCGATTTGGCATCCATGTTCAAGCATTTTGTGCACGGTCGAACTCATTCAAGCCCACGGATACTCGTCATAGTATAGTTTGTATGTATATATATATGTCGACAGTGCTCAAATAAATTTGTTTTTTAGATTTGAACAACGTTAAAATGGTTGCTCAGCCCTCCACAATACTCATGCCCAAAGTGTTTGCAAATTTTTGAGGTTTACTCAAGTATTTGCGGGCAACATTTCCCGTATTGGTAGTACCATAACCTTGATGTACTTGGTCTATCCGAACACTAAATGCTGTGAATGTCTTCTGTTGTACGTTTTTTTTTTGTGCTTTGTAACTGTCTGAAATTACTAAAGTTTTACTATAAGTCATATTAATAAACTAATAAATTTCTAAGATCATATGAAAGAATTGTTCATATGCTTTCTTTATAAAAATAATAGTACAACACGACTATCCAAGGACTTAAAATAGATAACAAACTTTTATTAAGATGCAGTACATATTTTGAAGTACATAGGAATAAAAATGTGATTGAAACTTAATGTTTTTAAATCATAGTCTTCATTTCTTGGAAGAGTTATCTCTTTTGATAAGCGATTTTTATCCCACACAAGTTTAAAGCAGTTAGCACAACGAATGTAGCTGTTTTATACGAAATACCGTATTCTATAATTACGGAGAAAAACATTTTTAACAAAAAATTAATTCCGTGCAGCAGTAAATAAAAAAATATAAATAATTGATCCAAATTGTTAACACGTAACCAGTATGTAATGTATATTATACGGTAGATAAAAAAATGAATAAAAAAATGAATAAACGACTAAGTGAATAAACTGTAACCAAATAAGCTAATAAATTTTTTCCTGATTATCAGGGGACACAAAATCGTTTAATGACAGTTATTTTTTGTTAAATATAATAATAGTCATTTAAAAAAATTTAAGAACAAGCAATGAGTATCGTGTGACCTCTATATGCATTTTTATTTATGTTCTCAGTTCTAATCAATTTGTAATCGTTCCTCAATCATTGTTGAATTAATGCTGATTTAGCATTAAATGAACGATGAAAGGACCCTGCCCAACCCTTACGGGAAACGGCACTCTGTTAAACTTTTTGAAACTTTAGGTTCTAGTAGTAGTCGATAAGTAGAAAAAGTCTCAATGGCCACTAAGTTGTTAACAATCATTTTCTAGAGATATAACCTCTCGAAGTTGCGTTCTCCCATAAGGACTTCCATAGTATAATAACACGTACAATACGTATTGAATACGTTTCAGTACACATGCATATGGACATGTACTATGAATATGTAAATTGTATACAATGTGATATAAATACATTTGAGGGATTCTGCCGTAACTTGCTCACATCGACTTGAAAAATTTTTTAAAAAGAAGTTAGTTGAAAAAAATTTTTTCATGGTATTTTTTACTGTACACAACATCAGTAAAAGGTGATGCAACTACCAAATTTGCTGGTCAAATATTGAACAAAATTTTATAAAAGGCAGTTTTCACCCATTTTTGAATAATTGTATCTCTTTCTAAAAATTGTAGCTAAGCTCCTTCAACAGTTAAAGTGCTCTTACTGGGCTGAAATGAAAGCTGGGATCAAGACCTATTGATCAAAACAAAATTTGGTTCAGTTTTGTGCTTTCATTCGAAAGTTACAGCTGTTTCAATTAGAGCGTAAATATCGGTAATAATGTGATTTTGGCTAAAATTCAGTATTTTTCATAAAATCACTACAACTTTTCATTTGGGGCATGAAATTCAAAGATTTTTGTATTAATCTTTAGGACTATATTTTTGCTTTCATTTAAGCCCAGATAAAGCCACCTAATGGAGTGCACCACTTGGCTACTAACGTTCGAAGTAGCACCACCGTTTTTGCATTTATGTAGCGATATTGGACAAAACCCCAAGACACGCGTCTCGTCTTTTAGCCCAACAGTGATAAAAAAAAGTTTGTCTGGGATTGATTGCTCTAAAACGAAAAAAAAACGGCACTTTGAGGTGAGGTAGGGTCGGAATAGAAAAGTTCGGAATGGAATTTTTAATGTTTGTAGTGCTCGTACGACTCATATACGTATTACAATGACTTATCCCCCCGTACTTCATTCACTACCCTCAAATTTAATAAGAAACTGTAGTTTGCGTACCTGCACACGTACACCAAGTGGTTGTTCCATGGGGGGTTGGAACGGAATGAAATGTTTGTACGCGCGAAATACGCAAAAAGAAGAGCTTGGCTATTCGAGAGGTAACAATTTCAGGTACTACTGTCGTAACGATTTATTAATTTTAGTCCTATACTTTTTAAAGTGACCATTGGTTAGCATTTCCAGTCCATAAAGTTACTAGTTTAAACTAATTTTTGTTAAAACCACGATTATGGGGTAAAAATGCACACAAAATGTATGCAGTGAAAACTCACTCGTTTTTGTCGATTTTTGGTGAGACTAAGGTACTAATCTAACTACCAATAGCTACAATACGTAATGCTTATACGCCCAAGTAGTGGATAAGCCTTATTTTTTACCGGTGAAAGTTTTTATGAGTGAAATTGAGTTCTGGACATAAGTTGGAATGGAAAATTCGACTCTAAATGATCCATTATCTCAATAAAGAAATTATTATATCGGTATCAGACGAAATGTCAAGTGAAGTTGACAACATTTAAAACAATTTAACGTTTTTAAAGTTTTGGATTTCATGACGGCACGTGAGTATGAGTACCGGACACGATCTGGGCAAGTTACAGCAGAATCACCCATATACATCAATACACTGCAGTTAAAGCTACACTTAAAACGTCGATTGCATTTTTAAAAGAGTTGATTAAACTCTAGGGGTAAAACCATGACCCATGATACCACTTTGATGTACGCGATCTGGTTTAAGTTGTATCTGTTAGATTATAACCTCCATTATTTAGGAAATACAGCAAAAAAGTTCAAACACCAGATAGCGTAATCGTGCCTAAGCGATAATATGTATGATATATACATATATATTCCTATCTTATTGTTATATAAAGCAAAGTCGCTAAAACCGTTGTAATCGCTAACCGCGAAAACTACTGAACCGATTTTGCTGAAATTTTGCACACTGATTCATAATACTTCCTAGATGGTTTTAGTATAGTGTTTATCTTAAAAAATTAAATAACAATAGCAATAAATGAGCTTAAAGTTTTGCAAAAATACGTCAGCTTTTTACTTTAGTTCAGTAAAATCCGCTAGGTGGCGTCGACATAAAATCAAGGCTACCTGCAACATACTTAAAAAAGTGAGGTTATAATACGCCGGAGCGTCTCAATGGTGATGCAGTCGTACTTCGGCAGATCAACGAGCTGTACAGTACAGAGTATGCTGATGATAGTCTTGCAGCTGGGTATCCCGGTTACGGACGACACTCTTTTCTAAGGGGTAAGGGAGCTAAGGGTTCATTCACCCTGAATCTCGACGAGTGTGATAAAGAAAAAAATTAATTCCAACCGATTTCGTCTCTGCCACAATACCAGGAGACATATCTAGCCAGAGCACAATCTGTACCAACTTTTAAGGATTTTGTGGCAGTCCCACCATCCCACCTGGTGCAGTTAGAGAATTTGTGGCTACAAATGTAAGCAAGGAAGAACAGTTCTGAGGGGCACGGGCAGCCACAATGGCTATATTCTTGGTCGTCGCGTCCCAAACGCGCTTACCCACATGTTATCGTCTAACGATGAGCGGTTGGTTATCCGGGGAGCGACCCGAAGACGAGATATTCTTTGGTCAGCGGCGAATCTCCCTCCATCACAGTCTCCGTACATCGAGACTTCCAGGGTAAGAATCAAGCAACTCGTAGCCAGCTCTTTATCATCGGGAATAATAATAAAGAATAGCCTGGAAGTTTTACTACTGACGCTTTTTAAGGCCATTATAAGTATTTACGTTCCCTATTTAACCATCAATTTCATCAGTTCTCATTAGGGGCCACCTAAGTGTAAACTACCTTGCCAACAAATACATTTTTACTACTATTTCTGGAAGCGATTCGTCGACTAAAAGACTATATTAATTAAAGACAGGTACTATTAAACCAAGTCAGCCATTCACTGGCAGACGTCATCTGCGGAGTTGTTCTTCGCAAGGCTAGAAAACTCGGTGATCGACGACCCTATAATTACCCTCTTGACTCTAAGCATTCAAACCAGGAATTATTGATCCTCTCCAAGGTCTACCCTGGGCAAACCTATAACAGCTATGAAGAAAAAAAATTAAGCCAATGGAACAGCCTCCACTGGACAAGTATCACTAACCAATCTCCCTGTCTAAGATCACCAAAACAACTAAATCTGCAAATAAAAAAGTGCTTTAGACACCAACGTCTTCGACGTTATACCGGGAGACGTCGGGAAAGAGCACTACAATTAGCTCCAAAGCTTCGGACTTTGTAATTTTTCTCCCGATCAGTCTGGGTATTCAGCAGCAGGCCAGAGAAGATCACCCTGACTGGGGTATCCAGGCAGTCACAATTGCTGTTAACTGCAGTCAAGAAAGAGTTAACTTAAGAAGCTCACAAGTCTTTTTTAGGGCGATTGGAAGTCAAACTACCTTGCCAACAAATATATTAGAATTTAACAAAGTTAATAGAAAACAGCTTTCAGGGGTCACAAAAATTTTAAGCATGCCTTAAGTTGCAAGAGGGTGAATTGAAAGAAAAACTTTGAGTGTATCTAATAAATATAATTTCACTTAGGCGTCAAGAAACTGACGCAGAAAATTTATCGAGATTGAAACAGCAGCGTCAAAATCGACAACTAAAGAGTCCAATACATGAGAGATCAGCTTTTCATTGTACCCTCACAGCAATCTCTGAAATCTTTAAAGATCCTACTTCAGATTTTTTAATGAGTAGAAAATGTATTTGTGTTTTTGTGGCAATTAAAACGTAGGGTTTAAGGTCCAGGACTTTGTTGCTCTGGTAATAAAGTTGTGAGATATGAGAAAAAAAATTTTCTTTTATTATAAATTTTTTTGGGGTTTAAAATCTTAACAGCTTTAAAAAATAGCCGTTTTTGTGAATAACACGAAAGAAACTGTAAATCAACGGCTTCTTATAGCCACCGATTATTTTGTGGCATAAAGAACGCACGGTACTTTTAAGCATAATTATTGTTTTAAATTCTTACACCTTATTATTTGACCAATTAAACTATATGGATTCCGAAAAAATATGTTTTTTTTATGAAGATTTTTGTTCTGAGATGTATCAGGAATATGTGTTAAATTTCTTACTAAAAATGTTTCACATTACAAACATGTCAACACACTACAATGTTTCATTTAGTAAGTCTCGGGCAAAATCAAGACGGGGGGCTGCTAGTATTATATAGTCGTAAGAGTTAGAGTTAAGTTTCCCTCACTACTTCCCCCACCTCTCGCTCTTCCCCCCTCAGCTCCCCCCCTAAATAAGGTAGTTATTCCTTCATTTTCTTGCATTTTTCGAGTGATCCTACTTTTTTTCTAGCTCCCCCCCGCTCACCCCCACCTCCCCCCACTCCCCCCAGCTTCCCCATAGATAATGTGAATGAAGTCGTAAAGCCTTATATATTAACTGTTACAAGTGGTCTAATTTTCACATATAATTTTATTTGACCATAACAAAAAGCTTTGTTACAATTATATTACTTATTATGTTTATTTTGATAACATACACTAAAATGTCTCTTTAAGTGCTCTGCTCTTACATAACCTTTTTCACAATTTTGACAATTATTTTTTTGAATGTTTTTTTCATGACTTTTCAAATGTCTCTGTAAGTGATAATTTCTTTTGAAACTTTTTTCGCATTCAATACACTTGAAATTTTTTCTAATTTTTTAGCATTTCTTTGTGTGACGCAAATAGTTTTTCTTGTCAAATATTACAATGCTACACAGATCACATACAAAAAATTTTTATTTGTGAATTTTCACGAGCGATGATAGACACTTTCGATTTGAAAATTTTGAGTTACATTTGTCACACTGATAAAATTATGCATCTATCATGGTGTATCTGAAAACATATTACAAAAAACGGACTGTTTATGATTACATAAAACTGGGTACTAGACGGTACTGAAATTTGCTTTTTTAATGAAAGAGAAGAAGAAAGATTTGCAAGAAAGTATAAAAATAGTAATGAACTATACAATTGTTTTTTTGTTACTCTAAAATATCATTCCAAACAATATTTTTGATTTTAAATTTGTTTTCTAATTTAATTTGGATAATAATTTTTATTGGGTTTCTACATTCCGACAATGCAACATACAACTGCCCATGAGAAAATAATGGTTTTGTAAGGTATTATTCTAAGGCATCAAAACTTTGACCTTGAGATTTATTAATAGTCATAGAAAAAGCTAAGGTAAATGAAAATTTTTTTCTGTACAATATAAATAGTAGCGAAAAGTAATTGTTTGTTTGTAGTGTTATTCGTGGAATAAAGACTTTATTTCCTTTTTTTTCACCAGTGATTATTTCAGCTTCGATGTTGTATTTAAATAATTTTGTAATGTGTAATTTTGAACCATTGCAAAGTTCTTCAGATATGTTTAAGTTTCGTATCAACATAACAATAGCGTTAATTTTTAAATTTAATTCATGTGGAGGAAGGCCTTCTTTAATACTATTAAAATATTCTGTAGGAAAATTAATATAAATATTATCGTCTGATTTATCTACTCCTTTGTGAGATTCTTTATCAATACTATAGTACGTTACTAATGTTCCGACCATATTATTTAAAATTTTTTTGGTTCAAAAAATGAGTGTATTCATTGTGAGATGTTAATTTAGCTTTACTTATAAAAGAATCATCATCATTATTAAAAATTTTAGAACATACATCATTTGTTTTCCATGTCTGAGGAATTATAAAAGTTTTAATTTTGCCTTCTCCTATATCCAGTAGCAATGAAGAAAATTTCTTATCAATTGAACGTATATTATTTTTTGAATAAAAAATATTAAAAGAAGGCCAAAAATTAGAAAATTTTATAGTTTTTCAAACAATAGTAATTTTGCTTCTATTTTTTACTACTGGGAGAATTTGACGAAAGTCTCCACCTAAAATTATAATTTTATTTCCAAAAGGCTTATTACTACTAGATAAATCTTTAAAAGTCCTATCAACGATGTCTAACGCTTTTTTTGGTATCATAGAATCTTTATCCGAAATAATTCCTTCTACATAACGTAAATTTTGTTTATCTGGCTCAAACTGGAAGAATGCACTTTCTATAGTGCTTAAGTCTAAAGGAAGTCTGAAAGTTCTGTAAGTGGTCATTCCCTTTGGGAGCAGAATTAAAGCAATACCTGTCCAAACCATTGTAATAATTTCTTTTTTAATTGATATGAAATAATAAATTAAAGTTTTGTACAGAAAAGTTTTTCCAAATCCACCAGGACCATCGATGAAAAAATTTTTTTTAAGCTTCATTATATCTTGAGAAATTCAACGTTGATCATGACTGAGTTGTGAAAGCATTTCATGGAATTTATGTTTACAATATATTCTTTCATCATTGTCAGTATCTACATTTTTTCTTATCGTTTCTGTTGGTTCTGGTAAACTGAAATCTTCACAAGACATATTTTCAGAATTAAAAATTTTGTTTAAATGTAAAAGAGCTTTATTTTGATCATCTTTACAATCTTCAATGGAAAATTTCCTGTATTTGTTCCAAATAATATCCCAAAAAAAATTGTCAGACATAATAAACCATGCGAAAAATTTTCGTAGTTAAAGAGGCCACATAACGTTACATGCTTCTTCAAAAATTATATCGCTTTGAAAATCGTGTTCTACTAATCCTATAGAAATAGCTGTTTTCTTATACGTACTGTAAGTGATATCATTAATAGTTTTTAAATTGATAAAAAAAGTTTTTCCTGCTACTTTATTCAATATCAATTTTAAATAAAATCTTTCCTGATCTCTTGGAGAAACTACATTTAATCTGCCGATTGTTATTTTTTTTTTTTTAACACGTTTTCGTTTATTCCATTGTTTTGCTTTATTGTTGAATATATAATATTTAGGAATATTTACGTATTTTACTGATTTTGCACTTTCATCAATTTTATTCAGTGTAAACCATGCTATTAGAGGGGTCTTCTAATTCGTAAGTGATTCTAAATGTATTTCTTAAGTGATTTAAAAAAATATTCATGATAAAAGCAGGATAGTAGTCGTCGTAATAGTGGTTGTTATAGTATTAATAGTAGTAATAATAGTAGTAGTAGTAGTAGAAAGTAGTAGTAGTAGTAATTTGTAATTTTTTTACACAGATCTATCTCCAACTTTAAATTTAGACTGTAAGTTCTCTGTAGATGTATAAGGAAGAATTTTTTTTTTCGTTGCAATTTGAGAGTCTAATTCGCTGTCAAATTTTTGTTTGGACATTTTGTAACTCCTTAAAACGAATTTACGAAGTAAAAGTAAACGAAGAAAAAAATACCAGTGGGCCAAAATTTTGGTTATGAAAAATAAAAAGAAAAAAAACAATCAACTAACGATACTGTTAAAACAAAATCAATTTGTGATTCTAACAATATCGTAATTTTGTAATTTTTGACGATATTTGAAATCTTTTAATACGTTGTCGTTTTAAATAAACAAAAATTAGGCATTAGTCAGGGAAAATGAAAAGTGATTGTTAAAAATTTATGTAATTAATTATGATCATTGAACATTTATTACATACATAAATTTTAAGTCATAATTAATATACTTCGGGTTTTTTGTTTTCATACTTCGTAAATCTAATTTGCAATTACGGGGGTTGGTGCGTAGAGCGCGCAGGGGGCATATATAGTTATAAGAGCTTAGAAATATCTATTGACACATACAGGATAGACAGCTCATTTAAAAAAGGGAGCACTAAAAGAAATAATTAAGCGCACCAACAAAAAGTCAAGGGTACATCTCTCTGTCTATATAAACTTTACCACTTTTATTTGAAATTAGCAGCTTGTTCTTCATATTTCCCTAAAAGCAGACCAGTAATCATTTCCCAGCGTAGAAAATTTATTTCCGAGTATTTTCGAAAAATGCCATAGTCTTCACAATAAAAGGGGGGGTTGGCGCGCGGAGTGCGCAGGGGGGTGGAGCCCTACTAGTATACATATGTACGCATGCGCGTGCGTGTGTGTGTAAGTGTGTGTAAGTGTGTAATTGTTCTCTACACACATATATGCACACCCTTATATATAGAAATTTTGTACTGGTACTTATACGTATACTTATACACGTTAAGACGCTGTTATCGCTTAGGTACGGTCACGCCATCTGACATTCGAGCTTCTTTGGTGTATTCCCCTATATGAATATGCTATGATTATGTCACTAACTGGTCAAACTGCTTTGCCCTTGCAAGTAAAAAGATAATGAAAACTTTTACTCGATTTGATCTCAGGAGTCTGCATATGAAATTGAAAAGTTATGTCACCTACTTAAATTTAAGAAATTCAAGAAACTTATGCACATTGGTTTTTTCAAACTGGTGGATTTTTCTCAATGGATCAACTACTTTAAATTTTGTAAATGCAATATCATATTATTGGTAAGCGACCTAAAGATCTGAATGGACTGGCATTTGTTCAGTTCCATAATTTTTTGAGCTCTCAAGTTGAGCTAAGTTGAGCTTGCTTATTTAAATTTAAAAGAAAAATAGAATTTAGCAAGTGAAAAACACTACATAATGATATTCGTATAATTTTTCGGTTTTGGGAGATTTTTGTGTCGCCATATTTTAATTATTGTTCTCAATTGTGTGCTTGTAACATTAAATAACCGTTTACCGACCAAAAATATGGAAATGAAATAATAAATATCGAGTTTTTCTATTTTTGGCCGCATAAGATTTGCTATTTTAAATTTTCAATTCTAATTTCGAATTTGCGTTCAGCAACCACAAATATTCCAATAGACTGATTTTTGGTTAATGTGGCAGGTTTTTTATGTACTTGGCTACCATATTAGATCCGCCATTTTGAATCATGAACTGAAAATATCAAATTCTTTTTCAGCAGACCAGAAAAACTTTATAGACTAATTTTTGTAGAGTTTTGAACGATTTTTATTTTTTTTGGCCGCCATATTGGTTCCATCATCTTGAATTTCCAGATGCTAATGCCAAATTCACGTTCGACAACCCATGAAATCTGTATAGACACTATTTTTAGAACAAAAATGTCATTTGTTCCTTAAAAATCAATTGATCTTCTAAAGAGAACGCTGTTGGGGGGTGTTTTCACCCTCAATTCATTTTTTTTCAGTTTAGATCAATTTTCCTGTATTCTGTATTGTTTAAGCTTGAAGCTCAAAAAAGAATCATCTTGATTGGTATAATACAGCTGCCGCTATTTTATTTCGACAAAAAAAATCGCGTTTTGTCCCACTGTGCGCCCGCTGTCTTCTGTTAATTATATTATGTTATACCGTTTAATAAGCATTATTTTAAATTTTTGAATGGATTTACTAGTTGGTTTTTCAATAGAATAAAAAAGAAGCGGTCAAGTATGTGCCAGTGTTTTTCTAACCTATCTGGAATTTATCCCACTAGCTGCAATGGACATTCTTATAGCAGTGCTTACCACTTTCTGAAAAAATATAAGATTTGTTCATTCATCCACTTTAGAGCAGTCGAAGCTGTTCTTCTTCCTACAGTTTGGGGGACCACAAAAGAAGCTCTTACAGCAAATTTTTATGAAGTTTTTTTGTTTATCTTGTTTGGATAGTGTGTCAAAATTTTTAAGAGGAATCTACTTTTTTTGCTTCACAAAACTTAGACTTATCAATAGTTCACCTATAGAACTACACATACCTGGGTTTGATACTGAAGACCAAAAAATAAGTTCTGTAAAAGACTTGCTTGTGATGATCTAGTTATTAATTCTCTTGATAAGGCTTGTAAACGCCTTGACATAGCTTATTCTCTTAATCCTAATGATACAACAGCTAGAAACATGGCACACAAAAGATTGATTAATTCATCTATCTCAGAACGCTCAGAGTATTCGGAGGCCTTCAAGCGATCTATGATTGGACACACGTTCTTTGTTGAAGCACTTGGAGGCCTCTGAGCTGTTTGTAAACTATACAGCTATATTCACGTACAGAAACTCAGTGCTTCTAAACAAACAGTCTTACAGTGACTATACCTATAAAGACATATATACATACAACTAGGAGGCCTCCAAGTGCTTCGACTTCTCTAAGATGGATGAATGAACAAATCTTATACTTTTGCAGAAAGTGGTTAGCATTGCTTTATGAATGTCCATTATAGCTAGTGGGGAGAATTACAGATCGGTTAGGAAAGCACAAATATGCAGCAATGCTAGTAATTACTTTGCTAGTGTGAATCTACGCGCTAGCGCACACTTGATCCCTTCTTTTTTATCCAATTAAAAAACCAACTTGTAAATCCATTTAAAAATTCTAAATTATGTTCATTTAATGATATGGGTTATATAAAAAATCATGGACAGTGGGTGCTTGGATACTCAAGTATGAATCATAAGTGTATGAAATTCTATAAAAGACAATACGTAAATATAAACTTATCTTCCATAAAACGATATTGTGTACAAAGGTGGTGCAGTTATCGTTGAAATAAGTATATGTAATTTAATTCGGTTTGATTTAAACAATTATTTTGATGTTTATTAAGCAAACAATTATCAAAAATATATATTACACCGATAATAAGAGTTTTAATTCAAACCAAGGAAGGACGTGCTGGTAACATTTCTCACGTCACGCTCACATATATCAGATTTACCCATAATCATTCTTGGTTCATATTTAATACCCACAATATAATCGTATCTAAAAGGTTGAGATAAACCATCCTGTAGTACCGCTTTATTTTTCAATAGGATAGTATTACATGTCAATGAATGTTCCCTCATTACGTTCATCAGACATAAGTTTTTTGACAGATATTATTCAAACATAAAACGTATACTTGAAGTATGATAAAAAATACCTTAAATTGCATTTACAGGTCTAAGTGATATATTTGCTATGGCTAATTAAATAAGTGGTGTATGAAACGCGTCTACGAAGTGTGGTGGATGCAAGGGGCTTTTTCCACCAGAGCACGTTATGTTTAACTTGCTCGTAATAGCTGGGAGACAGTTAAAAATATTAATCAATAAGTATGAATTAATAGATTTTAATTTGCTTCTTTTATTGGAGCCATTTTTTTTTTTTTTTTTTTTTTGTGAAGAAAAATGAGCCAAAGGTTCAAAGCGTTTCTGTGAAACTTGCCATGGCTTAAAAAAATTAATTTGTCAGGAATAGAAAAAATAATAACAAAATATTAGCTCTACAAATTTCTAGAGTGGGAGAGAAACGTTGAACTTAGAGTACTTGGGCGAGAAAAGCCTCGTGTGAGCTAGACGGCCCACTTTCAGTGGAGGTGTCCATGCATAAGAAAATGTTTGAAGAAAGTGTGATACTTAATGGAAAAAATAGAGTCCATTTGACTTGGTAAATATTTTCGTAAAACCATACATCAAAGTTTTTTAAACCATGTATAATACCTATGCATAAAGGATTGGGCCTTCACTCAAAACTAGGCATGTGCTCACAAAAAAGTTCAAATTAAAACTGTCAAATGGAGCACTTATGAGGCAGGACTATACACTGTGTGCAGTAGTCTAAAACAGCGCCACCTGCACGGCAAAAAGGAGGTGATACTGAATAACATGATTGCATAGCCTGTTATGGACTTTAAACTTTGATAATTGTTTTTTGTCATTTCAATGCATTATGGTACTTAGTGAGTGAATTTTTAGCGTTAAGAATTGGTATTAAGCAGATAACAATTTTTATTACAGTATCTAATTTTTTTTTTTTTTTAATATAAAACAATTGTTGTAATCTGTTTCAAACAAATTGTTGACACTAAAAATTGGTACTCTAAGTATCAAAAATGCATTAAGATAGTTAACAAAGTTTGCAGCCTATAACGTGCTATGTAATCGTGTTATCTAGAACCGCATCCTTCTTGCCGTGCAGGTGGCACTCTTTCAGATTACTGCACGTAGCGAATGTATAATACGCAAAAGTTGTCATGAGAAATGATATTCCATCTAATAGTCCACTTAACAATGAATCAGCTATTGTTAATCTATAGGATAAAAAGGGCCGTGAAACTCACTAGATTGACTACAGAAAACAGAGAACTGATGTTACATATTTCAATAGTTTTAGTGACCTCTCATGCCTTGATCTATTTTTCTACGTTTCAATTAATTTTTAAAGTATAACTAAAAGTAATATAAAAAGTTAAATATATCTAACTGTGGTCATCTGAGTTACAGATTTTTATCTAAGTACCTTTACCATAAATCTACATGATCAACAATTATTCTATCAGTCACAATTTAATTATTAACTACCTTGAGAGAAACCCACCACCTGGATTTAATGTTACTAAACATTTACATGGGCTACAATAAAGCTTATGAAGATAGAAAAGTATGGTAAATGTGTATACTAACAGGAAAGTAAAATAAGTCTTAAACCGCCTGTGCAATGATATCCAAGACAATTAGTACTTTTAGGGCAAAGATGTATTTATTTAAAATGAATCCAATAAATATCTTCCCAAACTTTCTGGATGGTATTACGAATCGAATGCGAAAAATCTCATCGTAATTAACATTACTGCACCAATTGCAGCTTGCTTAATGCTTCGTTTATTTGACTAATTTTCAAACAAGTAGTTAAGTAGAAAGCTACATTTTTTACGCGAAACTCTTTAGATACTACCAAATGATCAAATTTTTATTAACTTTGTATTTGATCCCAACATTCTCAACATCTAAAGTCATCATAATTAATTCTATATTATGATTAATATGGTTAAAAACTGTATATAAGTTATTGCTTACACCATTTGACTTTTAATTAATGTATTTTTCTGTACATAGTTTTGTTTATCTTAATATGTAATATTGTTGCAATCTACTTAACTTATGTGAGCCAAATGCCCTGTTTAGTTACGTATGCAACATACATACTCACGGTAGCTACCCTTTGACAATACAGGTTTGTATATCCATCGTAAAAACACGGCATGCTTTTAACGTCTGATGCTTAATAGTTTCCATTACCGGAATAGGGATTCTCGTGGAATGCTTATTCATTTGAATCTCCGCCTTTGTTCAATTTCTTCTGTGGCTTTGTTGACTTTATTAAGTTTACGGAAGTCTTCACTTGCAGCATGTTAGATCATAAGTCACTACTTCTATGGCCAAAAAGCCTTTTTTCACCACTGAATTGAAAGTCAAATTTTTCTCACAAAAAAGCATTTTTTCGTAAAATCACAAAGCATCTTTCATACAAATTAATCACGTAGATGACTATTTAACTCTGTTTTAAAATAACAATGTTCTGTTCATTGCTTCTAATTTGAGAAAAATTTCCTCTTTCTTTTATGACTTCTTCTTAAATTTAAAACGTTTAGTGATTTCGTTGGTCACTGGCTCTTAATGTTTTGCATTTGATCAACTAATGCCTTATAATTCTTCAAAGTATACTTTTCTGGTATACACTGAAAGAGTGCACATTTTTATTTTATTTAATATTTCTTACTTAATAATTTTTTAATTATATTAAGTAATTCGTCATTATCTTATACATTAAAATGAATTTGAATACCATACACGGGTAATTTGTATAGAGTACGCTAAACAAGCGCTAAAGTGCGTTTATCTACAGGGTGAAAAACCTACAACAAAAAAATAACAAGGGTATAAAGAGTCTTAAGTGATCTCAAAGAATCAGTCTAACTCTTAGCTAGAATCCATTTTTATTCTAGTCAAGAGAGATGTACAATATCCCAGCAGTCTACCACATAAGTAAGTCGTACAGATGAGCCTGGATCAAAGTCATAATGTTAGGAGGCCAACTGCTAGTAAGGTGAATACTTTTACGGTGTTTATTGGGTGATTAATAAATCTGGGTACACCTAAAAAGTCGAGTTCTTCTCCAATAGATAAATACGCTTATATAGAATAAAAGAAATCTAAGAGAGTCATCGAACGCAGTGCTTATAAACCCCTACGGAAAATGATTCTAAAGGGAGCGATAGGAAAGTGCGCTGCCATTTTGACTTAAATCAAATGATAAAAAACTTAGTACCTGGAGAGATGTCTTAATAAAATAAAGTTGTTTGGCATCTGACTTTGATCGTTTTCTTTTGTAAGGAGGTAAGTTATTTCTCAGAATTAATCAAATGAACATCTTCTTTGAGATTCTTAAAAGACCATTAAAACTTGGTCTACATCTATCTCACATTATAGTCCTATGTATCGAATTTTTCGATATGCTCACATATCACATTATAGATATTCTCAGTTGCTACTTTATACATAAGACTATCAGTGATGATATACAACAGTTTGCTTAGGAGTCCAATTCAATTTCTGACAAAATCATAATGAATTGTATGTACACAAATGTTTTAGACAGGTCTGAGACACTTAATCTTACATGCATACATAGGTTTTTGAATAAAAATACAAGTGCTTATTAGTTGTATAGCAACAAGCTACTCATCAAATGTGTCATTACTATACAAATGTGGAAGTGCAATGTATTCTTATGCAGTTAATCTTCTCACCAACTTGTTCGTAAGCTTAATGTCAATTGATTCACGCCAATTTTTTATTGTTCTTTTATATACATGTTTAGGTCCATACATGTTTTTCATAATGAACTTTGATGAAACTGTATGGCTCTAAATATTTTTACTATACGAAGACCATGACTCGTAGCTTGCTCCAGAACGTGATAGTGTGTGACATATTGTTTTTAGTCGTACAGAGTAGTCAATTTTTTTTTGTTTAACTACTAAAGGTGTCATGTGCTGAGCATAAAATGGTAAATGGAAAATTTCAGGGTAAGCAACATCTACTTTGAGTATATATCTAATTTTAGCAAAATTTTTTATATTTAAAATATCTATTAAGTTAAAACTTTGAATTTATTTGAAATCTGCATAAAGCAAATGTTTGGGTCATGGTGTAACCATACAATTTTTTGACATTATAATACATAAAAAGTTGTTCATACATACTATAGCGTTTGCCTTCTTTCATGTATGCATTATGTGTTTTAGCATAGTGATTACAACATTGCTTGATATCTCCACTTATACTATGCTCATTAAATATAGGCATGTCAACATTAGTTAGCAGTTTAAGTTTTACTTTTAATGAATTGCTATTTTTATTATTATTATTATTATTATTATTATTTATATTATCATTATTCTTATCATCATAACTATTATTACTAAATTATCTTTAATTTAAAAAATATTTTCAAAATTTTGTATATATCAACATAGCATTCCAATTTAAAGTGAGTGTTGTACATTGACGTGTACGTTTCTAAGTAGTACAATAGTATATAACATAATAAAAAAATGAATAATAACCAAGTAAAATACTTATAGAAATAAATTATCTAAATAAATTTTTTTTCAGTAAAATTTTATGTTCAGATTTGCTTACTAGAGTTTGGGAATTGGCACGCAAAGTACCCCGTGGTAGTAAAACCTCACTAGTGTATATGTATATTCTAGTGGGGCTTCACCCTGGGCACTTCACACTCTAACACCCAACGAACAAATTATGATATAAGTCAAATCTTTTCTGAAAAAGTTGTGCTTTACTATTTCACTAAGCCTTAAAAAATTATTCAGTTCATTGATGAGTAGGTGAAAAAACATGTTCAATTAATTCTTACCTGAGTCAAAAGACTATGACATTATCTAGAAATACTTAAGAACAGATACTCTGCAAGGAGGGCTAAATAACAATTAGGGGGCTGCTTTTCAGGAGGCATGAAGAGTAATATACCACTTATTCCAAGTATAGGCGGTAAAGCTCACAAAGAAAAAGTGATCTGCTCTAGACTTCTCTTTTTTTCGAAGTAAGCATTAGTACTGGGCATCTGCTACTTGGATAATTATCTTTTATTTGCGTCTTAATAGACATTCCCAAAATTTATTTGTAAAGTTAGCATACCTTGAATCTTTTAACTGTTGTTTACGTCATTTCCGTGGGTCGAATTTAATGCTTTTTTATACTTTATTTAATATATTTAACGTTTTAGTGAAAAAATATATTTACAAGGTTTAATTTGGACTTTGTTTGATTTTTTAAAGTCTTACTTGTAGTTTCAATTAAATTTCTGCATTCTAAAACGGTACCCGTGGTAAGTTACTTTGTTAAAGGTATTGGTATCTACACTTACAATTGTAGTTGGGTTTAACTGATATTATTAAGCAGATAAAAATAGTAACAATACTCGTATGATTATCAATGCAGGGTATGAGTGTGTTAACATTAGTGGAACCAAGCAGCAACTCATAGAACGGAATACCGGTGCCTCTAAAGAAGAAATTCCCAGCTGGTAGCATTTTTATATACTAACAAAACTCTTTGAGGAAAGATAGTATAAAGAAGATACTTTAGATCTCCGTAAACCATAAGGTTTGAAGCAACACTATTTGAAAACTAAAAAGTAGACAACAATATTAAATATAGAACGATAAAAGATACAGCAATTACTATGGGTTGAATCGATCATAATACTTAAATCGATAAAATTTTCAAAAAAGAAAGCACAATTATGCTTCTTTTACAAATACAATTTTTTTTCGTAGATTTTAACTGTAGACAACATTTGAGACGATGATACTTGGAAAAAAAATAATTTTAAGTGTATTTTTTATATAATAAAAAAGTAATCTTTTTCTTACCACAAGTTAAATTTTTTAATACGAGTTTAATCATGCCTATCGTTCAACTTACTATTTCCAAAAAAATTAACCAAACATTTAAAGAGTTGCACTCTGTGAACACACACATAATTCGATGTATCTTCGTACATTCAGTTGATTGATAATTAAAATAATTATTTTTAAATGATATGTTAAGTAACTAATAAGTTTTTTTTATTGATTTAAAGCTAAAAGTAATTTATAATGATAGAACTAAGGGTTTTTGTTAAGTACCCCGTAAATGCTTAGCTAAGCAGATAAGATACTTATATTGTGATATAATATATGAGTAGATATACATTGTAATGGTAGGGAAAGGGTTAGCAACAACAACTTTTAATACAAACTTGTTTTTTATTAAAACACCCTTGTCCAAGCTACTGAAAGGGATGATAAGTTATTAATATAATACTTTTAAGTGTTTTATGTCACACTCATTCTTGCCTTCGACAGCGTTATCCTACTGTATCTTATTAATTAATGACTTTCGTCATTTGGATTTGTCAATTTATTTTGTATAGTTGGTTCTACACACAGGTATACATAATAAGGGCGTTTATTATTAATTACTGTATTACGTGTTATTTCATCTGAAAACATTTTTACAAAGTTGAATGGAAGTAATAAGGTTATTGATATAAGTCGAAATAGTTTATTATTATATTTCAATTTTATATTACAGTTACATCTTTAAATTTAATTAAAATAACGTCCAATGGTGGTACTGTTAAATTTAATATTTATTAAAAAACAAAACGATGTTTCGGCCGTTTGGACAATATCTTGGCCCTCATTAGGTACAAGGGATGTAAAATATTAATCATTACGATTTAAGATCGTAATAATTAATATTTTACATCCCTTTCGTAAGAGTCAGAGATTTTTGTACCTGATAAAGGCCAGGATATTGTCCAAACGGCCGAAACGTCGTTTTGTTTTTTTGATAAATACAAAATTCGACGGTACCGCCATTTGACGTTACTTTTATTACGAACCAACTGTCATTGGACATCTTATTTCTTTAAATTTAAGTTATAAGGAGCAATGACTATGTTTGTAAGGGACGGGCTTTTTTGTTTTAGTTCAATTCTTCTCATAAATATTTCTGACTTATGTAATTTTTATATAAAAAGTCAATCTCAGGTAATTACTTTAGGAGTCGAATAACTTATGAAATTGATCTATTTTTAAGTGAGATATATCAAGTATAAAAGGTAATTTTTTTAAAAACTAGGTAATTTTGAACATCTACGTAGTAAATACCCTTCAACAAGCCAATAAAGTACAATTAATGAAGAAACAAACTTTTAGTAAAGTTTTATTACAATTATACGAATAACATATCAAGGACATTAATTTCCCACCAATACATGTAAATTATTTAATCTTTTTCTAATTTATTTTTTATCCCTACAATGTATGTGAAAGCTCTCAACTAAATGAAGAGTTGGCTAGCGTGGAGCACGTAAGGGCTGAATCCTGCCTGGGTTTTTAAAATTTTTTGCTAACCAAGCTCTCAGTTGTGACGTCATCTGAAAATTGGGAGGGGTACTCAGCGTTTCGTTTCACTATAATAACTGCCCGAGTGACGAGCAAGTTGTCGTTTCACTCCTCTCTGCTTAACCCTTTACGTGGAGAGAATGGTGTCAAAAACCATTTTGTAACATAGTAGCCAAGGATTACAGCTAAAGTGTATTAGTACGGTTCTTTATTTATTAATCTGGATGGGATAAAATGTACAACATCAGTGCAGCACCAACAGAAGCTATCCGTAGCAGTATACGGACTCTGTATTTTTAGATGTGAATAGCCTTTTTTCTTTGAAGTTCACGCAAAAAACCAACTACTTTCTTGTTGCTACAATCAACATCACAATACGCAGCTATACCACATAAAACAACACTCTAAACTTAAATAGATGTCATGTATACTGATTTAAACATTGTGACCTGATCTGATCAACGCATCCGAATTGCCTCTTTTCCTCTAATTGGTTTCCGTGAAAGAACATAACACTTTTAAAAAACATACCACCTGAATGTTATATTTTGTATATAGCAATACATTCTTTTATTAATCGTAGGAACTCATAACATTTAAACGATATAAAAGCTTTCAAGCTAATAGAAAGTGAACATAATATATCAAGTATTGTAACAGATTGGATATATAGTGTTTGAAAATTAGAAGGCATATTGCAATGAAGAACTTCAATTATTAAAAAATTACGCTACAGTATAGGCACTTCTTTAAAGATAACTGAGTTACATTTGTGCTTTGTCTCCTTATAGTTAAAAGTATTTTATCAATAAGTACTTGATCATGGAATAAATACTGTAGATAATTTCAGCCTAGAAATCGTGTCAATTCAACGAACACAGTTCGAGGAAAGGCCGTTTCCGTTGCGAGCTAAGCCCAGATCACGTTGAAAGCAAATTTTGTGAAAGGATAAATGAGATATTTAAAGGTTCAAATAAAAAGTGGCATTTATTTATAATCAATTGGTACGTACATATGTTGACTGAGTAAAGCGTTCAGCTCAGGAGCGGCGCTTGCTTGGACTGAATGTGCTATGCAGAGCACGGTATATACATGTATAAACTTTTATGCGAATGTTTGAAAAGATTTAGCTTTAAAAAATATCCAATTAGATAAGAGTACATTTAGCCTCTGCAGACAACGACCTTTGAATATACTACAAAGGATTAATCTCCCTTACAGTATAAATGTATGAATGTTACACAGTCTCGAGAGTATTGTTTTAATCCAAGTAACGAAATGTATGAAAGATAAGCAAGTAAATTTGCAAAAGTAATAGTCATTTTAAATATTCTAGCAATTTCGCATGGCAATTAAAAAAATAAAAAATTTTACGGCACATTTTTTAGTATTAGCTTACATTAAATTGAGCATACTGCCCGCTTACTATGATCGAGCAAGGTGAAATCAGAATACATAGTATATGAGTCACAATAATACACTTGCTTATTAAAAAATTTTACAACACTAACTCTTATTCTTGCGATGATGGCACAACTGTTAACATGCAATGAATTAGAGAGCGTCCAGCCAAAAATTATACCCTGCACTATAGTCGTCCCGGGAATACGAACGCATAGACTTTTTTGTAATATTCGAGGAAGTACTTCAGCACCCAGCAGTATCTCGATTTCTGACGGGCTCTCCAAAAAGTCGTCAACTAAATTTAAACCTTGCACATGTTTCCAGTCACTCGACAGTTTGTGCACTCCGGACCTATAATTACTAATGATCGAGAGAATCAGTGCATAAAAAATGAGAGTAGCGTTCTCGCTGATGATAGATGTAATGGTAAGTCGAGCTTGTACGTGCACTTGAGGACCCTCGGCGCCGCTGACACCAATGATCTCACGGTTTATTGCTTGGTATGGTAGTTCAAGCCTTTTGAACAAGTTTTTCGCAACGAAAGATTGCTGTGAGCAACTATCAAGCATAACACGTGCTACATACGTACCTCCATCAAGACCTTGCATTTTTACCAGAGCAGTAGATTAAAGTTTAGTATTACCTGAAAATGCTCTCCAGTTGCAGGATAAACAATTACTTTTAGCTAGGGCTGCAGGTCAAGCTGAAATTGCCAGGTGCGTTGTAGTTGAAAGATTTTCATGCAGCATTGAATGATGTTTGCCATTGCAAGTTTGGCAACTCTTGAGCGATTTGCAGTTATCAAGCTTGTGCACGCCAAGAAAATTGTAGGAAAGGCCCTTTATTTTAACAATCTGTTAACGTTCTTGCGGTCCTTGAGCCTTAAATTCAATGCAGTGCAGGATGAGGGATTCGCCCTAGCAGTACTCTGTGTTATCATAGAATGCGTGAAGATCGAGCTGCTAGCTCCCTCGTCCTTCTTAAGGTTATGCTTATCTGTCGAAGATGTGATAATCTTGACCGCCAAGATGTGTTACTCAATAAAAAGCTTAAGCAAAACAAATGTCAGTGGCTTGGTGGTATTGCAAAACGAAGATTACAACTATCTGAAAGCTCAAGCATCGAGCATCTGGATAGTGAGAGCAACCACCAGGTCGTGCCAATGATCTGTGGGTTGATTAAGTTGCTTGAGCACGGCTAAGGCATTCACAGTGCTACCGAGCAGTGCCTTAAGCTCGTATGCTGATTCCGAAGTTACAGCTGGCACTGAGAGATGATCACGAGTTTTTGCTGCAACCAGACATCTGGTATTGGTGTCATGAACACCAAGCATTCTCTATGTGACCTCGAAATTGGTATTGACTACTTGCATGGTTCGTAGCATCTCGGCAGCCTTACCCTGTATGCGAGTTTTCAGCTGTTGCAATTTTTCAACATTGTGTATGCGAGACTCACGTAACACAATAGCCGAAAACAAGTCTTTAAATTCAAACTTATCGTAGAAGTTTCCCGAAAATGTAGGCACTGGTATTGCAGGTAAACTACTCAGCACTACAAGAACATCAATAGTAGAAGGTTGTGGCAGTGGCTCCCCTATCCAAAATATCAGTGATGAACCAATGCTGAAATCAGTCGTAAATTACATCGTTGATTCTGCGTTTATTTCATGCTGAATCAATACTCATTCAGCGTTGAATGAACGTTGACTTATTATCAACTGGGGAACATGTTGTTGTAACAGGTTGTAAGCTTCAAAATAATCTATTTTAATTGCAAACTGCAATGCTACCATGAAAAATGCACTGTTTTGAAGTTTATTACTGTTATTGTTTTCAATAAACACTGATTCAATGCTAAATCAGCATTGATTCAACATGGAATAAACGCTGAATCAACAATGTAGTTTACGACTGATTTCAGCGCTGATATTTTTTATAGGGAATTTTATTCAGATCCGAAGGTAGCGTTTATAGCTCTACAGATATACCTAAAGTTGATTTCAAATAACTCTCTTCTGCAAGGCTATAGCAATCTTACTTGAATTACTCGAGCTTCTCATACGCTCGAGAAACTCCACCAAACAACTCTTGCTGGCAAATACCCAATTGATCTAGCGCTAGCGACATGCCTAAACTCTGTGCAGCGGTGTGTGCGAGAAATCAAGGTGACAAACCCGCCTGCCTTGGCGAATTCTAAGCGTAGGTAAGCTGCTGGCACTAGTAGCCGAAGAACACTCAACAAACTCAAGACTCTTAAGCTTTATCGACACTCACATGGACAGCATTGACTCTGGCAATACTGGAATTCTCGCGTCTCTAATTTAAAAACTGCCTTGACTTATTTTTTGTTTTAAGGAACCACACTCTGCTACCAAAGATGTTCGTAGAAGGGCCGTTTCCGTTGCGAGCTAAGCCTAAACCATGTTGAAAGCATATTTTGCGAAATGATAAATGAGATATTTGAAGGTTCAAATTAAAAGTGGCATTTATTTATAATCTATTGGTACATACATTTGCTGACTGAGTAAAGTGCTCAGCTCAGCAGTGGTGCTTGCTTGAACTGAATGTGCCACATAGAACACGGTATATTTATAAACTATTATGCAAATTTTTGAAAAGATTTAGCTTTAATTAATATGCAATTAGATAAGAGTTCATTTAGCCTCTGCAGATAATGACCTTTGAATATATCATAAAGGATAAATCTTCTTTGAAGTATAAATGAATAAATGTAACATAATCTCGAGAGTAAGCAAATAAGAATAAGTAACAGTCATTCAAAGTAACCTAGCAACTTCGCATGGCAGTTAGAAGAACAATAAATTTTACGGCACATTTTTCAGCATAAGCTTACATTAAACAGAACAAATACTTTGAATCAAAACAAAATGTCAAAAAAACTGTAACTTCTCAAGTAGATATTAAAAGTTAAATACTTAAAAACTATATCTATAGCCCCTAAAAGATGGTGATTTTGTTGTTACGCATACGTACTCTTTTTTTTTTTTTTTACTAAATTGGCCTTATGTTTAAATCGCAAATAAATGTATTTATTGATAATAAGTAAAATAAGCTACGTATTTGTGACATTGTTTCCCGTACAACTTTGTCGTAATGTTTGCAACTTAACTTTTGTGAAAGCAAATGGTAATTCTGGTAAGTCGGATGCAGATAAAAATTTTATAGAATTTTTCCTATTGTGGACGAACTTAATTTACTATGTATATCTAACTCATCCACAGTAGCAACTGTGGACGACAGTAAAGTATTATCTAGAGGCAAACAATTTGCTGAAGCACATGTAATGCAAATCATTTTGTAAGACACTACTTTTTTGTATGCCAAATAGGAAGGATTATTATTGTGACTATTTATGCTTCTGAATAATGAGAAAAACCTATCTACATGGTCTTGACTCAGTTTATACGAGAGCAAATACTCTATATATTTACTGTCAAATATATGCAATAGTAAGTGATAAGTATTTCATAAGCAGATAATAAATCCATTAAATTCCACGTTGACTTCTTTGATTACCAGTACAGAGACAAGCTTATCAGTCTTTAGTTGGCCAGATTTCTGATCACCTTTCTTAATGTACCTGTTTTGAGAATTCCTTATTTTTCTACATGGGCAATATACTCATTAACTTTTTTTTCTAAAACAGAAAGTGTGGATGATGTTATCAAGAAGCGATCGCAGCTTTTGTGAAATTAGATGAGCATGTTTAACAAGTCAAAAATGTCGTTGATATTTTTGCAAAAATTTTTTTGCAACCTCTTAACTAGAAAATTTAATATTTTGCAAATCTTTCCGCAAAAAGTAAAGAAAGATTACTGTACTTTGACTTAATACCTGAGCTGCTAATGATACCTTCGTTTTCTGATTGTTGAAGAAGACATATCTATTACTCACTTTCTCAGCTAAATGTCCTACTCCTAGTGTTGCTTTATTTTAACTTTGTGATGTTTGACAAAAAAATAACTTTTTGACTTTTACATCTTGGTCAGTGACAATTTTTGATAATTTTCATATTATCTCATGTGATATTTCAAGCTGAAATGGTGTACTACTTAATCTCTTATTTGAAGTCTGCATCAGTCTAAATACTTCAAAAACAATTGTGTGACCATATTGAACGCGACTGGCGAGTTATAGTGTAGCGTTCCATAGACTAAGAAACGAAGGCCCGAAGTCCAGAAATTTCTTTCACCTCGAATTTTTTACATACCATGTTTTCGAGTGCGCTGATTACAAAAAAAATTGTTATAGAATTTCCAGTATTTGAGTTTACTGCAAAAAACGTGATTTCATAAAATTTTTTTCGAAAAATGCCTATATTTTGTAAATGGTAATGCGTATCAAAAAATGGCTTGCATCAACTGAAAGAGCGAAAAAAAATGCTTTAAGTAGTTCTAGTACTTTTTTTTTGACCAGCATAAACTTTTGAGAAAAATGGCTGAGAAGATGGTATTGAAAAATAGACGCTTCGCCAGACCTGACGTGTGCGTATATACATAAAATCAATACTCCTGCAATATCGTTTTCTCAGCTATTTCTCTCAAAATTTTACGCTGGTCAAAAAACACTACTAGTGCTCCTTTCTGTATTTTTCTCGCTCTTTTGAATGATGCAAGCCGTTTTTCGTATACCGCATTACCGTATTCGAAATATTGGTGTTTTTTAAAAAAAATTTGTATAAAAATGTGTTTTTTGCAATGAATTACCATACTAAGAATTTTTTTACAATTTTTTTCGTAATCAGCGCACTCGATAATATACCATATCAAAAATTCGAGGCGAAAGAAATTTCCGGACTTGGGCCTTCGTTTCTTGGTCTATCTAACAAACATTTTCAAATTTGAAGGAAACGGCGATGATGATTTTCGTGTTTTCATTGTCACAATAAGCTCTTGAACATGTGGTAGATCCTGAAATTAGGAAATGTATACTATGAAATTTCACATCTGTAAATAGACAACTGTAATTATGTATGTATACTTTCAATTCCAAATGTATTAAGTACGGCTTTTTCATACTGTCGACTTTATGTGAATTCTATCTACGAAACCTTCTTATGCACTCATATGCAATACGACGATGTGTGTAATTCTACTTTACTTAACACTTTCATTTATTAAAGAATTTTAACCTCAGTGGTGGTAATTCAGATTAAAAAAAGGTGAAAACATTATCTAAGAATCATGTTTTTATGTTCTAGTGAGAAAAATTTTTTTTAATGAATTTGATGTAGTAATACTAGCATTGTTACAGGAATTTTACTGCTCATTAATGCAGCAAGACAAATAAATAGAGATTGAAAAAAATTATACGATTCAAAACTTTACTATTGTAAAAGCATGCTTAAAAAATAAATTTTCTGAAGAATGTTAAAAAAATCAAGCTTATGAAATCCATTACCATCAATAGAAGAATGCAGTAATCTGCATATCAAACACTTCTTTATTTTATTCACTTTTAATTATTATTTCATAATGCAAAATAAAACAATCACGCTCAGTTATGCATGTATTTTCATATTTTGATGACAGCAGACGTAGCAGGCAAGATGTTCACATAACCCTTTTCCTATGCCTATGTATACCTGTATTTACTGTATATCTATATGCAGCTGATAGAGTATAA
Organism: Copidosoma floridanum; assembly: GCF_036245765.1. Lineage (NCBI taxonomy): Eukaryota > Metazoa > Arthropoda > Insecta > Hymenoptera > Encyrtidae > Copidosoma > Copidosoma floridanum. The sequence continues at coordinate 300,325 of NW_028321914.1, read as the reverse complement.
ATTTACTCATTAGACAAAGACATAGGGGGACTTGCTTGCAGCAATATCTTTCTATGCGCATATCACAAGATTTGACTCTTGGCGTGCTCTGTTCTAATATCTCTATGGATAAATATTTATTTATAAATGTACACTTTAGGTTAGTAAAGTATCTTTAGCGCAAAACGGTCGTGCCATCTCTCGGAATCATCATTTGAATAGCGATGGTGTTAAAGCATCTGTGCTTTGCCTGAACCAGCCAAAATTTTTAATTTTTTTGCTTAACACTTACTGAAGACCTAGGAAAATAATAATTATTATAAAATCAGGATTTTGAGAAGTTGTGACAGATTTTTTTTAAAAATATTATGTCTCTCGAATTTCGTAAATTTTTTAAGAGCTTTCATGTTAGTAATGTAGCGGTAAAAATTAGAGATAAACATTCTCGTCGTCGCATGCGATAGGCTTACAAAAAACACCTGGAGCTGAAAGCAAACACTCTTAGTTTAACTAATGTACTATAAAAATGGAGGTATAAGAAAATTAGGTTATGATAATTTCGTTATTGTTGTTTTATTTATTTTCTTCTGTTATTGTACTTCTTTAGACAGGGATAGGAACCTCATTTTTCCAATCATCTATGTATAATAAAATATGTATAAAATTATCAGTTAGCTAGCTTTAACCAGACACAAAAAAAAATAATTTACGTAGCAAGTAAAAAGCTAAAATAAATTTATGTAAGCATAAAGTAGCAGTATGCAGTTAAAAGAACACTGAAAGAAGCCATGCGAATACAATAAAAAATCATGCACAATGCTGCCTCTTCTATTGATGGTACATATGAGTACACTCTGTTGCAGCGAACAGCATACTAAAATATCATTAAAACGAACAACTACAAACTATTTATCGCACAATACACATTTATTTACTTTTATGTAAATCTATGTATATCTGATAAGTTAGATTCAGAAACATTTGTTTCTCTACTAGCGGCCCCCCCGTCTACCTGAAATTCACTGAATAGACCACCAAAGTGTGTTGACACGTAATGCAAAATGATTTTATTTAAAAATTTTACATCTATTTCTGACACTTCTCGAAATAAAAATCATCTTATTAAAAACATATTTATTCGGAATTCATACAGTTTACGTTGTCGAATAATAAGCTGTAAATAATTAGAAAAACATAGTTATGCCGAGAGGTACCGTGCGTTCCTTACGCCATACAATAACTGCTGGCCTTACAGGGCCGTTGATTTTCACTTTCTCGCGTTATAATGAATAAAAAGGGCTATTTCTTAAACCTGTAAACATTTCAAACTTACAAAAAATATATACCTGACAAACTGTTTTTTATAATCTTACAACTTTGTTACCAAAGCATCAAAGTCCTGAAGCTTAATCTCTTCATTTTTATTGCCACAATGAATACAAGTATTATTTAAAAATCTGGAAAATTTAAATAATTACTGTCAGGGTTATAATGTAAATCTCATCTCTTACGTAATGGATTCTTTATTTGTCGAATTTGACGCTACTGCTTCAATCTCGATGAATGTTCTGCATCAGTTTTTTGACGCCAAAAATCTTAAACATCTGAAGCATTTGAAGTTTTCTTTCCAATTTGCTTTCTTAGAACTAGATGCATAATTAAAACTTTTGTGAGCCCTAAAAGCTGTTTTTTGTTAACTTTGTTAGGTTGTAATGTATTTGTTGACAAGGTAGTTCGACGTTCTATGGCCCTAAAAAGGACCAGTGAGCTAAGCTGTTCCTTGACTGAAGTTTTCAGTAAACGAGACTGCTTGAATTTCTGAGGGTGATCTTCTCTGTCCTGCTGTTGCAGCACCAGACTGATCGTGAAGGAAACTACAACGCCTGAAGCGTTAGAGCTAGTTGTAGAGCTATTGAGATCTTTACCAACGTCTCCTGGTGTTACACTGGAGACGTTGGTATCTAAAGCACTATAGGTTTAAAAATTATAGTTTAAAAATCTATGGTTTAAAAATTCGATTAGAAATGCATATAAATATTATCATCAGATTCATCACCACTTTTGTAAAAAGCATAATCTATGCTGTAACATGTTCTCATTTTTTTTTTACATGATTTGGAATTTTATTATTTGCGAAGTAAGTATATTTGTTATAAAAAGTAAGCATAACGTTATTTTTTTTTTAATTTACTATCTTTGCCAAAAATGTCACGACAAACTTCAGTTGTTTTCCATTTATTTGGCTCTTGCAATGATTCAATTTTTTCTTCTTCAATATATTGTAATGATTTTCAAAATTTTTTATGAATCAAAGGCATTATTTTTAATAAAAAATAAAACTTAGCTGTAATGAAGTATTTTCTTTTTTTCAAATCTTCAATGAAAATTATTTTAATTTTTTTAATTAATTTTTGACTATTTCTAGATATTAAGAATCACGCCAAAAAATTTCTCAGCTGGCATGGGAGCATAACGTTACATGCTTTTTAAAAAATCTTCTTAAATCCTCAATAGGTTTAATAATTGCATTATTTAAAAAATATACAAGAACATGACGTAATATTTTTATACTAAATCAACAACAACGAACAATTTTATAGAATATTTAAACTGTCGACCTAGCTGGTAGCCCTATTTACCACAAAAGAGGTAGAAATAATCTGTTCCTTTTTATAAAACTATGATAAATATTCCAAGAAAGTTCACCATTTTATCTCTGACCTAGGTAATGCGCAACGTTTGAAACAAAAAAATATGAGGGATAAAAACTCCGTATTATTCAAAAACTTAATGTATGTATTATTTAATACATATGCATTCATGTTCTAATTTAATGTTTTAACGTTACACATTTAATTTTGCAAAATAAAGTAGTCATTCAAAAGAATGTTTTTTTCAATTCAATATATTTAATAAAACATAACCGTATACGTAAAAACGGCAGTAGTACCTGAAGTTGTTACCTCTCGAATAACCAAGCTCTCCTTTCCTCGTATTTCGCGCGTACAAACATTTCATTCCGTTCCAACCCAAACTTTTTTTTCATCACTTTTGGGCTAAAAGATGAGACATATGTCTCGGGGTTTTATCCATTTGACCCTTTTTCACTACATAAATGTTGAAACGGTGGTGTTGCTTCCAACGTCGGTAGCCCAATAGTACACTCCATTAGGTGGCTTTGTCTGAGGTTAAATGACAGCAAAAACATGGTCCTAATGATTCAAATAAAAATCTTTGAATTTTATGTCCCAAATAAGAAGTTATAGTGATTTTATGAAAAATACTGAATTGTAGCCAAAACCACATCATCATTACGTTCTAATTAAAACAGCTGTCACTTTTAATGGAGGTAAAATATCAAACAAAATTTTTTTTTTAATCAATAGGTCTTGATTCCAGCTTACAATTAAGCCCAGTAAAAACACTTGAACTGTTGAAGGAGCTTAGCTACACGTGCTAGAAAGTGAAATAATTTTTCGAAAATCGAAGAAAACTGATTTTTATAAAATTTTGTTTATCTTTTGACCAGCAAATTTAATAGAAACATCGCTTTAAATATTCATTGTTGATGTTGTGTGCAGTAGAAATACCATGAAAAAATTTTTTTTAACCTACTTCCTTTTAAAAAGTTTTTTAAGTCGATCTGAGCAAGTTACGGCAGAATCACCCATGTATGACCAAAGAGCTGCACTCCTGTGTTCAATAATTTTATAGTTTTATTATATTTGTAGTTTTATATGTATTTATTGCACTTATTGACTGTATTGACAATGTCAACCGTTGTGAAACGTTTTCTGTATCTATGTGTTTTACATTGCATCTTTCTATTAAAGGAGTTGGGTCACTCCCACAGGGTAGTAAAGGAATGCACGTGAATGTGCATAAGTCTGCTGTACTAACCTAGCCAAAAAACGTCCGCTCTATCGATTACGGAAAATGTATTTGTGTTAAACTCACCAGTATTCATTGATGTTTGAATAATATACTTAAAAAAAATTACAGAATATTCTTGAAGGTATCATGTTTCTTATAGTATTTATCAAATAGCCTAAATATTTTTTACATGGGAGTTAAACATAAGGAGTGAACTGCATAGTCAATCTCATCTTCTTTTCATAAAAGTGTACAATGAATTATTGAAATTGAAGATTTTAATGATATAACATTAATTTATTAAGTCTTATTAAGGCCTATGCCAAGTTTTGTATCATAATTTCGAGTAGAACGGCTTATAGAAGTGATTCTGTGTAAAACCATTGTGCTACGTGAAAAGTTGAGCTGATGGCAGACAATGTACTTAGTGCGTCTCTTTCTCTCACATAAATGTAGCATACGAGGTGGAAAAAAATTTGTTTACGTTTGTGCAAATATCTCGACGGCAAACACGCTTTTGTTTAAACTTTGCATGTGTATCAATACAGATGTCATAAATAACATGTCAGTTTTTTAAAACGTTCTCATCGCTATGTCAAGCGTAATAGGTATTTTTCTACAATTTTTTGACAACTCACATTTGAGCCCATGTTAAAGACGATGGAAAAGGGAAACTTCATGAATTTTTTTCTCGAAATCTCTAGACGCGATTGTGTTTAAATTTGGAGACAATATCCATACAATGTTTCTCAACAACATAGATTTAAAAAAAAATGTTTTCATCGTTAGGTGGATTAGGCCCTAATTTCTATAAAATGTATCTTGTGATAAATATATCTAATCTACTGTGTAACCGTACTTCACAGCCGCATTCGACTAGATGAGGCCAACGGATGATGGCAAAACGTTGTCAATTATATAAACATTAATACTATCATTAAGTAATTCAAGTTTTATTTCGAACTATAAGATTAACAATGCCCAAAAAATCCAGCTATAAAGTATTTAACTTTTATTAAAAAACTATGTGGTTGGCGCGTGGAGCACGCAGAGGGGCAAAGCCGTACTAGTATACATACATAGGATGGAACTTATGCAGACATTACATGTGTCAAGAATATATACTAAAAACATGGAAAAGTTATGATGACTCTCATCATAATTCCTATATTGTCATTATATACACGATTGCAGCTTACGTTTGTCCGCACAAATGCTGATTCATGTTAATGTATAAATATATATAAAAGGTGACTAATGTAGACTTCGCGTGCTTTTATGTAAAAACAGTGGATGTATACCAATAAAGTTAAGAAATTATGTGGACCGTCTGCATATGTACAATTTTGTCTCTATAATAACCCATTCTTACTCAATAAAGTTTGTATAAGTCGTATTTGATTAGTATGTATACATATATCCCTCTGATAATTCGACTGAATACGATTTCAATGAGACTCGTCTTACTTTACATTTACTAAGCTCATGCAATGCCCACATTATGATTTGATAAAGGTTTATATCACTATTAATGAAAAAAATAAATGATGCATACTATTACAATAATATTATCATATAATATTATAATATACATTATCATATAGGTATTATTTATTACAAAAATTGATTTTTACAAAGAGTGTATAGAATATTTACAAATTAACTATTAAATTCAATACATTTGTAAAACTGTCGAAATATATAATTGAAATTTCTATCAAAAATAAGTATCTACAATATGTATATAGTAAAAACTATTACCGTCATTGAATGCTGTTGCTATTTTACATTTTTTCAGGGTGCCGCCAAGCAAAATTCTTTCTTTGATCGAATTGGTTGAAACAGACGAATTTCGGTGCGACACTCCATCTGTACGAGCTTTATAATCAAAATATAATAAGGGAGACATTATTATTACTTTTTCTGTAGTATCTATTTTTTTCTCATCCACATCTTCAACGTTATTTATAATACAAAAGTTTCATCGCATATGAAAAATTTCTATCAAGTAAAAAAGAAACTGAATGTTTTAAAATAAAAATTAATTCTTAATCTATAAGAAATCAAAATTTTTCTGTACATTTGAAAATATTATATAGATACTGAGAATGTGTAATTTAAAAAAAAATTTTTTTATTACCGTTCTGCACTTTTGTATTTACTTTAAATAAAATCAAAATAGTTTTCTTAAACTACATTTTAGATTTTTAAATCATTTTCACGTTAAATTTTTATAAAAATTTTTATCTATGTTTTTGTATCCAGATGATGCCACATATAGTTGACCGTGAGCGGATTAAGGTTTTTTCAAGTATAAATCTACGTTGTTAAAACTTTTTAACCTTGTTATTTTACATACACCACCAACTATACTTAAATTTCTCATCAACATAACTCTAGCTTTAATTTTTAAATCCAGTTCATAGGGTGAAAGGCCTTTATGACTGTTCATGAAAGTAGTATGATCAATGCTTTTATAAGTTTTTACATCTTGTTTATAGTAAATTATGTCACTAAGGCACTAAATATAAACATGAGCGGGGCGGTTGTTGTATGTTGGTGCCTGAGCTGCATACAACATTTTTTTATCGAGGTCGTGAAGTGCAGTTTTGGGCTCGTGGGCACATTTTGCACAAAGTTAATCACTTTGGGCTTTAGGGTAACAAGCTATTTTGGGTCCGCTTTGCTTTTATAAGTTTTTACATCTTGTTTATAGTACATTATGTCACTAAGGCACTAAATACAAACATGAGCGGGGCGGTTGTTGTATGTTGGTGCCTGATCTGCATACAACATTTTTTTATTGAGGTCGTAAAGTGCAGTTTTGGGTTTGTGGGCACATTTTGCACAAAGTAAATCACTTTGGGCCCTAGGGTAAAAAACTATTTTGGGCCTGGAGGGCCAAAAAATTACCCAAAATGATAACAAGGGTGTAAAGTGTGGCCCAAGGGAGCTAAGCGGCAGTTACACTGTGTGCCCCTGGTGAGAAATAGTAGTTTTCGTTGGATAAGTGCCATCATCTCTGGGGCTATTTTGCGGCACCAGGGACCTGCAAAGCAGGGCCCAAGGGACGTTAGGAAGCCATGGAGCGATGGCGCTTATTTGGCGAATCCTATTTTTCTTACCAAGGGCACACCCAACCCTAAAAAACGCCTGAGGTCGGAAAAGATAATTTAGATTTTATCATTGATAAAATAAGCGAATTCGATGTGAGAAACGAATATTTTGTTATTCGTTTGGCGATTATTATTTCTACTAAAAAATTGTATATAAATAATTTCAAAGCCTTTTTTTAACTATAAAAGTTCTATCCTAAATAATCATTTCAATGTCTACTAATTTATTTATTTATTTGTTTAGTTATTTTTTTATTTTTTTTTATTTCATTTTTTTTTTGACAATTAAAATTTTAATATTATACAAATCAGAAGGTAAATAAAAGGCGCTATTAGTTATTTTTCTTCGAATTAGTATAGGTGCGATATCAGACCAAGCCATTGATATTATATTTTTACCTTGAGATAGTTTATAATTATTTTCTATAGAAAATTTTGTCCTGAACTTCCAGAAACATCAAAATAAAAATGTGTTAATTGACATATCTTTTTAAGATACTTTTTATACTGTTGTTTAACAAAAGCCATCGGTTTGAATTTGTGTTTACAGAGTGCAACTTTTAAAGGGTACTCTGGAGATAGTTGAAGGCTTATACCTTGTCGATAAGGTTACTTGAATTATGTATTATTATAGCAATATTTATTTGACAGCTAGCTATTTTATCAAGAAAATAAGAGTAAACACGCACTCTTGATACTTTACAGAAATAATCAAGACCAAACTTGGCAAGATTGATGAAGGATTCAATGCGGAAAGTGAAAAATCAGATGTTAGATTGATAAACGTGCGATCTAATTTTTTTTTTTTTTCTTTTTTTTCAATACATCTCACCAAAATCAAGCTTTATTTATTCCTTGCAGTAAAAGAATATGCATCTCTTCATTTTTTTACATTTAAATTTTCTAAATCAAATGATTTTTACAGCCTCACAAGAAAAACAAAGAAAAAAAATTGTCATTCAGACTAGACTGCATTTTACCTATGTATTTTTTACGTTGAATCCAAATATAGCTTCAGAATAGACCTATCCCCCTTCAGATTTCCTTTGATGCCAAAAAGTCTCTAGAATCAGGAAAATTTGCTTATTAAGCTTTTCTTAAAAAAAAAAAAAAAAAAAAAATCAGAATGGACTGTATTTTACTACTTTTGCACATGTTCAGTCATTTAAATTAATTGTAGTTTCAGTGTGAACCTAGCTTTTTTCAGCTTTCCCGTAGATGTCAAAAAGTCTCTAGAATTAAATGACATTGGTTTTTTTATCATATCTTTAAAAAAAACGACAATGGACTGTTTCTTAACGTTTGTATATTTGTGATCCTTACACATAATTATTATTTTGTATTAAACTTCACTCTTTTTGATCTTTCCCTTCAAGCTTAATGAAGCTTCTGTGACTACCACTAAGGTTAATTACAAACAAAAAAATCAAGTTTTAATTTTCAACAAACATATGTGTCTCAAAATTATTATTATGCTACTCTTAATGAAATATGAAGTGGAAAAATGGTTTTTTGTGTATATTTTTACTTTTTACGGAAAAATAATTTTTGTTTTTGTTATTCCAGTGCAGAACTGCAGACAGGTACAGCAGTGTGTCGGTCGGTAAAGCGGTGACTTTGTATGTGTCTTGTTTGTACATCGCCTTTTTGCTGTACCTAGTATATAAAGTATTCCGTACCTGTTATTATAAAAATCCTATAAGACTAACAGTTAATATAACAGTATTTGTCTCATTACATACTCCTTCATTACAAATAAAACACGTAAAAACTTCAATTCGTACGAGTTTTAACTTTTTCAAATCTCGTGATACAATGTGAGTTAGTATATGTCTGCTACCCACGTTACCTCATGAACTTCTGGACACGACTATTTATTTATTTCTATTACTAATTTATCGATAAATTGTCCCATAACCCTCAATTTTTAATGTAGTACATTAAAGACGGAGACTTCTTCTACAAACGTATATACTCATTCTCCTGGGACGGTTTATTTTAGTTTATTATAAATGTAAAACAACTCGTTTTTCACGCAGCCCTACGAGAAGACATGCTAACAGTTATAACTTTGAGCTCAAATATCTTAACATTTTGATCCATATGGGGTAAAAAGTATTCTTCTTCTATTAGAAATGGTGTATCTTTTTTGGGGACTTTCATGAAGGAGCCCGCTTGAATGTCCCTAGAACCCATTAAAATCAGATTTTTTAGTATATTTGAAAAAAACTATATCAGACCATATTCCACTAGTTTTGCAAATATTTGGTTCTTAAATTAAATTCGAATTTCAGATTTTTTTCTTGCATTTTAAAGCCTTTTTGTTAAAGGCAAGAATACCGTAGCATCAAGAAAAATTCACTTTTTAGCAAATCTACTGAAGAAAATTCCAAAGAAATATATTTCGCTACTCGTACCTATAAATGGTTGCTTAATTTAAATTTCTTTACAGAATGATTCGGGTGCCCTTAAAGTCTTTCTGTGGAGTCTCAAAAGTCTTCAGAATAAAGCAGAGTCAACTATTCTGGTTTATTTCCACAGAACTATACATGTATAGTACAATACTGTGATACGTCTGCGTATTTTAGACACTTAATTTAAATCTTTCTTCAAGTTGGCAAACATTACTTTTATTCTAGCTAAGAAGTATTTAAGAACAATCTAAAGAAGCATTAGTAGGAGGATCTTTATTCCAAGATTCCACCTAGTAATCTATCCCTCAACTCTGAAAACGGCATAAAAATATCTTATCCCTATTTTTCCACTTTTAGCATTACTTAGGATCAACGATGTGAACCCAGTGAGGACTTGATACCTCTTGAGTGCTTGATTAGCGTGAGTTGCCTTCCCTATCACGTTATAGGGTGCTTAATTAGCTTAATTCCCCTTGCCTCTTGCGTTTGTAATATAAAATTAGTCACCACCACTTTCCACTTTCATTCTGCCGTTACTTCATCCCACCCTGTTTGGTAACGATGCTCCATCTCTTTCATGTCCTGGTGGAATCGTTCTTTCTATTCCTCACTAACATCTGTACAATGACATAGTGATGACTCAGTGTCTTCTGTGTAATATTTTCTAACCTCTTCCTCTCTTTTTGAATATACCGACACTTTTGTTTCTTCTGGTAATAAATTATTATTTTCAAGGTGTTTTTTCATGAAATAATTATGAACAAAATAACATGAAACCTTGAGAAATCATACTACCGCTCGAAATTTTGGAGTAGGCTGACGAATGTAAGGGCAAGACAATGATGAATGAAAATTAAATTCTAAGCATGTGCTCTTATGGCAACTAAGCATTTTTTTACTGAAACTTGTAGCCTAGTTATTTATTTACTGAACATAATTAAGTAAAAAATAGACACAATAAAGCTTACGCAATACTAAAAACACTGCCATCTCGAAATATATATGTTTATGGACCTAATCAAAAGATATTAAGATAAACCCAGGCATGCATTTTTGTTTTTTATGTTAAAAGCACACGTAAGTGTCAACTGCTGGTATTTTGAGGATAAGCGCAAAATTTTGCATAATCATTTCTACTAACTTTTATATTGGATATCATGATCCAAAATTTTGAATCAGTACTTAATTTAACTCAACAAACAATATTCACAAATAGTCGTTTTAAATTTCAGCAGTATTAATAAATATTAACTTGATAGTCGTACCTCTAACTCGGGAGTCATGAAAGAACCACCTTAAAGTCAGAAGCCAAAAACTCAGGACTTTCTCTCGACAATTACAAGTTTCTCATAAGATCATTCAGATTTATCTGTGTATATTTCTGTAGGGTTTTGTTATAATCTTTATTTTTTACTGACGTAGTCGTCATCAATATCCTCTTCTTCTTTTATTTCTGTTTCTTCTTCACTGCTCTTCTTATTTTCTTGACTTTCTTAGTCACCCTGTTTTGTCTGTTTATTTAAATTTTTTTTCACATTTTCTGGATTACTCAGTAATTCAGTGTAGAGTAGTTTTACCATGCTTTTTCCATTAGGGTATAGAATTTTTCATTTAGTGGAGTGATTGAAACATTCTACTTTAGTTTGACAAAAGTAACAGTTTTTTTTAAATCGAGGCTTATTCCATTTTGCTGGAACAGAAAATAATAATGTATTGCTGCCCTTATCATTCGCATAATGCCAAAAAATTATACCCCATAACAGACAAATACAATTCGATACCCATTCTGTCGTCTCGTCCAACATTTCAAACCCAAAACATTCTTTGAATTTACTTCTCAGCTAGTCATTTATTGAATGACGATTCTTTTTAACTACGAATTCAACGCAAACGTAACAGAAGATATTGGGGTTACTCTTACATGGATTACCATTCAGTTTTTTTGAAGTTACATGTTTAACAACGGTCAAGTTACCCACCGCCGTTAGACTGCGGTTGCTTGATGACGACGCCTGTGGGGCCACTTTCCAACCCTGACCAGCCACCGATACTGGGCTTCCGATATCCTTCATCGTAACACGTTTTCTTCGTATGTCTGCCATGACGGCGTGATCTGGTGCTTTGCCAGATCACGGAATCACTCCGTTGCTCATTGTCACCACGTGGAGGTGCCCTTGAATACAAAACATGTTACAATGTGAAAGATCCGAGACATGTTGCGACCAGTAAATAATTTATCAGGTAACGAGACTTTTGTAATTGGACTTGACATTTTCGCAGTCGTCTAATAAATTTAATTTAACGACAGAACATACGCTAAAGTAGTAAGATATAGTCCACTGTTATTCATTCTTCGGAAGATATGTTAAAAAACATGGTTTCGCTCTATCCTAAAACTGATGAATGCTGAGTTAATTCTGAAACTAGAATTGATTGAATTAAGTAACCAAATACTTGCAATAGTAGTAAAATGTAGTCCATTGTAATTTTTGTGGAAGATATGCTGTAAAAGCCAATTTCGCTTGATGCTACGGCAGCGTTGTTATCGAAACCTGCTTATCCAAATCCTAAGTTTTTGAAACATTTGAAAACTTACGAAAGTTCCAACTAAAGTAATTTCATTCCTAACTTTCCAAGGTTGTTAAATATTTAAAAAATTTTGGATTAAAATAATCAGGTTTTCATGCCAACGTGTACATGAGTATCAGAACCTATTTATCCTAATATAAGGTAATTAAAATATTCAAAAACCACTTCAAGTTAGGAATAAAATTATTCTATGCCGAACTTTCTGAAGTTGTCAAATGTTTTAAAAACTTTGAATTTGGATAAGCTGGTTTCGGTGATAATGCTTTGCTATGGTCTTTTCGGCTTCTAAAAAATGGTTTGAAAATTCTGGAAACATTCGAAAACTAGAATTTGATTTTACAACTAAACATACGCAAAAGTAGTGAAATATAGTCCAATGTCGTTTTTTTCAAGATATGCTAAGAAATCTGACTTTAGTAGATACTAGAGATTTTTAAGCTCCTAAGGGAAAACTAAAAAAACTTAAGTTTAATGTAAAATAATAATTCAGTAAAAGGGCCACATAGTCGCAAGCGTTAAAAAATATAGTCGATTGTGGCTTTTTATTCTTAAGTGACAATAAAAAAACTGATTTTACTTCATTCTAGAGAGTTTTTGGCATCTAGCAGAAAGCTTAACGAAATTTAGGCTCACACTGCAATGACAATTAAATTAAACGACCAAACGTATGCAAAAGTAGTGTGTTACGGGGTGGCACCGATGTGGATTTAATGAGGTGGAGTTCGCAACCTCGACCGGGCCTAAGTTGCCCGGATACCCTCGGCAACATTTTCTGTAAGAGATGTACGCGAGTCTCGTTCGCTGAGACACCACTGGGGTCCAGTATCGCGGTGACCTTGGACGTCGTCGCCTCTCGCAACGACTTTAACAGAACACAGGGGGGACAGGGCACACACAGAGAAGAGTCAGCACTCGCGAATATTATATTAAAACAAAATATATATTCAAAATAATATGAAAAAAAGTACAAAATATACTATACTCGCGGGTGTATGCGTGAGTGTGTGTATGTGTGTACGCTCATCGAGCTCGCGGCGCGAACTAGCGAACCGGGCAGTCCTACGCGGGCTATTCGAGGGCCTCTGCCTCTTACAATAAACTGCCTATTGGCAGGTACTTACAGCGTCTCAGAGGTTGCTCCTCAACGATGCCTTGGATTGGCCGAGACCACGGACGCTAACAAAGCGGGTACGCAGAGGCTAGTAGGCGTCCCTACTGGCTGCGTTGAAAGATCGAGATCGTTGGGGCTGGCCTTGGCTCGACCTTGTCAGCAGGGTCAGGAGCAGGGTCACGGCACCAGACACTGCACCGAGACATCGCATCGGATCACCACCGAGGGTCACCGATATCTGCGATATCAGCGAAAACCACACCCCGCTTCTCGCGTATCAAAAAAAAAAAAAAAAAAAAACCAATAATTTTGCTTCTCGCGTAAAATCAACCAAAATCTCGCTTCTCGGGCACTTCAAGGCCCAATCTAATCTAGCGCTCTTTCGGCCTTTTCTTCTCTTCCCCTCCTTTTTCTTACCGCTTTCCCACCTAGTCCCTTCAACTCTTTTCCCACTTTTCCCTGCTTCCCTACTTGGCCTAGACTGCTGGTGATGGCCTGACGGTCTCTCACCGTTCCAAGTGAAATATAGTCTATTCTGATTTTTTCTTTTCAAGATAAGCTTAAAAAGTCGATTTGTCTTGATTCTAGGGACCTAGAAAAAAAGTAAAGGGTGAAGTGTCCGTTCTCAAGATGTATTCAGATTGAACGGGCAAAAATACATACGTCAATGGCAGTCTAGTCTGAATAACATTTTTTTTTTTAGCTGTGTTATTGTAAACTAAGTGAAATATTTCTTTGTTAATTGGGTAGGTACTGTACGAAACCTATGTATGAAAAAAAATATTTTGCCTTTTTCTGTTAGGTAATATTATTTGTGTTATTAATTTATTCTTTATAGTTCTTTGAAAAAAAAGTTCAACGCACAGTCTTCAATCTGCATAGAATAAAAATTGCTTGATTTGGGTAAGATTTATCGAAATGTAAAAAAAAGTAAAAAGTCAAATCACGCTTTATCAGTCCAACATTTGATATTTCACTTTTCAAGTTTAGTAGATTAGAGTGTTTTGCAGTTATTTCTAAATGAGGAATTTTTTATTTTTTTCTTCAATTTGTCTTTTTCCATACGGCATTACATACGGCATCACTAATCTAAAATCCCTTTTGTAAAGCCATACGTAAAATGCCGTACGGCTTTCCTAAAGTAATTACGCATGGAATTTTGTCATCCATTTTTCAAGTGCGTAGCCTAGTTGAAATTTTCGATTGGGAATATGTGTAAATGTGACGTTCCCAAACAGCGCAAATTTTGAAAGTATACAAAACAAGACAGCAAAAGTCCGAGCAATAAATTACTATAAATGTAAAATATTGAATGAGCATTAATAAATCTTATATTTTTAAACAAAATAATGTTTAATTGTTAAAAATCATATAACTTATAGAAATCTTTTTTTTTCAGAACCTTGTTAAAGCTTTGCTTGTTCCGTGGCTCCCACGACCCAGTATTTTTTTCTACTTGAGCTTTACCACCTAAAATAGAAATAGTACAGCCCCCCTTCGTAGAAAATCTTTTCTCGAGTATTTCTGAGAAGTGCAGTAATCTTTTGAATCTAGTATGATCTAATTCAACATATTTTTTCTTCTATTTAACAATAAATTGTACAATTTTTCAAGGCTTCGTAAAATAAAAACGCAAAACTTATTCAGAAAAAGTTATAGTTATAGCATAATCTGTGAGCCAGTGGTTAGCGTGTGAAGCGTATGTATGGAAAATGAAGCCCTAAGATGTTATCAAGAGAGAAGGTGCTGGAATGAGCAGAGAGACTTGACTGTATGTGTGTGTGCTTTATTGCTTATATTGGTGTGGCTTAGATCAGAGCTCTTCAGTTCTACTAGAAATGATGGTTGTCATCGGTACGCCGTTGCACGTTCGACATGTATTAGAGTTAGGAGATCCCCTGCAGTACTTTCTTCAAGTTTGGAACAAAACTTTTCTTCTTAAGCACATATAAAAAATATTTTTTAATTTTGACACTAAAGGTTGCACTTAACCAAATAATTGCACATTTTTTAGTCATTCTCTGTTCAGTTTTATAACTCTGTCAATCATTTTTAAATATAAATAGAAACGTATGAATACTTAAGTTAAGCACTTTCAGTGTTACTCGTCTTTGTCAGCTTAAGAAGAGTTGGGCGCTTAATGTCGTATCTATTGCGGGGCCCCTGTGGGTACTTATCATACGAATAATTCTTTGTATTATCTAATTTACAATCGTATAGGTTATGCACATGTGTCAACGAACTAGAAATAATACGTGAAAAAGTCATTGGGGAAATCAATATTAAAAAAATGTATTAGTTTTTCTGAGGTACCATGTGTAAAGTTGACGGCTCTGCCAGTATAAAACTGACAACACCGCACCTTGTCTATTCTGCTGTTATATACTTATATTTATACTGGACTGGAATCTGTTGGTTTAGCCAATGACTTTTTAGATAAAAGTGATGTCATGAACGCACATAATGCTTCAAATGATATTTTAGTTTTTAAAAAACTTAGTCATAAGATTTGTGTTGACACATCTAAAATTGTGAGAAATACGTCAAGTATTGAATTGATGTTAAATACAAAAGTGAAACTACAAAAAATCAGAAAATAAGAACTCAATGACAGATTTAACGAACATAAGACTAGCTGTGAAAACAAATTTCTAAGGCCGGTATTGATCAAACAATTGTATTAGCCAAAAATTTAGCTATTAGTTGTAGTTTTAATCATAGCGATAAGGACTAACATTAATAGCTATAATCAACTACAATGTACCTATGATTGTATATTATTATTAGGTGTAAAATGTTATGCTTATTATAGCTATAAATTTTGAGCCAAAGAAGAAATGTTTCTCAATCTAATTTTTTTGTAAATAAGATAGCCACTAGTGGTGTTAGCATATGAAAGAGGATAGGAAAACATTTGTTTATTCATTTAAGCTTTTTAAAATATTGTCCAAAAATTCTTCAATTCCCCAGTATTTAAGTTATCATCCACATGATAATACTTTTGATGGCTTATGTAACTTTAAAAAAAATCAGATTTAGAAACATTGTTTCTTTTAAATTCGCGCAAAATTTAAAGCCATAAGCACCTACATTTTACAGCTAATAATAAGCTACATTTATAGGTAGATTGTACTTGATTATAGCTATAAATGTAGGTCTTTATAGCTATAATTGAAGCAACAATTAATAACTAAATTTGTTGACGATGGAACGAGCCGGAAGCAGGAATCACCAGGAGAGACAACTGAAACACACAAATTTATTTGATCAAAAGAAATATATTGACGCTAATTTAGTACATAGCCTTTTAGGCGCCATACGCACCTTATTCGCTCGCAGCCCGTGAACATCTGCCGCTCGCTACAACGAGGGAGCGTCGCGCCTCTTGCGCCGCCGCGCTCGTTCCTCCCCTCCGTTCCACCGCAGTTCCATACCCCGCATTTCGCCTGTTTCTCGCGAGCTTCAATGTTAGAGCACTGTACGTCGATAATGAAGGAGCAAACCGCCAAATTCAAGAACTGTACCAATTGATATAAAAAGAAACATCACAGCTTATTTCTTCGTGTCATCGAGACTACTAATCAGCCTGAACGGCCCCAGACCTGCATCTGTGCACGCTAGTTTCGACCTTCAGTACAACCAAAACTTCTCGCTCCTATCGAGGTCTATCATAACAAATAGTGGCTTGACGGACGCGAGCCTCTCGCGCCTAAAACAAGTCACCTCGATGACTTCACGAAAAAGGCAAATCGACATCCACGTCGTATATTTACTGTTTGCTCCTCCCCACACGACCGCATTCAATAATTACATCATACCTTAGCCAAAATTACATATGTTTTACCTCTGATGTACACAGTAACGTTGCCCCTTTAACTTGCAACCTTTAAACGCCTATTTTCGTATGTTAAAAAATTTTTAGCTAATACGTTTTGACTGAGAATACTACTCAAAGCAATTAAAACTGGAGGACAAGACGGTTTGACAATAAACCAAGAGTTACCACCAAGCAAACAGCCACTCAAAATGTTTTTGATTAGTTGGATAAAAGAAAATAGTGTTAATATTGTTTTTACAAATGCTATAAAACAGTAAGAAAATGCTTTTAACACAGTTAATTGTATTCGATTACTTATTATTTAATAGCTACATCCATTTATTTTCTGTTTATTCAAATTATTTTCCTATTACTAGTATATAGAATGTACCATTATTCTCGTTCACGTATGCTGTCTATTTAAATGGAGCGCCATCTTATTGATGCACTGCTGCAACTTTTATGGCACGTTCGCACTCATAGTACCTGAACAAAACAATTTTCACATTCCATGTTTTTCTCGCTATTTTCTCAAAATTTAACGTGTTGATCCTATCCTTTTTTTTTAACGATAGATTCCTTATAATCTAAACTTCATGTACCAATTTATTGTGTGGGCTCTCAGCTTTTTATTTTTGTACGGTAATCAATTGAATGTCAGGTTTCTCGAGGTTACGTGTTGAATTAACAAATTTTAATGAGCGATTTTCTCGAAAATAAATATGTTGAACAACCTTTTTTTTTCATAAGAAAATCTAGCATAATATTTTTACATAATCTTTAAATTTGCTAGCCAGCATTTTATTCAAAATCACTCAAACTTTCTTAAGCTGCAACAATCTAGCACACACATTGACTTACAATATAATACTCGCACTATTTAGAATTATAAAAATATATCAAATTATTAAACGCCTACTGCCTTTTTATGAAAAGCATAAAAGTAAAAAAGTTATTGAGCAAATGGTGCCTTTTCTTTAGGAATAAAATGTATATTAAGCTTTTTTAATAGTGCTTTACAAAGTTAAGCTTGAATTATGAGCTTTTCTATTGGATCACACCCGTGTCAATACTTCATTGTATGAAGTACACAATAAAGTTGGCCCTAGTAATAAGGTTATACGTGTATATTCTATTATCTGCATATTTTTAGGTGGGTATACACTTGCACAAAAGCCGACCAGGGAAAAAGGGCGATACGCATACGTTAATTTTACAAGAACACAGGGAAATTGACTGGCAGCGATCTCCCTCTTTGTGCACACCACAAAATTCGGCCCCTGGAGTGTTCTATTTTAATCTCTCTATGCTTGCGAGCCATCAAGCCAAGTCAGAGGCCAGGTCACGCCCCGAGTATCGTGCCATTTTACTGGCAATCATGTATCAATATTGAGATTTTTGCAGCCAAGCTCGGACTTGACCACTCCCTGATTTCAGTTTCCAATCAGAAGGGGTCGATCGCTCCTACCACCTTTCTTCCCTGAGTTTCAGTCTGTTTGACGTTCACTTTTGGCACAGAGATGTGTGCCAAGTGTTACGGTTGACTTTTAGTAGCCAAGTACGTTCCAAATCACCTAACACCTACGTTTTAGAGATGGCATCATAAGGTATTGTGATGTCATACGTTTTACGTATCTACATCGTCAATGAGCATTGATTTTGGCCAGATGTATGGGCTTATTGTAAATAACATTTGTATACTTTTTTAAATTTGATTTTCAGAGAAAGCCAAGATATTATTTTTACCAACTGATTAGTCGCACATGTTTAATTTCACAGAACATTGAGATTGAATCCATACAACTTAATAATAAGTTTCCACTCCAACATTCTGCAATTGGACCAGGCTTACATTGTTATGTATACGAGTGGCTGTAATACATCCTATACCTGTTTTAGTTATTTATTTTTATTTCAAATCATACTGCAGAGTCATCACTTTTACAACTTTTCCATTTAAAATTTTTTTATAGAAATTATAGTTTCTGAGTTATTTAACATCGACTAAAAAAAAGTTAAATCTTTATTATGAAAAAATTAACTCCTACACACGCCTAACTTATTACAGGTTATAAAGTTGATTTAACTGATAAAAAAGAAACCCTACTGGGTTGCATATTTGTAATTTGAGTAAACTAAAAAAACACAATTTAAAAAATTAACAAGTGAAAAAAATAAACCCGCATGAACTCTTGTAGTATTATAACAATTGTGGTAAGCAGTCTATAGAAAATAGCGTGACCATGGATGAGTTCCCAAACTAAATTCACCAACAATTATTGTAAAAGTAAAAGTTAACTTGATATACAGCAAAAATTTGCCATATTTATTAATAATCTGTACATTATTAATCTTAATAATTTTGGTATCCATTTCTTGATAAGAATTTATTAAATGTAACGTAGATGGAAAATGTAAGTGCCGTCGTATGCACCGTGTGCGTATTTAGTGATAATCTCGTAAAAAAATCTTAGTAGGCTTTGTATTACCATTTGAAACAGGGCTCAGTAAGTATTATATTTTCCTCTTACTTTACTGTAGATCATTTTTATAGAAATATTACTCATTAATCCAATTACTATCTAAGAAATAATAATAATAAAGCATATTCCAAATATATTGCGTAAAAATACCCAAAGCAAGTACATATAAGATCTCTCAAATGTCCAATAGTATTTTAAGAAACTTTTGCACTGTGTTTATGCTGAATTAAATAATTATTTTTTCTTAGTTTGTCAGTAGACATACACAGTTCATAAATAATATTTACGTAAAAAATAATCCTCAGACTCATATTTGCAAATAGTAGTGTGATAATACGTCGAATTGTCAAATTTTGTCTCGTTGCAATCAATCACCAAAGTCCTAACGTCATCTCTGGTGTACTGCATTAAGTGACTTTTCAACTTTACAGCACTTAATATAGAAAGTAAGAATTAAATAATACGTTACTTTACCTTAAGCTTCTCAAAGTGATTTTTTCTTTTGTCATTTTTGGAGAGTTGCAGCTAATCAGAAGCAAAGCACCTTTGTTATAAACGTTATGGAAGAAGTTTAGGGTTGTCCTTGACGGTGTACTCTTTTAGATTTATGAAATTAATTTAAAGAGTTCAATCTAAAATAAATAAAATCCTTATTAAATACAGTATGAAGCAGCTACTAAAGTGTAAAATTATATCATAATTTAAGTAAGTAATGACCACTGCAACTATACGATTATGTTTCACTTGCTCGAGTCATTTAATTAAAGTAAATAAAAAAAATGTTTTGACAGTGATGTAGAATAAAAGGATTAGTGTACGAACACTTTTTTAGACAGTTTTGTTTTATCATTATTTTATAAATAAATTTCTTTATTATATAGTAACAAAACAGTTGTTCCAGCAGGAAGCTTACTTTTTTGCCTATCGATAAGGAAAATGAAATTTTCCAGGACACGAACACTACTAATAAATTAATTTGTGAATAATAACTTAGTACAAAAATAGAATATTCCTGGTATTGACACCGTTACGTATTTTCAACCTAATATTAAAACAACCCAAGTTAATTAATTGGAAGAGAGGTTAAGTTAGCTATATGTTACTTAATTTCTCTTTCATCATGTACAAAGCATCATTTATTGCATCTTTAAAGAATTAAATAAAAAAATAGGAAAGATTAAAAATTTTGTTTTATCAAAAAAAAAGGTCTAAGGATATCAAGAAATTAAAAAAAAATGCGTTGATTAAGAAATTCGCTACATGCAATCTGAATAAGATGGGGATTATTTTTTTTATGTAACAATTTGAAAAAAAACAACATTTGTTGAATACACAGTACCAGAGGCAACGGATATAACATATTATAATTCTCGAGAACTAATCATGTTAAGATATCTGATCACAAAATCAAAATACTTTAAGTGTGCATAAAACTACAGCGCTTACGCTTAAATATTAATTGAATCATCTTATGAAATTTCAAACCATGTTGCCAGGCAATTTTCTCAAAACAAATCTCTTAAAAATTTTATTCTCAACGTGGTCTCTCATCTAGAGGCCATTCAGTCTTGATAACATTTGATACAGAGTCTTTCAAATGATACTTGAACTCTTATTATAAAATTCAGTACTGAAAATAGAAATCGTAGGCTTTTTTAATAATATAAAAAAAATTGAAGGTTGCCAAGAAATATTGTATAATATTTTATTAATGAGGTAACTGCTAGTAGAAAGATACAGGTTACTCTAACTATGACAAATTTAGCACTCAATGTTTGTAGGTATAATAGTCTGATGTCACGTAAACAGGTAGAACAGATGTAATAAGCCATCTTCAATAAGTAACAATATAAGAGATACACACGGATTATAGAAACTACTGTGTGACGTGAGGCACGGTAAGAGGGCGCATGCATGGCACTGGCCGTCTTCAATCTAATTTTTTCTCACTGGGCACTTATGACACTAGTTACACAAGTAATATAAGTTGAGTCATATTCTTACATTCCTTCTTTAATTTATATTGTGTTAAACATTTCTTTTATCCTTTCAAATCTGTTTTATCCTAACAATTAAAAATTTACAACATTTTTATTCGAATCAATTTTCACAATATCATTAAGACCTTTGATATAACTCTTGGAAACAAAATAATAATATGTTTTGATGTATTTCAAATTTTTAAAAAATCACCAAATCTTGCAATACTTCAGGAAAGGTAGCCCAAAGCAGGGAGCAAGCCTAAAGCAGCTAGGCACTTGTGCATGAAACGCGAGGGGAGTGGAGTGTGTATAACGTTAAAGTTACTTGAGTACCTCTAAGTTTTGTTCAGTCTAGAATAAACTTTAACGAGTGGTATAGCGTTATTATCATCAGTTTTTGTAAATTAATAGTTTAGTGAAAAAAATTAAAATGATGGTATTTCATAATCAGTCAAAATTGAATAAATTTATTATATTGTTGATAATTATTTATGAATTTTGTCCCATCAAAGTTTAGATTAAGCCAATAATATGGGCATTCTCTTTTCAACACAATAATAATTTCATACACGCATATATATACATGTATGTTCTCCACCCCCCTGCGTGCTTCGCGCACCAACCCCCAGCGTAAAAGTTTAAAAGTTTTAGCCGTAAATCTTTAATTACTCAAAATTCATCTGTATAACTTTTACTTTGTTTTTTTAGAATATTAAAAAACCACAAATGTAAAAATTAATCTATTTCAGTATTTCTTCCTATGAACAGAAATGAATATTTAAAATTTTTATGCACATATTACATTAATATTGATAAATTTCATAAAATATTATAAAATCTGCTCGTGGTTTCATTTTTTTTCAAAAGACGCTTTCATCAAAATTCTAAGATAAATAAATTATTATATACCACCGTTTTAGATTTCATAAATATTTAATCAAATTTTAACATTAAAATTTTAAAATGCCTTAATTTACCTACATCAAAAAAATGGATAGTAAAAAAGTAGATACATTTATTTATATTGATAGTAGATATACTGTAAGGGTTCTGGCCCACCTCCCTTCTTCCCTAAGGGGGGAGGTGTAAAGTGAGCACTCTCGCTTACTGAGAAGAAAGCTGTAGTACAAGGGAATGGAGCTCCCCCCTTAAGTAGATGGCTGACGTGGAGTGGAAGTGCTATATGTGTGGTGTGTATGAGAGGTCGCGATTGCGGCGTAACGGACTTTTTTTGTACGTGAATAAAATACGTAAGTATAATTAAATATCTTGAAAAAAAAAAAAATTGGTACTTAATAGAGGATGTTGCAAAAGGACAAAAAAATTCGTGTAGGAAGGTTTGAGAGACCAAAAATATAATGTTGCGGGCTATGTGGTGCCAATGGGGGGGCTGCGGAGGGGCAAGAAAAATGATGTGGTGGGCTGTAGGGGACCGTTAGAGTCTGTGAGGGGTTTTAGAAAAAAGTTCAAAACGTTAAATTCAACGTAAAAACGGTTAAATTTTAGCTTATCTGTGGGGGGCAGTGGAGGGGCTGTGGGAGATATGGTGAATGCCCCACACAAATAACTATTTGATATAGGAATGTATGTATATAAATATCCCTATATTATATAGTTATTTGTGTGGGGCATGTCAAATATCCCCCCGAAGCCCCCCCCCCATATGGCCCGCAAAGCCCCCAACAATAAAGCTAAAACTCGACCGTTTTTATCGCTAATTTGACATTTTTTTACTTTTTCCTTAGACCCCCCACAGATCCCCACCACAGACCCCCCACAGTTCTTTGAAAGTAAGAACCAAGCAAAAAATTGTCTTAATTAATATCAAAACATAACAGCAATTGCTTCTTTAAAAATATCATTGATTTTTTATCATTTCTTATTAAACTCATTGCAATTGCAGTACCTTTGAAAGATACATAAAATATTCCTCTATATGTTCTAATGCCTTTGAACGATGTCGAACCAGTTACTTTATTTAATACAAGTTGAAAAAAAATCTTTTATGATCTTTTGGAGATACAGTGTTTAATCGACCAATTGCAATATTTTTTATTATATTTTTCCGTTAAGATTAATTTTTAGTTTAAGATTTCTATTTAAATTTCTATGTGTTTGAATATCGTTGTTCGAAAAAATAACGATAACGTGTACATTCAATGAATCTAAGAAGCTTTTAATTTTAATACTTGTACCAGACGTCTCATTTTTTGACATTATGTTAATATATTTATTACTACTGTTTACATTTTTTAAATAATCGTTTCCTACTATATATTCATAACAGTTTTGCCATTTACTTACAACATTATTGATTACTAAAGAAGAAGCTTTCATGTGGAAATCTTTGTTACTATACAAAAAATAAAAAAAAGTTCTGAATAAACAATTTCTATCCCATTGTACACTAACTTTTACATTGTTTGTTTCAAAAAATTTTAAAAATATTTAGTTTTATTTTAAATTAAATTTTAATAGTACAAAGTACAAACGATTTTCTCAATTTACAGTGTGGAATACCTTGAAGAAATTATTTCCATATTTGTCATTGAATCTGAGAATAAAAAATTTTTTCTAACCACTCATATCAAGTGATAAAATATAAAATGAATTCTAGTTACAAAAATAATATAAACTATATGTTATATAAAATTTAAATAATTTATACATATTTGGAGTTATTTGAACTTTTTGTTGTTTAGAATTTAATCAACAAAATAATAATGTATACCTTTTTTCTCTAAACATCACGGAGAGTTCTAAAAAAACTCTCAATGTACCACAATAGTACCTTCTGGGTGGTGTGAATATTTACTGATTAATGTATAACTAATGCTTAACGATGTCAATCAAAAACTCTCCTTCCTCACGAAATTCTGGGCATCAACAGACTTTCCTTTTAAGATAGAACAGTAGGGGGTTGGCGCGCAGATTTCACAGGAGGGCAAAACCCCACTAGTACACACACACACATATATATTTATACTAGAAGGGCTACGCCCACCTGCGCACTCCGCGCGCCAACCCTCTCTTTTATTGAGTTATAAATGTAAGTTTTTCTAAATAAAATTTGTATTAATATTTTTTAAAGCCTTAAAAAATGATGAAATTAATTGTAAGTATAAAAATAACATGTTAAAGTATATTTTACGAAATTCGGAAGACTATAGCATTTTTCGAAAATAGTTGGGAATGAATTTTCTACGCTGGGTAATGATTACTGGTCTGCTTTTAAGGAAATATGAAAAACAAGCTGCTAATTTCAAATAAAAGTGGTAAAGTTTATATAGACAGAGAGATGTACCCTTGACTTTTTGTTGGTGAGCCTTATTATTTCTTTTAGTGGCTCCCTTTTTTAAATGAGCTGTCTATCCTGTATGTGTCAATAGATATTTCTAAGCTCTTATAACTATATATGCCCCCTGCGCGCTCTGCGCACCAAGCAGTAGTTGCAAATTAGATTTACGAAGTTGGAAAAAAAACCCTAATTATATCAATTGTTACTTAAAATTTATAAATGTAAAAAATGTATATTGATCATAATTAATTACATAAATTTTTAACAATCACTTTTTATTTTCATCACTAATAACAGCTACTTCTATGAAATTAGTAGAACACGAATTTTAAAACGATATAATTTTTGAAGAAGCATGTAAAGTTACGCTGCCTTTTTAACTACGAAAATTTTTCGCATGGTTTACTATGCCTGAAAATGTTTTTGGTAATATTATTTGGAACAAAAACAAAAAAAGTTTTATTGAAGATTGTAAAGATGATGAAAATAAAGCTCTTTTACATTCAAACAAAATTTTCAATTCTGAAAATATGTCTTGTAAAGATTTCAGTTTACCAGAACCAACAGGAACGATAAAAAAAAAATATTGATGCCGACAATAATGAAAGAATATTTTGTAAACATAAATTCCATAAAATGTTTTCACAACTTACTCATGATCAACGTCGAATTTTTTTAAAAATAATAAAATTTGAAAAAAAAATTTTTTCATCGATGGTCCTGGTGAATTTGGAAAAACTTTTCTATACAAAACTTTAATTTATCATTTCATATCAATTGAAAAAAAAATTCTTACAATGGCTTGGACAGGTATTGCTTTTATTCTGCTTTCAAAGGAAATGACCACTTATAGAACTTTCAGACTTCCTTTAGACTTAAGCACTATAGAAAGTGCATTCTTCCAGTTTGAGCCAGATAAATAAAAATTGCGTAATGTTGAAGGAATTGTTTGGGATGAAGCTTCTATGATACCGAAAAAATCGTTAGAAATCGTTGATAGGACTTTAAAAGATTTATCTAGTAGTAATAAACCTTTTGGAAATAAAATTATAATTTTAGGTGGAGACTTTCGTCAAATTCTTCCAGTAGTAAAAAACAGAAGCAAAATTACTATTGTTCAAGAAACTATAAAATTTTTTAATTTTTGGCCTTATTTTAATATTTTTTATTCAAAAAATAATATACGTTCAATTGATAAGAAATTTTTTTCATTGCTACTGGATATAGGAGAAGGCAAAATAAAAACTTTTATAATTCCTCAGACATGGAAAACAAATGATGTATGTTCTAAAATTTTTAGTAATGATGATGATTCTTTTATAAGTAAAGCTATATTAACATCGCACAATGAATACACTTATTTTTTAAACCAAAACATTTCAAATAATTTGGTCGGAACATCAGTGACGTACTATAGTATTGATAAAGCAACTTACAAAGTAGTAGATAAATTAGACGATAGTATTTATATTAATTCTTCTACAGAATATTTAAATAGTATTAAAGAAGGTCTTACTTCACATGAACTGAATTTGAAAATTAACGCTATTGTTATGTTGATACGAAACTTAAACATATCTGAAGGACTTTGCAATGGTACAAGATTACGAATTACAAAATTATTTAAATACAACATCGACGCTATAATAATCACAGGTGAGAAAAAAGGAAACAAAGTCTTTATTCCACGAATAACACTACAAACAAACAATTACTTTTCGCTACCATTTATATTGTACAGAAAAAAATTTCCATTTACCTGAGCTTTTTCTATGACTATTAATAAATATCAAGGTAAAAGTTTTGATGCCTTAGAAGTATACCTTAAAAAACCATTATTTTCTCATGGGCAATTATATGTTACATTGTCTAGATGTAGAAACCCAAAAAAAATTATCATCCAAATTGAATCAGAAAACAAATTTAAAATTAAAAATATTGTTTGGAATGAAATTTTAGAGTAACAAAAGAACTATTCCATAGTTTATTACTATTTTCATACTGTCTTGCAAATTTTATCTTTTATTAAAAAAAGAAAATTTCAGTACTGTCTAGCACCCAGATTTGTGTAATCATAAGCAATCCGTTTTTTGTAATATGTTTTCAGGTACACCATCATGGATTCAAAATTTTATCAGTGTGACATATGTCACTCAAAATTTTCAAATCAAGAGTGTCTGTCATCGTACGAAAAAATTCACAAAAAAAAAATTTTTGTATGTGATCTGTGCAGCATCATAATATTAGACAAAAAAAACTATTTACGTCACACAAGAAAATGCCAAAGCATTAAAAAAAATTTTAAGTGTATTAAATGCGAAAAAAGTTTTAAAAGAAATTATTACTTACAGAGACATTTGATAAATCATGAAAAAAACGTTCAAAAAAATATTCGTTAAAATTGTGGAAAAGGTTATACAAGAGCAGAGCACCTTAAAAGACATTTTAGAGTATGTTATTAAAATAAACATCGTAAGTAAGATAATTGTAACAAAATTTTTTGTTATGGTCAAATAAAATTATATGTGAAAATTAGACCACTTGTAACAGTTAGTATATAAGGCTTTACAAATATATTTACATCATACATGAGAAAGCGGGGGGGAACTGGGGGGGCGTCGGGATGGGAGCTGGGTGGAGCGAGGGGGCGAGGGGGAGCTATCAAAAAAGTAGGATTACTTGAAAAATGCAAGAAAATGAAAGAATAACTACCTTATTTTTGGGGCAGCAAGGGGGGTGATGGGGGGGAGCGGGGGGAAGCAAAACCTTGCTTTAACTCTCACGACTATATAATTTAGAAGATATCACATACACTATATATACATACATATATATATATATATATATATATATATATATATATATATATATATATATATATATATATATATATATGTACCTATTTTATAGAGTTGTTTTCATGGGATTCAGCCTCTAACCACCCTTCATGATCTTTTATTCTCCACCCATTTCCCACACATCTACCTACAATTACCTTGTTAATCATTTGTTTTCTTGGTGTATTTAAAATTTATTATATATCCACCCCCCATCTCCCTCCTGCCTCCATGCATCTATTATCCAACCTCCACCCATTTCTCTTCATCCCCTACTCTTTGTCGCAGTTAAAACACCTCTTGAGAGTTTAAGGGTATGATTGTATTATGTTGGGTTGTTAATTTGATTGCGCTATTCAATCCGAGCGTAGTACACGATACATTTTTGAGAAGACTTTACATGGTACGACAGTGTATAAGATATATTCTTAAGAAGTCCTCAAGTTGTGTGACAGTAAAATTATTGAGGATAATATCCTGTGGTAATAAAGAAAAATAAATAAAGTTATTTCGAAAAATTTGTACATTCTAAATTTACAATTTTATATTTTTCATGTCTTTTCAAATTTTCTAATCTTAAAAATCCCTTTCCACATTTTGTCCAAATTTGTTTAATTTTATATTTGCTGTGAATTTTAAGGGTGCATGACATTGATCCGACCTTCTCTGATTGGCTGCAGAAATGCTGTAAGCTGATTGGCCAAACGTACGGTGCTCACTTTAAACATATTAGGCTTTAATTACAATAACAATGTGTATATTAAAAAAAAAAAATATCACTGAAATGCTCAGTTTAGTCAAGTGTGAATTAATGATTGTCGATTAATCAGTAAATGAATGCCTTTAACAAGAAAATACTATGAAGGAATTATTTATTATTAATAAAGTACACCAAAGTATTATACCATATAAGTTCCTGGCACTTTTTTTTACCAATAACAATATTAATTGTTAATTGAATATCAAATAAGCATTAACAAAGAGATATCAAACTTTAAACGCTAAACAAAAGGAGCCAAAAAAGATCTCAATTAAAAAAATGATTCGATGAATCGCTGAAAGACGATAGCACTTAATCTGTACTGCACATGAATCAGCAAAAGACAGAAGCTTAAGCGCTCGATTGCTGCTGCATGGATCAGTAAAAAACACGGGATGTAGCGCTCGATCTATGCTACATGAATCGGCAAAAGAGACAGGATTATGGCGATTGATCTCTGCTGCATAAATAGCAGAGAGAGAGGCTGTACCGTTAAATCCGTGCTACCTAAACCGGTAAATAGAAAACCTAAAGTGCTCTTACTCTGCTATATAAATCGATGA
The DNA here is from genome assembly GCF_036245765.1 of Copidosoma floridanum. Taxonomy (NCBI): domain Eukaryota; kingdom Metazoa; phylum Arthropoda; class Insecta; order Hymenoptera; family Encyrtidae; genus Copidosoma; species Copidosoma floridanum. The sequence continues at coordinate 271,503 of NW_028321914.1, read as the reverse complement.
AAAAGCCAGATGGTAGCGCTCAATCTCTGCTGCATGGATCGGTGAAAGAAACAGACGGTAGCACTAGATCTATACTGCGCATGAATTGGTAAAAGAGAGAGGCTGATGCGATCAATCACTGCTGTATAGATCGGCGAAAAATACAGGGTGTAGACATCGAGCTCTGCTGCATTTATTGGCGAAAGAGACAGACGGTACCACTTGATCTGTGCTGCGCATGAATCGGCGCAAGAGACAGGACTGTGGTAATTGATCTCTGCTGCACAAATAGGCGAAAGAGACAGGATGTATTGCTGAAATTATGCTACCTTAATCGGCAAAAGAGAAAAGCTGAAGTGCTTTTACTCTGCCACATGAATCAGCGAAAGAGACAGGATGTAGCGCTCGATCTCTGCTGTATTGATCGGCAAAAGAGACAAGATGTAGCGCTAGATGTGTGCTACCTAAATTGGTGAAAGTGAAAAACCTGAAGTGCTTTTACTCTGCCATATTAATCGGTGAAATAGATGGGATGTAGCGCTCGATGTCTGCTGCATTGATCGGTAAAAGAGATAGGAATGTGGCGATTGTTCTCTGCTACATCAATAGCAGAGAGAGAAGATGTAGCGCTAAATCTGTGCTACGTTAATCGGTGAATGAGAAAAGTTGAAGTGCTCTTACTCTGCCACATGAATTGGTGAAAGAGACAGGATGTAGCGCTTGATCTGTGATGCGCATAAATCAGCAAAAGAGAGAGGCTGAAGCAGTCGATCTATGCAGTGAATGTCTGTCCATCTCACTGACCTCTGTTGCTCTGTGCTTTAGTTCAGCTTTAGCTATGTTTACGTATTTTTCACTGATATACGCAGCAGAAATTGTGCTTTACAATTTTTTTTTTTTTTTTGTTGATGTATGCATTGAAGGTACTTGACATTTTATCGAATTAAAGAAACACATGAGAGCGTAAATGCGAGGAGTCTCGGAACTTTTACAAAAAATTGTCTACTTAATAAAAAAACTTTTTTCCCTGAGGCCCGAAAACACTGGTGCTCGAGAACTATGGTGGCTCATCGCTATTTACACGCCGTACTGCGGTGCGCAAGAATAACCCAGTTGGTTCATTATTTATTAAGCAACTTCCACACTGCAAAAAAATTCGATTTTTTGGTAAGTTTAAAAGTAAGTATTAAAGAACATGATTCCGCAAAATAATTGCATCTAACGTTGTAAACAAATTCTTGGTCGTTTTGACAAAGAACCTTATTTTGCATTTAGCTGTGGTTTGCAAAACTTATTTGTCCGGTCGTTCTGAAATTCGGTATGGTTGTTGAACATCACTACAGCTAGACTTTGCTAAATTTTTGTTCTTAACTTTTTTTGCAAAAAAGAGTTTTAATTTTTAAATATTTATTTAAAATACGTTATTTTTTGTATTTTGTGAGAAAACCACTGAACTAATTGTGATCAATCAGCCTACAGTTTGTTCGTATTTTTACCATGCATACTTCTATTTTTTTTTTTTTAAGGCTTACCAACGTTCAAATTTGTATTTTGCTATTCATGCCATTTTTTGACGCCCAAGCAGGAAAATTTTTTTTTAAAGATTTTATTACATTCGATTGGCATTGTTAAATTCTCTGCCATATATTTTTTCTTGAGCTAGTCTGAATTTTATGAATAATGACTGACATTACAGATAATTCTATCACACTAGCTTTGAAAAATACCATTCTAATTTTTGGAATATATTCTTAGAATTATTATGTACTTATAATAAATACAGAAATGCATGAGTGGGACCAACGAGTTTGTATTACGTCTCCATTAAAAAAATATGTCGTACATTTTTAGTTGCTGATTGCGTATATTATTTTTTTCGGCATTGTTTTCGTTTTCCACGAGTCTTTATGTTTTCGGGCTATAGCTTCTGCCAAAGCGCGTGTATCGTTGATTGACTATACACACACAGACCACGCCCTCACGATACATGGTGGCACAGTGGCCTCTTTTTCTGCAAAACTGAAGCGTTGCTATGCACGTGCAATTTGGTGTTTCACATGTTTACGTTTTTGAGAGTTCTCATCAGTGCTATTAGTGATGTATTTCAGTACCATGCAGAGCTCTTAGTCGATAAGATCGCTTCTACATGCTGTACTGTTTTGTAATAATACGGTGAATAATAATAGTTTAGAAAGACAGAAGTATGAGTTTACAGGGAGGAGGACTTTTCGATGAAAAGACAGGATTTTACTATCACTCAAAAAAAGTTTACCCATCTGGAAAAAGGCAGTTTCTAAGTTTTTGTTTTCGCAAGCCAGGAATACTTTTATGTCATAGTGTTATATTGCATAAGTGTTGATTATACCTTAACATAAAAAAAAAAATTTGCCTTTGTGTGCAGATCCCTTCAGTGCTGCAGGTCTAGGTTCAAGGTACCAAGCAAAAGGTGTCATGCCAAGGTTACTCTAATTCTTGATGGATCGTTCGTGATTTCTTAAACGCATAATCACGCTGCTAAACCAGATGTACCAATGATAAAAAAATGAAAAAAAGATTACGCGAAGCTGTACAGAAACCAGGCACTGGCAGTGTGAAGAAGGCGTTTGATGATATCAGATCCGCGTAAGTAATGTCATATTATTTAAACAGTTGTTAATACGGTACAGTAGAGAGATACAGTCGGTTGTGGCAACCTCGAGTTATGATTAATGAGTATATTTTTCATAAAACTATGGTATACGTAGTGTCAAAGTTTCTTTCACAGTCTTTTGTTTTTAAAATTTTAGTACACCCGGTGTTGGGAAGAAAATTAACTTTTCTTGTATGGAGCGGCACTTATTCAGATTAAAAGCGAAGGCTTTCTTGATACAAAATATTTCGAATATTAGTGATCTGCAGTCCCTACATAAGAAATTTATTAAAGGATGTATTTTATACAGATACGAAGAAGAAGCGATCGTATGGGAGTCCCAAATGAGAAGTGATCAGGGCAGCAAGACTCACCTACTTTTCTTTGATAGAAAATTTATACAATCGTTTTTTGACAAGCTGTTAATACTATGTTGTGATGGTACTTTCGGGATCGTGCCTTAAATAAAGGGAGTAACTAAATTTGTAACATTGATGGTTTACATTGTCGACATGGTAAGCATAATTTTCTTTACTGTTTGTGTGTATTGGTGTATATGTGGGCATGTGTGTGTATGTGTGTGTGTGTGTGTGTGTGTGTGTGTGTCTTTGTATCGTTACTTTAAATTTAAAAACTACTTATTGAAGTGTATAAAATTTTTGATTGTTACTAATATAATAGTTTTCATACTTCAAGTTTTTCATTACATAATTTTTTTTTACTTCATCTTATGATTGTCTGTGCATACACATACTTATCGCTATCGAGGTATAAATTGGTATAAAGTCACTCACCCCTTCTTTTTTTTAGAATATTTTAATTTGAATACATTGTTTAAATGACGATAAACAATCTCTATAATTTTCAGAGGTGCTTTTGCAGTACATTGGTATTTGTTAATAATCCAATTGATTAAAGCTAGCATAGGTACATACGAGAATGGGAGGGGGGTGAAAATTCATTATAATTTTGCGACAGATCTGGCTGCTTTCAAAGTGTTTATTTCAATTTTTAAATTTTAGTCCCCGAACGTTCCAAATTTCAGTGTCATTCGGTTTCTCGTATTACATGGTTTTGTCGATTTTTACAGAAATATTGACATGTTATAAATTCTTAAATATATTAAGGTCTTTTGATAAAGAATAATAATAATGCTCTTGTAGGCTTACCCGATCGCATTTGCTTTTATGATGTCAGAAGCAGAAACAGCTTATCAATCAGTATTCGCAGCTTTCCAAAAATAATTTCCGCAGCTTGTTCTTTCATCTGGTATTACAGACTTTGAAGTTGGGATGCAAAATGCTATGAGAATAATATTTGGAGTAGATATATGTGGATATTACTTTCACTTAGCACATGTACGTAATTTTTATGTTTTCGTTAGTGTATTACAATAGTTATATTTGTTTGAGAAAAAATGATGAAATGTTATACTATGACAAGAAAATGGTGATATGAAATTATAACTTTATAGCATCGACCCTAAAACCATTATTTCTCAAAATAGTAGTTAGTAACCACTATAGTCATTGTATTATATGCGTATTAATTATTTCTATAAAATAGGCTCAGTGGAAAAATGCCAATAACAAGCATATCGCTGCAAAGTACAACAAACGTGACAACCCACAAAAGCACATACTATTTAAGAAGTGTGTAGCGTAAAGACTTCTGCCACCTGAAGTAATCAAGAAAGGGTTTGCCATTCTCAGCGAGGAATGCCGCAAGAAATTTCAGCTGGAGTTTGAAGAATTTCGGCAATATTTTGGACAACAGTGGATTAACAAAATGGGTGTCAGCATTCTATCGGTATATCGAAAATTATTGCACACCAATGATTTTCTGAAAGCGTACCATAGGGTGATCACTAGATTGATGGCAACCACACCATCATCAACACATTTTATGGGTATGTACTTCATCCAATATTTTCTGCCATTAGGTACAAAGTTCCAAACACTCTAGCTAATAAGTCTCAATCTAGCAGAGTTACCCCAGTAGGGACAAATAATTATTTTTGTAACTAATGACGCATGTAACCAGGGCAAACACCACTTGGGTGTGCATCATAGGTGTGGGAGATAAAATTTTTTATGTCTTTATGAGCTTTAAACTTATTCTTAGAAAAAAAAAAACAATTTTCTATTTTACATAATAAATACATGAATTTCTTTTTTTTTTTAGACATGTTAACTTACTACGTCCAAGTGAAAAAGGGTAGACTATGAAGAATTTCTGATTTCTCAGAAACTTATTGGAACTCCTAGAAAACCATCTTTAGAGAAAGAAAGCAGTCTAATGGCTGCATAGGACAAACTAGACTCTAAAGAGTGGTTCGTTGCAACTTTCCTGGACGACCAATCTTCATTTGAAGGACAAATAGATGAAGGTATGTACTCGAACAAAAGAATAGAATGAGTAAAATTCAACTATCCATACTCAAAATTAGTTAAGTTGCTTATCACTGATGCTTCCTTGCCAAAGGGCATATTTCGTTTATAAGTAATGCCTAAAAACAGTGAGGTTGCTTATCACTGATGCTTGCTCGCATAAGGGCACATTTAATTCATAAATAATACTAAAAAATAGTTAGGTTGATTATCGCCGATGCTTGCGCACTCAAGGATATATCTTCTAATTTGCTATACTGAAAAACAGTTAGTTTACTAATTGCCAACACTTGCTAGTATAATGGCATATTTAAATAATAAATAATATGACTATTCTCCATATTATACAGCAAAACTGTGTACAAAAAAATAGTTTTTTCAGATCAATTTATCGAAGAAGTTGCTGACAAAGAAGAAACTTTCTACAATGTTAAAGCTGTTCCCGACAGCAATGTTAAGTCGGACAGTAACAATATTTTTTACGCACCTATCCTAATACTTCAGAATGATGCATCAACGAAGTCATTAAAGAATGGGAAAAAAATTGCTGACAACAAGATTTTTCAACAAATCACAGTGTACTTCATCGAAACAAAAACAAATAAACCCCCCCGTATTCACAATTGAAGGCACTTCGTTAATTATTATTTATGTCAGTAAAGAATAAAAAATTAATAATAAAGCTAACATAACTCTCCGTTAAATATCCTTATCCAGCGCTTGGCATTTTTCACTGAAAGGCAAAAGTTGTTATATTTGGTAAGAAATTTTTTTTAAAGATCCAAGACTCCTTGCATTTACGCTTATATGTACTATTTTAATTTTATAAAACATCGAGTATCTCTGCTGCATAGATCGTCAAAACAGACAAACTATAGCACTGCTTCTACGGCATGGATCGGTGAAGAAAATAAAAGCTAAGCTGAAGCTGAACTGAAGCTCAAAGCAACAAAGGTCGGTTAAACATACACACATTCACTGCAAAGATCGAGCGCTACAGCCTCTCTCTTCTGCCGATGTATGCATCATAGATCAAGCGCTACCGTCTGTCTCTGTCACCGACTCATGTGGCAGAGTAAGAGAACTTTAGCTTTTCTATTTCACCGATTTACGTAGCATGGATCGAACGCTACAGCCTCTCTCTCTCCTATTACTGCAGCAGAGATCAATCGCCACAGTCCTGTTTCTTTCGTCGATTTATGTAGCATAGATCAAGCGCTAAATCCTGTCTCTTTCGCCGATTACTGCAGCAGCGATCGAACGCTACTGTCGGCTTTTTCACTAATTCGTTTGGGAAAGTACGAGCACTTCAGCTGTTTTATTTCGCCAGTTTCAGTAGCACAGATTGAATGCTACAGCCTCTCTCTGTCTCTTATTTATAAAACAGTGATCAATGGCCACAGTCTTGTCTCGTTCGCTAATTCATGTAGCACGGATCGAAAACTACAGCCCCTCCTTCTCCTATTCATGCAGCTGAGATTAATTGCTGAATTTCTTACTCTTTTGCCGATCCATATGGCAGAGTTAGAGAACTGTAGCTTTTCTTTTTCACCGATTTCAGTAGTACAGATCCAGTGCTATATCCTGTCTCTTTTGCCAATCCTTGCAGCACAGATCACGTGCTACAGTCTGTCTCTTTCACCAATCAACGCAGCAGTGAATGAGTGCTGCATCCTGTTGCTCCCGATGACTCACGAAGCACATAATTAACGCGACATTCTGTCTCTTTCGCCTATTTGTGCTTCAGAGTTTAAGTGCTTTAGCCTTTCTCTTTTAACGATTGATGTGCAGCATAGATCGATGTACCGTCTGTATCTTTTGCTGATTAATGCAGCAAAAATTGAGCGCTACATCCTGTATTTTCGTCTATTTGTGCATTAGAGATCGAGCGCTTCAGCCTCTCTCTTTTGCTGATTCATGCGCATCACAGCTCTACCGTCTATATCTTTCGCTGATCCATAAAGCAGAGATTGAGCGCTACCGTCTGGCTTTTTCGCCAATTCTTTTAGCAGAATAAGAGCTTTTAGCTTTTCTATTTTGCCAATTTAGGGAGCACAGATGGAATGCTACAACCTCTCTCTTCTATTTATGCAGCAGTAATTAATCACCACAGTCATATCTCTTTCGTTGATTCATGTAGCATAGATTGAGCGCTTAAGCCTCTGTTTTTTGCCAATTTATGCGCAGAACAAATCGAGCACCACCGTTCAGCATTTTCGCCAACTCATGTTGCACAGTTAGAGCCCTTCAATTTTTTTTTGTCGATTTTCGTAGCGCAGATCTGGCACTACATCCTGTTTCTTTCACCGATCAATGCAGCATAGTTTGAACGCTACATTCTGTATCTTTCGCCGATCTATGCAGCAGCAATCGAGCTTTACAGCTTTTCTCTTTGCTGATTCGTGCGCAGTACAGATCGAGCGCTACCGTCTGTCTCTTTTGCCAATCCATGCAGCAAAGATTAAGTGCTACCGTCTGGCTTCTTCGCCAATCCATAAATCAGAGTAAGAACACCTAAGCTCTTTTATTTCGCCACTTTAGGAAGCACAGATTAAACGCTGCTGCCTCTCTCACTCCTATCTATGCAGCAGAGATCAATCGCCAAAGTCCTGTCTCTTTTGCCAATTCATGTAGCATAGATCGAGCACTACATTTTGTCTCTTTTACCGATTCATCTGCCACAGTAAAAGCACTTTAGTTTTTCTTCTTCGACGTTTTAGGTAGCACAGACCAAGCGCTACATTCTGTCCATTTTGTCGATGAATGCAGTAGAAAAAGAGTGCTACATCGTGTCTCTTTCACCAAATCATGTGGCAGAGAAAGAGCACTTCAGCTTTTCTTTTTCACTGATTTATGTAGCACAGATCCAGTGCTGCATCCTGTTTGTTTTGCCTATCAGTGCAGCAGAGATCGAGCGCTATATTCTATCTCTTTTGCCTATTTGTGCAACAGAGTTTAAGTGCTTCAGACTTTCTTTTTTTTTAATAAATGCGCAGCACAGATTGAGCGCTACCGTCCATCTCATTCGCTGATCAATGCAGCAGAAATTGATCGCCACAGTCATCTCTTTTTCGCTGATTCATGTAGTAAAGATCAAGTTTTACACCTTGTCTCTTTCACTAACCAATGCAGCAGAGATCGATCACCGCAGTCCTCTCTTTTTTCCCAATTTATGTAGCATAAATCGAGCGCTACATGCTGTCGTTTCGGCTAATCCATGCAGCAGCGGTCGAGCGTTTTAGCCTTTTTCTTTTGCCAATTTATGCGCAGTACAGATCAAGTTCTACCGTCTGGCTTTTTTGCTAATTTATGTGGCAAAATAAGAGCACTTCAGCTTTTCTATTTCGCTGATTTAGACAGCAGAGATCCAGCGCTACATTCTGGCTCTTCCACCAATCAATGCAGAAGGAAATGAGAGCTACATCCTGTCTTTTTTTCTGATCAATGCAGTAGAGATTGAATGCCACATCCTGTCTCTCTCGCCTACTTGTGCAACAGAGACTGAGCACTTCAGCCTTTCCCATCTGCCGAATCACGCGCAGCACAGATCAAGCGCTACCGTCTGTTCCTTTCGCCGATCAATACAGCAAAGATTGAACGCTATATTCTGTCTCTTTTGCCTATTTGTGACCCAGAGATCGAGCGCTTAAGCCTTTTTTTGACGATTTTCGTGCAGTACAGATCGAGTGATACCATTTGGCATTTTTGTCAATTTATGTGGCAGAGTAAGAGCACTTCAGTTTTTCCATTTCGCTGATTTAGTCAGCACAGATCCAGTGCTACAACCTGTCTTTTTCGCTGATACATGCAGTAGCGATCGAGGGGTTCAGTCTGTCTCTTTTGCTGATTCATGCTTAGTACAGATCAAGCGCTACCGTCTTGCTAATTTGCCGACTAATATGCCAGAGTTAGAGCAGTTCAGTATTTTTTTTGACTATTTATGTAGCATCTACCTAGCGCTATATTCTGTCTCTTTTATTGATTAATGCAGCAAACATCGAAAGCTATATTCTGTTTTTTTTGCCGATCAATGCAACATAGATCGAGTGCTACATCCTGTCTCTTCGCACACATCGCTTTTTCTGTGTTTGGTGCTTTGCAGAATACTTGTATAACTGTGTGCTCCTATATTTAATTAATCTTACAGAAAGCTTATACCTCCGTTTGGAGTTTTGTCTTTAGGCACACCTTCCTCTGGAGCCTGAGTGGGCTCGTACCTTGCGTATTGGGGATAACGGCCTGCTGAAGTTTTGAGACAAAGTCTGAGTGTGTCCCTATGTGGTACCTAACCTCGAAGTGTTGCGGCTGATAGCTGGTGGTATTTATCGCTTAGTTGTTCTTCGCTTCTGATTTGCTTTCCAGCAGTGGATGTTGCTGATTGGTGTGTATTCAGGTATGCAATTTGGGGTTGGTGAAGCAATGCGTAGCAACATCTCCTCCGGGAGGCGGCATCCTCTCAAATTGGTGATAGTCTAATTTGTTTCGGACGACCGCCATCTTCTGTTTATCTCAGTGACCAGTAGTCGAGTTAAAGGGCACGGCATTACCATCCATCGGATGTTCCAGTTTACGGACCTATTGGTTGTCTTGTCGCTCTTCTTGCTGCTTGTTGGTGTCTGGTTTTCATCTGTTTACTACATTCTTCTTATAATCCATGGGTGCCTTGATATTCTTCTGATGTGAGTGATTGTAAGTGGTGCTACGCCGTGTCATTGTTTTTCATCTTATATTGGAGAGACTTTCAAATTATACGAGACATGATTTCTTTTCATCTATATTTTTATCCTATAAATTTTAAAATCAAGTTATTGGCGATGGGTACGCTGACATCTAGTTTTAAGCGCGTTTGTTTTTGTAAACTATGTACGTATAAACCTGTACTGTGTGTAATTGTCAGTATCATCAGCCATAAACAATATACATTCTAGCTAATTTTTACGTACTACTTTTAGCCTTGCTCTGGCCGCATTATCTTTTGAATTTTATGATCATATTACCCTTGCGACAGCTACGCTGACATCTAGTTTTAAGTGTATTGTTACTGTTAATATTGTATGTTTAATTTTGTATCGCTTGTAAGTGTCAGTTTGATTGGCCTTTAATACTACATTTTCTCGTTTAATTTTATTACAAATTATCGAGCCCATTTACTCAGCTTAATATCGCCGCACGTTCTTGTATCGGGCTTCTCGTGGGTTGTCGGGTTAGCAACGTCACGAAGTATAAGTGTTAAAAGTGCACCAAAAAAATTGAAAACGATGTGTAGACCTGCAAAAATGCACTCCACCCGGGCTGCATCGCTAACTATATAATATTGAGACCCAAGAACGACTGCTGCGCTTGCGTGTATCGTTATAACAAGAAAAGAGGCGACGAGGTTTCTGATGCGACTACCTCACGAGCCGAGCAGTATGATTTAAATCGGGGCCTCGCTAACACTATCAACCTAGACGCCTCGTTGTCTGGAGCATCGGACTTAGAGTGGGCCATTGACTCGCCAGCCGAGAGTGAAGATAATTTGTTAACTGATGTGGTCGATCAGGCAGCTTCAATGCCAAATGGCTGGGAGGACTTTGATGAAAATCGCCGATTTTTCGAGTTGATGACTTTTATAAATAGTATTAAGTCATATAGTATGGGTCACTTCGACGCTATCGACAGGTGTCTAAACTCCATAACCAGTACGGCATTGGAGCACGATGGGCGCATTGGTGAGCTTGTGACCACAGGTTGACCAGCTTACATCCCGGATGGATGAAGTAAAGGGTAAAATCGGCGCGCGTAAAGTCATAGAGAGAGCTAGGCCTGCGGTTGATTTGAAGGTAACGGGGGTGCTATACGAGTCTCCTTGGCGGACATTATGAATTCAGTGTTAATTGTGATTGGTTTGCAGCACCTGCAGAGCGAAATTTTGAACATAAAGCCTGTACAATCTAAAAATGCTAGGAGCTCGGCCGGACCTGTGGCGGTGCCCGCGTATAAATCTTTCGTGGTGTCGTTTAAGTCGACTGGTACGCGCGACTTTGTTTTGTCAACCAAGAAGTCTTTCTTGAAGAGAAAGGTTATAAGAAGAGCGTGGTTATAAATATGTAAGGGCGCGTGGCGGTAAAATTTTTGTACGAAGGGATGATTGGGCAGACCTTATTGTTATTACTACAGACGTGAATTTAAAATTATTAAATAGACTGGCCAGCAGATCCTCCTTGGTACCTTATGGCACGAGTCGCGGGTCATTACGTATTGCGCACATAAATGCAAACCCCCTGCGGACATACATGGACGAGATTGGGTGGCTACTCGACAGACTTGACCTTGATGTGCTAGCTATATCAGAAACGTGGCTCACTCCAGTATGTGACTCTTCTCTCTATTTGATCCCATTGTATCACCTTCTGCGTAATAACCGATGTTTGAAATCGAGTACCGGTAAGAGGGAATACTTTCAGGGTGGTGATGTGGCCTGCTATGTGAGGGACATAATTCACAGTAAAGTACTAGATTTTTCAGTTATTTCATCCGTTAACGAAAATGAATATATGTTTGTAGAGCTGTATTCACTGCTGTCACCGAAGCTTTTATTGGTAGTTGTGTATACGCGTCCAAAGGGTGAGGTGCTCTCAAAGTTCGTTGAAGCTTTCACTAGACGTTCCACGCGTTACTCTAATTTGGTCATTACAGGTGACTTCAATACCGATTTGTTAAATACAGATTTTTACTCGTCACATTTGCGTCGGCTTCTTCTAGATGGTTCATTGAATTTGGTGGAGTTTGCAGCTACACGACCGCGAACACCTGGATCGATCATTTTGTAGTCAACTCCCTGGACAAAATAGTTGCGGCCGGCCAGTCATCGGTGCCATTTATAGGTGAGTACGATTATATTTATATAGAATATAAAATTGAGGTGGTACATGAGGCCCGGGTGCCTAGACAGCTGCGAGATTTCAGATACTTTTCGGCAGAGTCGTTTTCGACTCAGCTCTCTGCGGCTATGAGTCGGACGTCGAGCACATTGTTCAGTACCGATGTGAATATTGCTCTTACTAGATTTAGGAAGATTGCGGTTGAACTTTTGGATGCTGAGACTCTATTCTGGGAGTAGCGCTATCGTAGGCCTCCGGTGCCCTGGTTGCAGGACCCGCGATCGCATGTACGGGCGAACGAGGCGAAGTGGCGACGTGGGTTTGCTGCATGATTACAGAGTACTTTGTAGGATTGTTAAGGCCAAAATTCGGCAGGCACGTGAGAATTTTCTTCGTCAGGTGCTATTGAGGGCTTTTTCTCCACAGTCGTCATGGCAGATTTTGTGCCGCTTTGGCCTTGTTGCCAGTGAGCCCTCTTCGCAGGGTAACATCTTCCCACCCTGATTTACTGAGTAAATCTTACTCTTCAGTTGCGTGTGCTTATTCCCCGTGTTCTACGGAGCATCTCGAGCGAATAGCCAGGGGTGCCTCTTGTGATGGCTTTTCGTTTTACCCGTTTACTGTGGTTGAGGTGCGCCAGGCGATGTTGCATTGTCTTTCAAAGACTTGAAGTTTGAGTAATGATGGTCTGTCGCTGCGTTATTTTAAAGATGTGTTTTCCATGATATCACCCTTTGTTTTACATATATTAAATACTTCGTTGGCCACTAATACATACCCAGACTTATGGATGATTACTAGTATCGTGCCTCTTTCGAAGGTTAAGAACTCCACATGCCCCTCGCAAACTTGTCCGGTAGCTAACTTGCCCCATTTTGGAAGGGTGAGTTAGTGAGTAAGTGAAAACAAGTTTATTATGCCATGGTTTGAATTGACCGTATGGCAACAAAGTTTGACAAAATTTTAAATTACAAGAGGTAATATAATATAAGTAGAATTTTTCGCAGTATTAATAAACTTATTTGCTCGGGCACAATTTGTAAAAATAGTATAAATTGAACTTATACATAAATTTTGCGCAGATATTTGAAGTACAGGTAAATATATTACACAGCGCTTAGTAAAAGATAATAGTACTTATGGCATAAAAGAAAAACACAGGTAAGATGCGACTTACTGCTTAGTTTGAAGCAATAAGAAAGTCGTGCAATGCCCACCTAAAAGACTCAGAGATGCGACTTCCTCTCACAGCATCTGGAATCTCTCCCCAGAACTTTAGGGCACTAATCTTAAATGATTGCTCATATGTAACCATCTGAGCAAAGAGTACGTGGAACCCGACTTCCACCGTTCTCACAGACCGTCTGACACCATCGTCACTAGAAAAAAGATCAGCAAGACATAATCAATGTACGGCAACACCAGCGCAGTGACAAGAGTCCTCCTTATTTTCCAAGGTAAGGAACCACCCCTGTAGCACAGCCTATGAAGCGCGCCATGGACCGAAGAGTAAACACAAGAGACCTGCGCGTTCCATGTTAAGTTCTCACTAAGGATAATACCCAGGCTTTTAATTGATGCGACGAAGGGCACAGGCTGGTCCCAAAATAACACTACAGGCAAGAGCTCAAGGCATAAGTTGCTGCGTTGTACCAAATATGATCGCCTTAGTCTTTAACAGATTCAGGGAGAGCCCGTGACAATCCGCCCAATGAACAATCGATGCTATGTCCTCATTTAATCTTCCTATAGCGGCACCCAAGTGAGCGGGAGTACATCGGATATAAATTTGCAGATCATCTGCAAAGAGCATAGCCTGGTAAAATAAGAGGCACGACACGATCTAGTTCACAAATACATGAAACAATATGGGGCCAGGCGATGACCCCTGAGACACCCCAGAAGTCACTCGACGCGGCTCAGTCTGCTCATCATTTCCACTCGCCACCACCTGGGAACGCCCACTCAGATAGCTATGCAAAAACCTAACCAATTTCGCCAAAAAACCCATATCACACAACGACTTTAGAAGCATGTGGTGGTCAATCTTGTCGAATACCTTTTCAAAGTCAAAGAAGACCGACACTGTGAGCATACTCTTGTCCATACCCTCGAGAAAATCATCAATGACCCTTAATAGCGCCGTCTGGGTACTATAACCTCTGCAAAAACCCGACTGATAAGGCGACAAAAGGAAGGCAGTTTCCAAGTACGTATAAGTTTGGTCGGTTATTAAAAAATCAAATACCTTTGCAAAGTGAGCAAGGTTCGCAATCGGGCGCGTATCAGTCAGGGCCGTCGGGTTTCTAACCTTTGACAGGGGCAAAATAGTGGATACATCCACTATCTGGGTATTTATTTGATATAAGCGAGAGGTTGAACAGATGTACGAGAAATGCGGCTATGATCAATGTAACGTCCTTGAAGTAACTCAAAGACAGACCATCATTGCTTGAGCTTTTGATCTTGGCTTCACAGTGTATGACTGCCCGGAGCACATCCACTGTGATAGTAGGGCGAAAAAAAAACCACGATCACGTGCTCTCCCAACAATACCCTTGAGGTCATCAGAAGAATAAGGTTCATACGCACATGCCACCGACGAGTAGTGAACCACCAAGGACTTAGCCAGCAGGCAGGTCAAGGGTGAGGGAAGCCCACTCGCAATGAAACCAAAACCTTATAAGATCTTCCAAGAGCCAGACTGGCTAGTGGCATTTAATAATGCATGCCAGAAATACATCTCACGAGCCCGGCGCACGGCCACCCTTAGATCTCTGCGAGCAGTCCAATATTCTCTCAGAACATCCTCACTACCTGTATGTCTAGAAATTTTATAGAGCCGATCACGACACCTAAAACGGTTCTTGAGCTCGTCAGTGAACCATGGGGTGGGCGACCGGCGGTGACGACGCTGCCTGAAGGGTCCATGAGTATCAAGAAGTCCAATAGACATCTCTCTAAATCTCCCAATAGCCGCATCCACGTCATCGCTATATAATACACCCGTCGCATGCTCTATTGCCACACAAAATTTTAAGGAAAAGGTCTCAGCCAAGAAGTGCTGGAAATCACGCGATCACGCCTGCACTTGAGTAAGACCTGCAACATCGAATTTGTCATCGATGTAGATATAGTCGTGCTTACCTATAAATGGAGCGTCGGACTGGCCTGATGAAAGAACTTTATCTAGGGAATCAACCATAATATGGTCAATCTAGTTATGTGTATTGCCATGATGATGCGTTGGCCGAAAGCCAACCAACTGCATTGAGTAGTCAGTGAGGAGACCTCGAAGATGTAACGAATAGTAATTGGAATTCATCATATTAATATTAAGGTTGCCAGTGACAATCAAATTTGGATAGCGCATAGCGCACCTACAAAGAAAGTTGAAAGAACTTCTCCTTTTGAACGTCCATAGATCGATGCTAACAGGACCTTATGATGTATTTTGGAGCTCAGTTTGAAGAACATGAACTCTGTTTCATTGATTCTTGAGATCTTCGACGATTCAACAACTCGACACTGAACATTATACCGAACATAGAATGCGACGCCGCCACCCTGTACAAACTCTCGTCCGCCAGTGCACGATCTGAGCCCTCTATCATTTAGATACACTTGGTATGAAGTGAGCGAACATAAAGAAGAACCCCGCGTCGGTATGAACCAAGATTTCAAAACGGAAAGAACATTAATATTATATTCGCACAAGAACCATCCGATCACTTCCATATGGGGGCCCACAGAATTTGCATCAATATGGGCAACGTGTATATGATCTTTTGGAAAACCGTTAGAAATGGGCAGCATCTGTAGCCATTTCGATTTAGATAGATCTGACTCAGAGGTTACCTCCAATACACTCGCCCCGGCATCCTTTCGTACGAGAATTTGACCCTCATGTGACCACACATACATATATCCCCTTTCCTTAGCGGCATCCTTCACCCTGCGGAAAAGTTTGTAAGCCGAACGCGACAGCATCTCGTAGAGCCTGATAGTCTAGCTGCTATCCGAGTCTGGAAAAATAGTAGTAAAGTTTAATTCTCTATGAGATCGTTTTGCATTCAATACAAAATTTCGTGTGTGGGTTGATTTTAGTAATACCCAAAAATTCTTCCAGGTCGGGGGTTCCACCCGTTTGATCGCAGACTCAGGGCTCCCCACACCCTTAGCTATATTTTTCCCCTTGCCTCGGATCATGGGTTTCTCCTCCTTGATCTCTAGAATATCAGAGTATAGGTGTCCCAATCCAAGAATCGTGAGCAGGGCACGTACAATGTCTTGGGCAGAGCATTTAGATTCGAAGGGCACTCCCTTGAGTCTGAAATTAGCAGAGGGAATCGCACCTGCAACCACACTAGATGTTACATTGGGGGCTTGCACAGTCTTTAATTTCCCAAAATCGTCACGCAATGCAACACCTTCTAATTCTAGCTTATCAATACGCTGGTCCTGCCCAGCCACCTGGCTAGCAAGGTTATTTATGCGCTTTTCAATTTTGTCAAAGCGACGTTTGTTTTCAGATCTAATACCATTTATTGCCATCATAAGCTGCTCAAAACGTTGATGTTCATTAAAATTCCGCCAGCCAGACAGCATATCGACATGCAGCCTGCCAAAATCAGTAGCCCTAGCAGATTTCTCATTGTCAGCGTTAGCTGACTCACTAGTTGTCGAGTTTAAGGAGACGCTCATTGCACCATTCTCATCACTACTCGCCTCGCCCAGATCACGGTTCAAGTCATGTTGGCTAGCTCGTGGGGACGACACAATATCAAGCACATCGCCACGCTTGGCTTCACATCGGCGTGCACGAGCACCATCAGGTAATGGACTATTTGATCGATGACCAACTTTACAACTATTTGGAAAGTGCTTCGCTTTTATCACTTTTCCAATTTCGGACTTTTGACGAGGGTTTAGCACGCAGACAACTCTTGTGCGGGTATCTGACGATATTCGATGGGGTATGGATGGCGGGATGATTACTTTTTCTGTTTATTTTGATTTCAAGAAAGCCTTTGATACTTTGGACCACTGGAGACTTTTGTTAACACTTTAACAATGAAATTTTTCGGGCCACTCAATTCGTTATGTACAATCTTTTTTATCTCAAAGCACTCTATCTGTGATAGACGGAGGTGGGGGGGGGGGGCAGTTGAGCCTCGATACGTTACTTCAGGAGTTTCACAGGGATCCTCGCCTGGATCCATGTTGCTCCTTATTTACATAAACTCGATTATATCATGTCTTAAATACAGTAAGGCTATGCTCTTTGCAGATGACCTCCAGGTGTACATCCAGTGCTTGCCTTCTGATGTTCGAGACACCAGAAATTTTAACGAGGACATTAACGCTGTTGATGGTGGGGCTGCAAACTATGGGTTGTCATTTAACTTCTCTAAGATAATGGCACAATTGTTAGCTACGACACAGTTACTTAGTATAATAAATCGTTCAGGTGTGCCACCGATTGTCATCCACAGTACTGTGATACCCTTTGTTGCTTCGGTAAAGAATTTGAGTGTTATCTTTGCTAATGATCTTACCTGGAACGCAAAGGTACCTCAGATTTGTTTGGACGTTCATAGGGCGTTGCATTGGCTTCGGTATAGGGCTGGCTCACTGTCGTGGGTGACGAAGAAGATGCTTGTGACCGCGCTTGTGCTCCCTCATTTCGACTACGCATCGCTGGCCTACCTTGATCTTTCAAAGTACCTCCAGCTAAAGTTACACCGTCTTCCTAATACAGTTGTAAGGCTTATTTTCGGGGTGGGTTGCGATGTTAAAATAAGGACTCTCTACCGACAGCTTAGATAGTTAACTGTTTATGACCGGAGGAGATACTTCCTGGGCTGTATGGTCTATCAAGTGATCACTTCGGAAAGAACAAAATATTTAGTAGAATTATTCCCGCCCATTAAAGGTTTGAGGAGATCCGCTAGGAGTGTTGCAGGTGGTTTTTTTGTCCCTTTTGTCCCTTTTGCCCGAACAGTCACTGCAAGCGATCTTTTGTTTTAAGTGCTTTGAAATTATGGGAAGAGGTACCTGCGACAATTGAATCAAAAAATTCTATTGAATCTTTTAAAGTTACGTTTTTTGACTATTTGTTTGTAGCCGGCTGATATTGTTACACTATTTTGTGATAAATTTCTTATATTTTGTACTTAATTATTTCCTATAAAAGTATATATAATTAGTGTTAAATTTGCGTCTCATGTAAGGAGCTGAAATAATTTTTATTTTTTATTTTTATTGTACATTGGTACATTATCTATATACATCACTATGTAAGAACTTGTATGTACTTTTTTGTTGACATTAGGTTTCTTCAACCTTGGCATAAATAAATCAGTTTCATCATCATAATCATCTCTTTCGCCAACCCATGCAGCAGCAATCAAACGCTTCAGCCTCTTTTTTTACAGATTCATGCGCAGTACAGATCAAGCACAACCGTCTGTCTCTTTCTTCGATCCATGCAACAAAGATTAAGCGCTACTGTCTGGTTTTTTCACCAATTTATGTGGCAGAGAAAGAGCCCTTTAGCTTTTCTATTTTGCTTATTTAGGTAGCACAGATCCAGCCGTTGATCCCGTCTCTTTCGCTGATCAATGCAGCAGAGATCAAAAGCTACATCCCGTCTCTTTCGCTGATCCATGCAGCAGCGATCAAGCGCTTCAGCCTTTTTCTTTTGCCGATTCATGCGCAGTACAAATCAAGTGCTACCGTCCGTCTCTTTCGTTGATCCATGCAGCAGAACTTGAGCGGTACCCTCTGGCTTTTTCCCTGATTCATGTGGCAGATTAAGAGCATTTCTTTTTTTCTATTTCGCCAAATACGGTAGCATGAATCAAACACTACGGCCACTCTCTCTCCTATTTGTGCAGGAGAGATCAATCACCATAGTTCTGTTTCTTTCGCCGATTCATGGAGCATAGATCTAGCGCTACATCCTGTCTCTTTTGCCTATTTGTGCAACAGAGATCGAGTGCTTCAGCCTTCTTCTTTTGAGGATTTATTTACAGCACAGTTTGAGCAATACCGTCTGTATCTTTTGCTGATCAATGCTGCAAAGATCAAACACTACATTTTGTCTCTCACGCCTATTTGTGCAATAAAAACTGAGCGCTTCAGCCTCTCTCTTCTGCCAAATCATGCACAGCACAGATTAACCACTACTGTTTGTCCCTTTCGCTGATTAATGCAGCAGACATCAAACGCTACATCCTGTCTCTTTCCCCTATTTGTGCAACAAAGACTAAGCGCTTCAGCCTTTCTCTTCTACCGAATTATGTGCAGCACAAATCAAGTGCTACTGTCTGTCTCTTTCACCAATCAATGCAGCAGAGATTAAACGCTACCGTCTGGCATTTTCGTTGATTCATGTGGCAGAGTAAGAGCACTTCAGCTTTTATATTTCACTGATCAATGCAGAAAAAATTGAGCGCTACATCTTGTCTCTTTCACCTATTTGTGCAACAGAGACCGAGCACTTCAGCCTTTCTCTTTTGACCATTCATGTGCAGCACAGGTCGAGCGATACCGTCTGTATCTTTTGCCGAACAATGCAGCAGAGATCATACGCTACATCTTGTCTCTCTTAACTATTTGTGCAACAAAGACCGAGCGTTTTAGCATCTTACTCCTACCGAATCATTCACAGCACAAATCAAACGCTACTATCTGTCGCTTTCACCAATCAATGCAGCAAAAATTGAGCCCTACATCATGTCTCTTTCACCTATCGGTGCAACAAAGACTGAACGCTTCAGCTTTTCTCTTCTGCTGAATCATGTGCAGCACAGATCAAGCGCTACCATCGGTTTCTTTTGATGATCAATGCAGCAGAGATCGAGCGCTACATTTTGTCACTTTCGACGATTCACGTAGCACAGATCTAGCGCTTTATCCTGTCTCTTCCGCCAATTAATGCAGCAGAGATTGAGCGCTACATACTGTCTCTTTTGCTGATCCGTGCAGCAGCGATTGAGCGCTTCAGCCTTATTTTATTGTCAATTTATGCGCAGTACAGATTGAGTACTACCGTTTGGTTTTTTCACCGACTTATGTGGCAGAGTTATAGCTTTTCAGCTTCCGTCGGTCGAAATCACCTTGTCTTTTACGTATGCAGGTGGTTATAATGTAATTATCATTATTATTAATATTATTATTATTAGTATTTTAGTTATAATTGATAGTTCATGATATTATTACATAAATGATTATCGTGGCTGTTGTAATAATAATCATAATCATTATTATTATAATTGTAATTATTATAATTGATATTACTATAATTATGATTATTATTATTTGTAGAAACTAGAGGTTCTAGCGGTTCGCAAGTCAATGGTAGTCTTTCAGCGATTAATCTAATCATTTTTTAAATTTAGATCTCTTTTAGCTCTTTCCATTTAGCGCGTAAAGATTGTTATCTTTTTGGTAATACTCATCTGATATTTAATTGATAATTAATATTGTTATTGGTATAAAAAGGTGTCGAAAACCTATATGGCCTAATACTTTGGTGTACTTTATCTACAATGTATTATTCCTTAATAGCATTTTCTTGTTAAAGGCACTTATTTACTGATTAATTTACAATTATTAATCCTCAATTGAGTAAACGGAGCTTTTCAGTAATGATTTTTTTTAGAAAATTTGCTAATTTACAAATTACGGATAACAGTATAAAATATTAAACGTTTGTAGATAGATAAAATTTTTTTTGAATTATTGAAATATTCTGGACGAAACAATATTGAATTTTTGCAATCATATTACTCAAAGGAATAACAAGTCACAGAATATTTTCATTACCATTAGATTTATGTAACATTTAAAGATTTTTTTTAAATATAAAACCGATCGAAAAAATTACGAGAAGTAAATGTAATTATTGAAAACGAAGCTTCAATGATCCTTAGAAAAGCTTCGGAAATAGTGCATAAAACTGTGAAAGATTTATGTCATAATAGTTCTCCACTCGCTGGAAAGTGATTGATTTTAGGAGCCAATTTTAGACAAATACTTCCAGTCATAAAGCATGGGTATAAAAGTTCTATAATTTTATTATGTAGTTATTATATAATTGGTAAAACTATAAGGTATTCATTTCTATGGAAACACTTGAAAATTTTGAAATTAAAAAATAATATGTGGTGTACAGATAAACAATTTTCGTTACTTGTAATGGACATTAGAAACAGAACCATGAATTTTTTTTTAATTCTTCAGGAACGGAGAACTGATAACATTTGTAACCAAACGTATGGGGATGGTAGAAGTAGCTGATTAAATAGAGTCATTTCGACACCTTATAACAAACGCTCGTATGTATTCAATAATCAAATTTTGAGTTTTACTAAAGGGATAGTACATACTTATTACATTACAGATTATGCACAATATGAAGGTAGTGATCGCACTAAAGATAATATAAACAAATTTTCTAAAATAAACTTTGAATTATATACAGGCAAAATAACCCCTTTATGTTTTACATAATAAAATATACGCCATTATTATATTAATAAGAAACTTGAGTATATTTAATAGTTAGTAAAATGGCACAAGACTGCATGTAACAAAAATATTAAAATATAATTTAAAGGCAGAAATAGTAACTTGTCAAGGATATAGTAAGAGAGATTTCAAACCCAGACTCACTTTAAATACCAGTAAAAATATTTTTACCGTTATTTATACACAGGAAATAGTTTCTATTAATTCTAGCTTTTTCCATGAAAATCAACAATTTACAAGGTCCAAGTTACGACAAATTAGGATTTTGCTACGAAAGACCTTTGTTTTCTCTTGGACAACCGTACGTATTATCAAGATGTAAGAATCCTACAAACATATTTATACAAAATGATTCAGAGAATCAATCAAAAATTGAAGATATTATATGGCAAGAGATTTTTGATCGTTAACGAATGAATTATTTCTTTGTCAAAACTTGTTCTTTATAATTTTTTCTTTTTCCTGTAAAAAGTTTAGTTTTGAAATAAATTTAAATCCATTTTAAAAATTAGTTTTTGAGCGAGTAAAAACAAAAAAAATTACTTATTTATTATGACACTGTATTATTAAGTTCTCACTTAAAAAAATAAAAATACTTATACAACAAAACTTCTTATGTAAATTATAATTTTGACCTTTATTTGGAAAATCTTAAAGTTAAGTAAAAAATTAATCTTACATAATTAAAGAATAGGACATCCTTTAATTTCGGTTTCAAAATTTTACTATTACAAAAATCGTCGTATATTTCAAACGCAAAATGCATAATGATAAAAATGTCATAATTTTATTCTCTGAGACAAACACAACATTGCTGCTATGAAATTGTTTCTATCTTTGTATAAATAACTTAAGACCAAGTCATTTGTGTAGACCATGTAATTTTCAATATATTAATGTTGTGAATATTATTTTGAATTAGTTTTTGAAATCTCATTTACAAGAAAAATATTGTAATCATAATTTTTAATATTGATTGAAAAATATTTTGATTTATGTCTTCATACACACATGTACATTTTTCTATCACAAAAAAGTCTTTATAACAACATTTCCATACCCAAATACTTTAACTCTAAGTCTATGTTGTATTGACCCTATAATAAAGTATAGTCAAATAAAACTATACATTGTATGTATATTTTAAATTAATTAAAAAATTGGAAGCATCATCAAGAAAAGTAGAACAAACCAAGTGAAAGAATTTTACAGAAATAAAGAGACAACTTTTTAGTTGTACTTGATTATATAGCAAGTCTATCATTTCGCAAATAAGGTTCATATCATGCTTGGGGGTTAGCATGCAGATCGTGCAGAGGGGCAGAGCCTCACTAGTATATATATTATATATTTTATATCAGGGTGTCCATTATTTTCCGAATTTATTCTTTTGATTTTGCTACCAGATTTTCTTTAAGTACACATCAAGAAAGTGAGTTACTAATAAATATCAGATAAATTGCTTCAAAACTCACGTACCGTCATGCGTCAGAGATTGGAAGTTTTTTAATGATATCGTTAAAATAAGAAGTGTACCAGCTATAAAAGATAGTAGAGGTATAACTCAAGCAAACGCAATTTTTATGGCATGGTATGAGTATAACTTAACTGACCAAGTCGTAGCTCTGTTTTGCGATACTACGATTTTAAATTTCGTGTGAACAGAGAAGCGCACATACGGAAACAATTGCTAGACTCAGGGCTCCAGATGGGTTGCAGATGTACCACTTTTTAAACAATTTAAAAACTTTTGGCCTACAATAAATACACAAAAATATAAACCTAATTTTAAAAATATAAATTTATCTTTGAACATTTATAAAAAACTCTCAAATGTTCATAACTTTTTACATTATTACTTGAAAAAAAAGTATCCATGAGATGATTATGAAGAGCTTTTGACACTATACAAATCATTCCTGGGACTTATCAATATGTTCCTTAAAAATATATTTGTTTTGGTCTGTTTCCAACTATCAAAAAAAGGAGAAAGTGGTCTTTATAAAATCTGCATATTTATTATTTTTGTATACATTAAGTATTGGTACACGGCCCCTATGGCTATAAAGGCACCTAACAATGATTTGAATCTGATTAAAGATCTTTTTGCGTACAGAGCGATTGATTTAGGAACTGCTAAGTTACTCCTTCACAAGTTTAGAAATCATCTGTGGTATCTAAGCTCAGAAATCAGTGCTATTTCATTATTTGATAATAATGTCTTTGTTGATATAAAAAAGAAGATAGTTGAAGCTGTCTCTGAAGAATACAGTAACAATTATGATTGCTCGTCTAAAAGATATTTTGTGAATAAAATTACAGATCTGCAGCAGCTTAACAATAAAGAAATCGATTACTTTCGCTGTACAGATTCAGTCAAGTTGTTAGATAGATTGTAAATGAACAAGGAGTTTATAAAACTCGAAATTACAGATTGGTCTCTTAATGGAAATTATTTAAAATCGCTGAGAATTTTTTGAAATCTTAAGGTCGTTAATAATGTTGCAGAAAGAGCAGTTCACATGGCTGAGGAATATATCAATATACTCTTAACAGATGTAGAGCAGAAAAAATATCTTTTACAAGTAGTTTCAGAGTACAAATTCAAATTTTCAAACGCAAGTAAAAAAACTAAATAAAAAAAATTGAAAATTAATTAATGAATAAAACTTTACTTCAGTACAAAATTACGTAATTTTAATAAAAAATACTCTTGTATAGATTAATTTAAAATGATATTTGTTGTTTTAATATGTATTCTATTATAAGAAACTCCACAAAAAATTCTCAGACAAGGGATCTGGATCTTCTCACTATGGCAGTCCAGTTGGAAAAAGACAAAGAAGACCTCACGAAGACACGGGGCAAGAAGTCTGGTACAGACGCCAAACAAGCCCCAGTGACTAAAGGAGCCAACCCAAACCCTTGGCCACCCAAGTGCCACTTCTGTCCCGATTACCACCTCCACAAGGACTGTCCCATTCGTATTGCTCGAGCTTCAACCATCCCGGGAAACGAAACCGGAGTGTCAGGAGAACCGGCAACAGGCGCTCCGGAGGGACGCCAGGAATAAATGTCATCAGCATGCCCCGCCAACCACTACAAAAAATTATGGTTTGACTGGGTCAGCGAGAAGTAGCTGCCCTAGTTGATCAAGTGTCTACCCACAATTTTGTACATCCCTCACTACTTTTGGGACAAGAGAAGATCACACCCTATACTCAACAGTGTGACTTGGCCTGTTGTAGCGCAACTCTCATGACCTCCGGCAGTGTTTGTCTTGACCTACGGATTCAGGAAAAGTCATTCAAATTTAGCTTCCTCGTAGCACCAGACCTACGACATCAAATGGTCCTGGGCCTACCAACACTGTACGCAGAGAAATTTATCTTGGATTTGACGAGGGGAGTGCTATACTTTGGAAGTGGCTAGCGAATAACTGTCCCATTCGTGTCACGCCCGTCTCGGGAGAGTCAGCAGGTGGCTCTAAACTTAGATCAAGTTCAGCATGGATTCACTGGAGAAGAACGTACTGGCCTCTTAAAATTGTTGCAGGGACATACCGAAGTCTTTAGACCTTTGACGGGGGGTTACGTCAAACCCGCACCATACAACATGAGATCCGGGTCAGACCACACCAACCTTTCCGGTTAGCACCATATCCTTGCTCAGACAAGCGCAGGGAACTCACCGAGGAGCAAGTTCAAGAGATGCTAGCTGGTGGCATCATCGAGCCATCCTTCTTATTATATAGCTCCCCTGTCGTCTTGACACCCAAAAAGATGGTACCATGCGATTCTGTGTGGATTATAGTCAGCTGAATTCGATTACCGAAGACACCTCTCAACGGGTACCCCACATACATCACAACGTAAAGGATATAGGGGGAACGATCTGGTTCTCGAAGTTGGATCTCAAAAGTGGCTACTGGCAAATAGCGATGGCACCCGAGTCTATGCAATACACAGCTTTCTCTACACACACCAGTGGTTGCTACCAATTCCGAGTTATGCCATTCGGGCTGAAAGAAGCACCTGGAACCTTCCAAAGGCTTATGAGTCAGGAAGTCCTTGCTGGATACCTGGGAAAGTTCTGTCTTGTCTACCTGGACGATATCATTGTCTATTCCAACACACAGGAAGAACACCTCAGACATATCGCTCTTGTCTTGGAGAGGTTGCAAATCCATGGACTCACAGTAGCCATCGGAAAATGTGTCTTCGGGGTGTCAGAGTTGAAATACCTAGGACATCAAGTCACAGCCGAGGGGAACAAAGCCTTACCCGAGCATGTCGAGAAGCTATGCAGTTTACCAGTACCAAAAACTCGAAAACAGCTGCAGTCCTTCCTTGGCACAAGTGAATGGCTCCAGGAATACGTGCCTCGTTATTCCGAAATAACAGCGACTCTCTCGGACCTCATTAGCAAAAAACGGCAATACAAATGGACACCAGAAGCTCAAGAAGCCATTAAGCGGCTCAAAAAAGAACTCTCGAAACCTCTACATTTGGCTCGACCACATGAGGGTTGGTCATATGTCTTGCAGACGGACCCTAGCATTCGTGGAATGGGGGCCGTTTTATATCAGATCCGACCCGATTGACAGCGTAAAATCATCAGTTATGCTAGTGCCAAGTTCAATCCATGTGAAGCAAAATATCATAGCAATGAGCAAGAGTGCTTAGCAATGGTTTGGGCTATTAAGAAATACCAACCCTTTCTGGAGGATCGGCCATTCACCTTGCAAACGGATAACAAGGGTCTCACTTGGCTACGCACAGCTAAGGAAACTCGAGATAAATTGAAGCGATGGTCTATCCTACTCCAGGAGTAAAATCCGATCATCGAACACTGTCCAGGTCAAGAAAACCAGCTGGAGGACTTCCTCTTACGGAATCCAGTGAAAGAGGAGCCGGATAACCTAGATGATGTGGACCGGATACTGCCTCCAACAAATTCTCGGGAAACGCCAACTGTACCTGTCTGTTGCGCGATCAAAACACCTTCGTTACTGAATAAAATTAAAAATGCACAGCTCCAGGACCCATATTGTCTCGAACTTGGTCACAAGATCCTCCAGGCAACAGAGAGCCTGACTCTCTTACCAACAGATACCCAGTTTTTGTCTTGTCATGGACTCGTCGACGACTTGATATGGCAGCGACCAACAAAGGACTCAAGTTGGAAGGTCTATGTGCCCCAAAGCATGGTACCCCGAGTGCTCTATGAGTTCCATGACACTCACCACGCGGGACATCCAGGAATGGAGGAAACGGCTCGCAGTATCAAAGGTTACCACTATTGGCCTTGGATGAACGTCAAAATCGAGAAATATGTCCGGAACTGTAGGCTGTGCGCATACTATAAAAAGGCAATCACTGCCAGAGATTAGAAGGGAGATTGCCAGTGCCTATGGTAGAGAGTGTGTCACTTTTTTTCACTGTTTTGAGCGCCCCGTCGCGGAAAATCAGTCAAACTATACGCAAGTTTTAGCAGCAGAAGAGAAGACCAAATTGTGCGTACGATAAGTACCTAGTAGAGAAGGAAGGAGTATGTGCGTATACACGGGTGTAGCTATATATGTTATGTATTCTAGCTGCCTCGGCTCTCGGCTCCCGGCTCTCGCAGCTCGCAGCTCTCGCATGCATGCGTATACCTATATCTATTCCTGATGTGATGTTCCCTCAAATGCGGTTTTGAATGTTGGACAGTTATAATATGTCTGGTCATATATTACTCATTAAATGTATATTAAATACTTGTACAGCTAAATACTGAGTTTTCCTCGTATAAAATAAAAAATTGAGTAATAAAAACGTTAGCCCCAATATTGAATGTAACTTCTTGAAACTTGATTTCTATAAAATAATTATTTTTACAACTTGAACAATTTATGTTTTTATGGATTTATAAAAATTTAGCACATTAAAAATATCAGAATTATACAGACACGCTTCACTTTGATTTTTAAGTTTATTCAATAGAGAATGACTTTTTCTGTCATTTAAATGTCATTCTTCAACACATGTAACTTTTCTAATAAGAATAAGTAATTGTAAAAATATTTAGAAAAATAATTCTACTTGTAGGTCAAATTTTAACACAATTATCAATATTAAGAAAAAATAAACTAATACTTAAACTTGAACCCTGGAGCTTCACGATAAACATGTGTCACTTTAAGTGCTTAGGGAAAAAGTGCGTTGGTAGTCGAGGTAGCTAAGTACCGTATCGTGTACTTTTGCTTTGAGCATTCTGGGGTTTAAATCTCGACGGCAGCGGAATTTTTTTTTGTTTACGATTTCTTTTTTTTTTTTTTTTTTTTTTTTTTTTTTTTTTTTTTTTTTTTTTTTTTTTTTTTTTTTTGATGGTAGTACAAAACTTTTTTTCGATACTAGTATTTAATTTTTATGTATATGTTGCGTAACGACTACGCTTTGTAAATTCATTCCTTGTAAAGTTGGGTGATTTTGTTAGATTTTTAAATTTTTTTATAAAAATATAATATCATTAGTGGGGAAAATGCTAATTACCATTTCATCCATTTTTAGATGGCTATAAAACTATTATTAATGGAGTTTAAAATAATCCAAAAGTAATTTAATGATACTAAGTTATTTTACACTATTCTAACAAAATGGTTATGATCTTACTTCGATGAGGATCACACCTTTTACAACCTAATTTATAATTGTGTAAAACTTATTCAAACAATTAATTAAACTATTAGAAACCAGGAAAATTTTTTAAAACACTTTTTATCAAATGATTTTTCAATGCTATTCCAAGTTAAACACGAGTTTATTAATAAAACGCTTAGTTAACTGGGGAGCAAAGTATGGCATCGCTTAACATAAAGGAAACCATGAAAACATTAGTAAAATAAAAGGCAAGGTATTAAATATTGAGGACTTAAAAATTTTTTCCTATTTTAGAACTAAATTTTGCCTATTATATAGATATAACTTATGTTGTACAAGTTCTTAGACTAATTTTGATGATTCAGATCAAAAAATTGTTTTTAAATCCATACGGCATTTACCAACAAAATCAAATTCATAGTACCTTATAATTTTTTTAGAGCCGAAATTGTGACCACTTATTAATCTTCTATATTTTGTTTAAAAAATACTTAATCTAATAAAAGGGTAGTCTGAGTATGTCTTATGGTGTATACATGTCATAAAATGTATGTAAAAAAACGTATTTGCGGAAAAACTGGGTTTTTTTTGTCCATGAGCACTGCACTAAAAATGCTCTCAAAATTTTACGCTTTGATCAAACTTATCTGATTGTACTTAAACCCTCAGCTGAAACATTCAGCCCAAATCTAACAACAAGATTGCGGCCTATTTAGATCATAACTACTTTAATTAGTCTTAAAACTTGATAACATGTATATGCGTCCGCGTTCACAGACAGAGTTCTATTTCTCGTCAAAATTTAACTATTTTGTACTGTAATAATACTATTTTTGAGTTAATACTCGATTTACCTTTATGTCACAAAAATGCCCATCAATTGATGCATATAATAAGCGTATGTGTATGTATATGTACACACATCAATATGTTACAAGTCACATTTTAGAACTTTTTGAAACAATTTTCACAATCTTTCAATTTTTTATCTTAAAATAAGTACTACCATTGACAGACGAAATTTTAATTTTACTTAAACATTTTTTTAATTTTAATGTAAATATGTTGGTAAGTTTTAATCTCTAAGTACATACCTCTATAATTTTTTGTACCTATAATAAGGATTCTCATGATCGGTTCTAATAAACCTTAGCTTATGATTTTGTTTTGGTATACATACTAAAGCTAAAAAAACCAATGTGATCAATCAAATTGTTTTTTATTAAAATATATGAACCTCTAAAAATCAATGTTAAAATAAAGAAAGTTTTTCTTTTCATTCTTAATTATTTTTTTAGTGTTATATTTAATATTTTAGTGTTATACTTTTATATTTTTTAGTGTTAACATCACTAATTTTTTTCAATAAAATGGTGTAAAACGATTTTTCAGCCATTTAAAAACGATTATTGGCGATTAAATCATTCAGAAAATATTAAAAAAAAAAAAAAAAAATTACTTTCAAAAGTTTCTTTTTTATAAGCTCTACAAAATTTGTATTCAACACTTTGTTGTAGAATTTAAATTTACTTCTGTAACAGATACAAAAAAGTTAAATTTTGACGAGAAATAGAACTCTGTCTGTGAACGCGGACGCATATACATGTTATCGAGTTTTAAGACTAACTAAAGTAGTTATGATCTAAATAGGCCGCAATTTTGTTGTTAGATTTGGGCTGAATGTTTAATTAATCTTATAGTTTAATTAATTGTTTAAATAAGTTTTACACAATTATTAATTAGGTTGTAAAAGGTGTGATCCTCATCGAAGTGAGATCATAACCATTTTGTTAGAATAGTGTAAAATAACTTAGTATCATTAAATTACTTTTGGATGATTTTTAACTTCATTAATAATAGTTTTATAGCCATCTAAAAAAGGATGAAATGGTAATTAGCATTTTCCCCACTAATGATATTATATTTTTATTAAAAAATTTAAATATCTAACAAAATCACCCAACTTTACAAGGAATGAATTTACAAAGCGTAGGTGTTACGCAACATATACATAAAAATTAAATACTATTATCGAAAGAAAGTTTTGTACTTCCATCAAAAAAAAAAAAAAAAAAAAAAAAAAGAAATCGTAAACAAAAAAAAAAAATTCTGCTGCGGGCGAGATTTAAACCATAGAATGCTCAAAGCAAAAGTACACGATGCTGTTCTTAGCTACCTCGACT
Organism: Copidosoma floridanum; assembly: GCF_036245765.1. Classification (NCBI taxonomy): domain Eukaryota; kingdom Metazoa; phylum Arthropoda; class Insecta; order Hymenoptera; family Encyrtidae; genus Copidosoma; species Copidosoma floridanum. The sequence continues at coordinate 241,281 of NW_028321914.1, read as the reverse complement.
ACCAACGCACTTTTTCCCTAAGCACTTAAAGTGACACATGTTTATCGTGAAGCTCCAGGGTTTAAGTTTAAGTATTAGTTTATTTTTTCTTTATATTGATAATTGTGTTAAAGTTTGACCTACAAGTAGAATCATTTTTCTAAATATTTTCACAATTACTGATTCTTATTAGAAAAGTTACATTTGTTGAAGAATGACATTTGAATTACAGAAAAAGTCATCTATTGAATAAACTTAAAAATCAAAGTGAAGCGTGTGTGTATGATTCTGATATTTTTAATGTGCTAAATTTTTATAAATCTATAAAAACATAAATTATTTAAGTTGTAAAAATGATTATTTTATAGAGATCAAGTTTCAAGAAGTTACATTAAATATCGGGGCTTACGTTTTCATTACTCAATTTTTTATTTTATACGAGGAAAACTCAGTATTTAGCTGTACAAGTAATAAATATACATTTAATGAGTAATATATGACCGGACATATAATAACTCTCCAACATTCAAAACCGCTTTTGAGGGAACATCACATCAAGAATATATATAGGTATACGCATGCATGCGAGAGCTGCGAGCTGCGAGAGCCGGGAGCTGAGAGCCGAGGCAGCTAGAATACAAAACATATATAGCTATACCCGTGTATATGCACATATTTCTTCTTCCTCTACTAGGTACCTATCGTACGCACAATTTGGTCTTCTCCTCCACTGCTGAAACGTGCGTATAGTTCAGCTGATTTGCCGCGACAGGGCGCTCAAAACAGTGGAAAAAAAGCGACACACTCTCTACCATAGGCGCTGGCAATCTCCCTTCTAATCTCTGTCACTGCTCCAGGTACTATGTGACCACATCAGCCCTAACACACATGGGAGATCATAGCCATCGATCTAAAGGGTTCATATCCAAAGAGCTCTAGGGGACGGCGTTTCATACTGGTTGTCACGGATCTCTTAAGTCGATGGGTCGAGGCTTTTCCTCTGGGTTTATCAGAGGCCCCTCGGCCCACCTAGCTTCTGTAGGATGAAGTTTTCGATTGGTGGGGATATCCTCGAATCATCCTAACGGAAAATGGTCGACAATTCATCGGTAAATTTTGGCAAGATGCTTGTATGCGTTGGGAAATTTAACATTAGACTACTCCAATTCATCATCCTCGAGCAAACCCTACGAAGCGCCGAAACCAGGAGATGAAGAAGGGTCTTCGTCTACATTTGCACGGGCAATCCCACAGCAAATGGGACGTATACTTACAAAGAATATTATACCAATGAAGAAATCGCCGCAACGCCGCCACCGGGGCATCTCCGGCTCAACTGCTGTTGGGTCATGATACCTCTTGACCAGGGGAATGGAGAACCCGTGAAATGGCAGAACAGTGCCCACAAAAGAAGCATATTGATGCCACAGAACATCAAGAGCAGTACCAGAAGCAACACTACCCGACTGGTCAACCTAGTCCTATCTACCCATTAAGTACCTTGGTCTACATACGTAACCACCCACTCTCAAGAGCTCCAGAGCAGTTTTGTGCTGGCTTCGCACAAAAATGAGAAGGTCCCTATCCTATCACGGCCCATATGGCAGAGGATGTCTACCTAATCTCTAAGGGTCGAGCTACTACGAAACTTCACGTTTCTCAACTCAAACTCGCCCACACGGAGGCCATCGATCGCCGCCGACGTCCGAATACACACTTCGACCTGCCGGCATCGACAACTCCACAGCACCCCACAGGCCCAGAGCCCTCTACAAGGTCTGATCAGAAGATCGTGACAACCAAGGCCAGCGAAATAAGCAGAGTGGATAAGTCCATTAGGCCGTTTCAAAACAATTTAGAAGAATTAGGTGACGTCTCAGTACCACCACCCAGAGGTCCTGATGGGCCAAGCCAACGTTATAATTTGTGACCGCGAAATAATAAGTGAAGTGAAGTGAATCGTGTACCTAGTGAAAAGACACTGAATAAAACAGTATGAGTGTGAGTATATAAGAAACTGCGGACCTTTGTCAATCGAGAATGGATGACTGAATGACCGCGAAAACTAATATCGAGAGTGATAACTTCTCTGACTCCTGTAACTCTACCACTGCTTTCTCAAATTTATTATAAACTCTTTAAAACGGGGAAGTTTGTTACCATCCGGGGCATTATTTTATTAATTATCGTATATTAAAATAATCATTTTTCTTAAATAAGATCGTTTTTACATAAATTTGAATTTTGAAATTTCGCGCGCAGCACCGACTTCCAACTAATACTTGATAGTACCACCTATCGCTCGCCAGGTGGCGACCACTAGTCTTTAACGAAAATCGCAAGTAAGAAAGCGACGTAAAGTATATAAGAAGGACTGTGTGATGACTGATAGATATCGATCCGAGTTATGTAAATACGTGTAATGGATACCTCCTAAGCCACTCAAATTGCTTTAAATACATATTTAATAAAAATCACTGTACCAATATAAGACAATTTTTTACAACTTCTTTTTCCTCCAAAAGCCTCTTCCTAAGTCCTATCTTCGGTTCTGGATGCTCATGACCTCACCCCCTGTAACTCAGGAGTGGAGACAGTTGACCCTGGGCCAACAAATCGACGATTGTATCACCCAGGGATATGCAGTTGTCACCTCCATTGAGTTTCAACCCAGGAAGGCAATTCGAGACGTGGCGATCCAGTTCCCGGAGGATTTTTTTGAAGGTATAACCCTTCCTTCCATCGGTCAGCACAGAAGTGAGTGGTCATAAGAGAGATGGTGACAGGTTATTTGTTAAATTTGTAATATAAAAAAAAAAAAAAGACTTCCATTGGTTAACCTGGCGACCAACCCATCGAGGCCTCTACGCATCACTGCTCAAACGCCACATCTCTCCGATGAGTCAGATTCCGAGGAATCAAACGGAGCTACTACACCAACAACATTGGACATAGTACCACCATCGTTGTTTAACCTTAAGGAAGGGCTTGAGACACTTGAGAATGACTCCGATCTCTTCTCACCACGCTTCCCTACACAAGGTCGTCCAAACCCAACGGCCGCTTTTAACAAATATAAAATTGTTAAAAGTAAATGAGCATGAGGCATCTTTCCTTAACACCGGTTATCTGTACACTGAAGATACGTATCCTCATCAAACATGTATTAACCACGCAAATCTAGAGATTCTACGCATGTTCAATTACTTAGCATCCCAGTGTTGCGTGCGTAATTCCAAATTTATTTAAAGTCTACTACACCAACTTAAATTAAAAGTTTGATCATGTTCCAAACTTTAGTTAATCATTGTTTTATTTAAAATCAATCTTAAATCCTTTCTAAGCTTAAAAAATTTAATTCTCTCTAGTGCCTTAGTAAAAATGTCTGATTTGTTATTTTTTAAGTTTACTTTAACTATATTAATATACTTTTTTAACAATTCTCGTTTACAAAGTAAAAACTTGTTTCCACATATTTTGAGTTTTTAGTATACTTACCAAATTTAGCAATACTAATCGCACCATAGTGATCTTCAAAAACATTTATTGGTTTATTAAAAATAATTAAAAAATCTTGTAATATTTCTCTTATCATTTGATTTCACTTACGCTTTTAAACAATACCACATACTCAGATGCTGTCGAAGATTTTGTTACGCTTTCTTGTTTCTTAGATTTCCAATATATAACATTATTAAATAGCTTTATAACATAACCAGTAGTTGATTTCTTATCAACTACATAACCTGCCTAGTCTGCATCCACTGAACAAGTCAAGACATCTACTTTAAAATTTCTTTCATACGTTGATTTAATGTCTTTAGTTAAATACAAATATTTTGAAATTCTTATTGCAAATTTGTAACAAATTTGATTTAATTAGTTTTGAAATCTAATTAAATCGTTTACGCTATAACTGATATCTGCTCTTGTTCCTGAACTTATATATAAAAGTGCTCTAATCAAATTTCTGTAGTTTTTAAATTTACATGCTGACCCTGCGGGCTCGCACTTAAAGTTTTACTCCATTGGAGTTTCATATAATTTTTCGTTTATAACATCATACTTTTCTGCCAAAGACTTTATACATAATATAAATATGTTAAAGATATATCTTTACTGATCGAATGTTAGTATACCACTTTTACGATCGTAATCAATATCTATACCAAGATATGTATTAACATCCCTTATGTTTTCATTCTTAAATTTATTTGCCAATACACTTTTAGTTTCGTTAATTCTATTATGACTTTTACTACATACCAATGAATCATCCACAAAGATAATTACACAAATTTGATTATATTCATCATGTATGTAATACAAACAATAATTAATCATTCTCGCTTCTTCGGAAATTCAAACTTTTTAAATATGTATCCAAACAATCATACGACGCTCTAGGAAACTCTCTCAAACCATGTAATGCTTTTTTAACCTGCATACTCTGCCTGTTCCATCATTATAACCTGCTCGTTGTTTAACATACACTTCAGATTTTACATTTCCATCTAAGAAAGCTGATTCCACATCCATTTGATAAATAATAAGATTATTTTGTGAACAATAAGCCAATAAAGGTTTAGTAGTTTGTGTTTTTGCTACAGGGTAAATACATGTCGTCAACTTTTTTTTTGTTGAAAACCTCTAACAACTAATCTAGTTTTATATCTATTGTCTGATATCTTGGTATACAACCTTTTTGAATCAATAATTTTCTTATTTTCTGGTCTATCTACTAATTTATTAGTTTTGTTTTTAATAATGCAATTTATTTTCTTTCCCACAGCATAGTACTAATTTACACACTTTTCGCCGCTCATCGCTTCATTATAATTTTGTGGAGTGTTTGCACTAACATAATTTACGTAAATACGTGTAGCATGATTTTCTGGCTTATATTTTTCTGGTTTCTTACGCGTTCTACTAGACCTTCTCATTGTACTATTATTTTCATTTGTAGATTCATCACTCTTTACAGTTTTAATATTATCATCAAAAATTGTATCATTATCACTACTATCATTGCTATCATTTTCTTTACTGTCAAAATTTTCATTTTCTTCACCATCAAAACTTACTAAATTAACATCCTCTTTTATAATATCAACATGTCTAGCAATTATAATTTTATTATTAATGAGTACTCTATAATCAACACTTTTATACCCTACTAATGTTCTTACTTCTGCCTTTTTATCCCATTTATTATTTTGTTTAAACTCTTGTGCTCTTACAAATATGCTACTTCCCTACAATTTTATTTTATTTAAGTTTTGCTTAACTCCCATCATAATTTTATATGAGGTTTTCCTTTTAAAAGTATTGGCTTAGGTTCTATTTTTTAAGTTAATTGCCGTTTTTACTACTTCTGGCCAAAATTTTTTGTCTAATTTTGCACTGGACAACAGACACCTGACTGTATCCATTACTGATCGATTGTATTTTTCTGCAGTTTCATTTAACTCATGCACATATGATGGGCACGGATCTATTATAATACTTTTATGCTTTGTAAATTTATAAATATTTTTGCTTAGGAATTCTTTTCCATTATCACATGTCAACCTTTTTACTCTCCTCCCTGTTAAGTTTTCTAATTCATTTATATAATCTACTAAACAATTATGAGTTTTACTCTTAATATGTATGCTTTAGCAATTTTACTGTAAACGTCAACAATAATTGAAGAATATTTATCTCCATCATAACTATCTTAATAAGGCCCATTCAAATCCATATGTAAGATTTCTAAGACATCATTTGCTCTACGTCTATCATTATGAAATTTAACATTATGCATTTTATTTTGAATACAAGTGCCACATTTCAGATAATTATTCTCTTAATTATCAGGCAGACCTTCAACTAACTTTTCTTCACACAAAATATTTAAATAATCAGAATCAATATAGCCTAGCATTCTACGATATTTTTTTTTGACTTATATTACTTGTTATATTGTATGCCAGTTTTTAATCTACTATGCTGAAAATCTTGTATATATTACTCATTTTATGTGGTTTTGTAAGCAATTTTTTCTTTTTATTAAATATTTTAGCAGTAGTATTTTCCATAATAATTTTATTACAATTTGTTACTTTACAAACACTCTTCACATTTTTATCCATTTTTTTAAAATAGTAAGCGTTTTTCATATGGATTTTTTAAATCTCATAATTTAGTTTAAATAACAGATTTATATTTCCTGTTTTTGTAGCTTTCAAAGTTTTCCCATCACCTATTTTAACATTGACTGGATTTTGTAGATTTATATATTCAGAAAAATAATTTAAGTTATTAATTATATGATCAGTTCAACCACTATTGTATATCCATTCAATTTTATTTTTCTAATTATTTACTTTGCAATTGGCAAGATTTTGATTCTTATTAAGTCTTACATTGTTTTCTAAGATTGTACAAAATAAGTCTTTGTTAGTACTTCGATTTTCGCTATCGTTTCTACAGTAATTAGCACTGTTATCTTGATAATGTTGTTGCTGCCAATGTTTATTCTGCAACTGTTGATATCCACCACGACCACGCTGTGCGTAGCCATGGCCTCTGTAATTGTTGTGAAAGTTTTGCTGATGTTAGTTGCCAAACTGACCTCGTCCGCTTCCTCGCTGTTGATTACTTCTTTCTCTGTTTATATTTGAATCACCAGTCGATCTTTTTTATGTGTTTTGTCATTGATTATAGTTGTTATCATAACATTGATTTTGAAAATGTCCTGGTTTACCACAGTTATAACAGTTTTTGTTTTTTTTCTTTTCCACTTTGAACACACTTGAATTTCCACTATTATATTCATTATTGTATAATTGATCTTTTATCTTGTACATTTTGATTTTATTTTTAACGTATTCAACTGTTTGTTTCTCTACTTTCAAAATGTCTATTCGCATCACCAATATGTTTTAATGCGGGAGGTAATGGTCTTAGTAAATAATTAACCCTTTTATTTTTCTCTAACAATTGCTTCAGCGTTTTTCAATTTAACTATTATCTTTTCAAATTCACTAAACAAATCACTAGATTTTTCGAAATCACCCAACTTGATTTTATCTAATTTACTTCTCACACATATCTGCAATGCTGTTAATTCTCTTACGTATAACTTATCTAATTTTTAAATAATCTTGTACGAGTTTTTTTCCTCATGTATTAATTTAAATTATTCTACAGTTAATGCACTACATATGTTATCTATTGCTTTCAAATCCTTTTCTTTTCAAGCTGATTCTGTTCCGTTTTGATTTCTTGTTTCTTGTTTAATTACATCTTCACATTTTCTCAACCTCAAATACATCGATATTCTCTTTTTTCACAAACTATAATTACTACCATCAAAAATTTCAAACATAAATTTAATATTGTCCACTATCTTGTCTTCTTTATTTTCGCTTTCGACTACTTTTAATATACACAGTACATTTTTCAAAATTAAAAAAAAAAATTCTTCTCACGTAGTCTTCGTCTTCCATTTTTAACTTAAAATTGGCACTGTTTATTTCTATTAAGATTTTCTTGTTATCGATCTATTGAGTTCTTTCTTTTGCTTATATATGTTCCATTTACCTACACTGGAACATCGCATTTACACTTCTTTCTACTAAACCCGTGCCGAACTTCCTCTCTTATAAAGCTTTTAATCTTTTTGCATCTCAATAAATTTTTTAATAAATTTCATGTGGAATATATCACTGCACACATATTATACTAATCTTTTTATTACTTTATATATTTTATATCCATTTTTTATTTTACACTTTTACTTACACGTAATTGTCACGTGCCTCCGAAGAGATGCGTGAAAAATAAAAAAAAAAAAAAAAAAACGAAACAGTTAACTCATACCATGGACTGCTACCATGTTAAAAATAAATGAGCATGAGGAATATTTCCTTAGCAACGGTTATCTACATACTGAATATATGTATCGTTATCCAACATGTATTAATCACGCGAATCAAAAGCTTCTACGCATGTTCAATGCCTTAGTATCCTAGCGTCGCGCAGGTAATTTTAAATTGACTTATATTCTAACAAAAATTATACACGTTAATTTCCAATCTGTAAATTCACGGATATTTACTTCGTACAATAAAAACATTGAAACATAAGAATTTTTGGTAAATTAGCCTTGTCAAGCAATATATCACTATGATACCCATCCAGCAGCTCTGTTCATTAAATTTGCAATCGGTAGGACATTAGACGATAAAATGTATAGTTCGGCCCATGAAAAAATTATGAAACTATGTAGAGTAAAAAATGAGAATCATCCTTTTTTAAACATTGTGGAATGTTAGGCAAATACATTCTAGTAGTAAAGTTTGTACTCTAGTACATTTTATCCACTTAAATTAAGGAAAATGAAAAAAACAAGCGAAAAATCATGACTTTTCAGGAAACTATTTCCATTAAGGGGGCTTAGAACAAAGTGCAGGGGTTAAATTTCTATGTATATCAGTTTTTTTTGAATAGTAGGATACTAAAGGAATAAATTTCAGTATGTATTTTGGGTAGCCTGTAGAGTCTTTGTCGCCAAAAGTAGAAAAAACGGCAAAAAATGCCAAAAAAATTTATCTTTTAAAATGCATTGAAAAAGTCCAGATCTCTGTCGCCACGTGAGTTTGGAAGCGATATATCTGATTTTTATTGCTAACTCACTTTCTTGATCGGTATTTGAAGAAAGTTAGGTTGCAAGATTAAAAAAATAAACTCGGGAAATCATGGACACCATAATATATATAATGGTGTCCATAATTTCCCGAGCTTATTTTTACACATATATGTATGTGTATATGTATATAATCATACTTAATATTTAAACTTTACTACGTTTCAACTTCTACTAAATTTTGAATTTTGAATTTTTCAATCAGCAATCCTATAATATAATTAATTAATTACAGCTCTAGTCTTACTACAAATTAATAAATAGTCAACAAACAAAACGAAATACCCAAAAAATATATATATTGTTGTTTCATTTTTATTGGAAAATTTAATCAGGCAACAATCATTTGTTTTCCTTACAATTCGAAATCTTTTAATATATGTATTAGAACATTTATACTATGACCTTGAACTTTTTTAATCTATATAATTAGTTGTTAAATCTTCAAGCTTATCGAAGATCTTATCTCTAAAACCTCTTAGTTGCTTAATACAAACTTCTGATTATATTTTTGTCATTTGAAAAGGCTGTTTAGGCGTCTATTTGTTTAGTAAATAATTTATTTTGCAAACCTATAAAATAATTAAATTTTTTTAATGTGCATTTAAGTAACTACTTTATTTATCTCCAACGATTTCATTCTGTTGAAATCCTCTAACTACTAGCTTTTCTTCGTAAGTATTACTACCTGTTTTTGTAGACATCCATTTTAAATCTAACATTTTTTCGGTCTCGGTACATATACTGTCTTAAACATATTATTTTAAATTAAAAAAAACATTTCTTTATTTAGCACATTTTTTCAATGAGTGGATTGGGATTTCGACAATTTAGTGAACAAACAAAATTGCAGCCAACAAAATGCATTAGATTGTTGGAGATTTACCACTTAAGACTTTATTTCTCATTAAAATAAACAATAGTGCACATTGAGTTCCTAGGGATAAGTTGCTTAGAATTCAGTTTATTTAAAGAATAAATAAAACTGCAGACAAGCGAGTGCATTGAGTGACTGGTAATTAGATGGTTCAAATTCTGTTTATTTAAAAAATAAATTAAAGTGCAGACAACCAAGCGTATTGCGTCATTGAAAATTAGCTGTGTTGGATTTTACAAGACTCCAGTGTGCTCAGTGGTCTGGAGTCTTGTTAATTAACTTGATGAAAAAAATTCTAAGCAGTTAATCCCTTCAGTAACTCAACATGCTCACTTGCCTGCTCATTCTTTTCATGTAAGATTTACTTAATCCGAAGAGGAGAGTTCGAATCAAACCTAATGCACTTATGTGTCTGCACATGTTTATTTCCAAAATAAACAAGATTCCAAGGATCTAAGCCCCAGTAATTTATTTCGCATATTTGTTTGAACTTTTGTTCATGAAAAAATTAAAAAAAAGTCCAAAGCCGAAGATCTCTAGTGACCTAAAGCGTTTACCTGTCTGCACTATTGTTCATTTATTAAGAAAATTAAATCCGAAACAACTAATTCACGTTCAGCTTATGCGTTGACTTGTCTGGCATACGTTTATTGAAAAAGTATATAGAATTTAAACTAGCTTGTTACTTCCAATCTACTACACTTGTTTGTCTGCTCTTTTGTTTACTCTCAAAATTTAAAAAATCTTAAGCGGTAAATCTGAAACGGTCAAATACACTTGCTTATCTGCACTTTTGTTTACTTTAAATATAAACATAATCTCATGTTTATTTACAAAATCAATAGAATTCTAAGCAACTTATTCCCAGTATCTCAATGTGCTCACTTGTCTACAGTTTTTTTATTTACTGAAGAAAAAATCTTAAGCTGCGAATCGCCAGTAGCTCAATGCAATCGCTTGTCTGCACATTTGTTTATTTTAAAAATGGACAAAATTCTAAGCAGCTAATCTGAAAACAACTCAACATAATAGCTTATCTGCAGTTTTATTAATTTTTGAACTAAAACAAAATGCCTAGCAGCTAAGTCCTACTAACTAAGGGTGCTTGTTTTCCTGCACTTTCATTTATTTCAAGGATGATCAAAATCATTATCTGCTTATTTCCGGCACAATAATTTTCTTGCTTGTCATCTTTTTTTTCTTTCCTGCATGATTGACGATCCAAGCAGCTTATCCCAAAAAACGCAATGCACTTGTTTGAGTGTACTTTTGAGCGTACTTTCTGTCTCCCATATTGGTGAACCCGACGTGATTAAGGTGAGAGTTTTCAGAGGTTGGCCATCATCTCAAAGATTTCTTTTGCTAGTGATACCGCTTCAACAGAGGAGAGAGAAAGACAGCACACGTGCTCCGGGAAGTGTAAAGACTTTATGCACGTTTTTTCACTCGGCTGTTGCCACTCCGTGCTCTGTACGCCTTCTCCACTGCTGCTGCTGCTGCTTATTTAACACGACGTGTCATCGCCGTTGCTGCATGCCTCTGCACGCCTTTGCCATAAGTACTGTGGCAGTTGCGTGTTCTGCGCGTCTTCTGTACCAGGTCGACATATGAAAGCAGTGCAATAAGTTGAATGCACGCCAACCCCAGCGCCCTCCCGAGGCTTGCTACTAAGACATCGTGGTGGAAAAAGTTCAAAAAATACAGTAACAAAACTGATTGGCCAGAATAAGTAATTTTTTTTTGCGTTTTAATGAAATCTTTTTAAAAGTGAAATAGTTAGTCCTCGACTCTACCTTAGTACTATTTTCACGTAATTTTTTTCAGCGAAAAAAAATTTTTCTATAAGCCTCAAAAATCATTTTTCACCTCAGCTGCAAGTTGGCAAGACTATTTCTCATCTGACACTTATTTTTTTTTAATGATTTTAACGTCGATGTGTCAGAATTATTTGTTATATTAAGCTGAATATAAAAATAGGATGGACTTACAACTTTTGGATTTTTGCCCATCACTGAAAATGTATTACGTTTGAGCAATAAAAAGAACGGGAAAGCTTTGTGTGAGAGTAATTATGTACACGATGTGATAGAACAGAAAACAACTTCTGAGCTACATACAGATGCAAAAGGCATTCCCCAAACCAGAATCCATATTGTTTCTTACAAAATAAGATTGAAAGTAATGATAAAAAATGGTATTTTGTATTTGTTTCGTAAATGAACCCAACCTTAAACTGTATTTCAGTTGACAGATGACAGAATAGTTGAAAATGCAGTTTGTTTATGCAAAGGTGGTCTGTAAGCATGTAAGAAAACTGCATTTTTAACAATCCTTTTATCTGTCAACTGAAATACAGTTAAAGGTTGGGTACATTTACGAAAAAAATACAAAATACCATTTCTTATCATTACTTTCACTTTAATTTTGTAAGGAATAAAATGTATTCTGGTTTGGGTAATGCCTTTTGCATCTGTATGTAGCCCAGAAGTTGTCTGTTCTATCACATCGTGTACATGATTACTCTCACACAACTTTCCCCTTCTTTTTATTGCTCACACGTAATATATTTTCAGTGATGGGCAAGAACCCAAAAATTGTAAGTCTATCCTTTTTTCATCAGATCATTAAAAAAAATAAGTGTCAGATGAGAAACGGTCTTGCCGACTTGCAGCTGAGGTGAAAAATTATTTTTTGAGGCTTATAGAAGCAATTTTTTGGGCTGAAAAAAATTTATATAAAAATAGTACTAAGGTAGATTCGAGGACTAACTATTCACCTTTAAAAAGATTTCATTAAAACGCAAAAAAAAACTATTTATTCTGGCCAATCAGTTTTGTTGCTGTATTTTTTTAATTTTTTTCACCATGATGTTTTAGTAGCAAGCCTCAGAAGGGCGTGGGGGTTGGCGTGCATCCAGCCTATTAAGCCTATTAAGTCAGCCTATTAAGTCAGCAGGATATTTATAATCAGATAGTGGCTTAACGTTTGACATCCACCTGACCCCCCATCCCGAACAGTTGGCTTTTTCTGCTGCATTCAGTAGTTAGGCTGTGGTTGTGCGTGCACTGTGATCTGTTGAGGTGTAATAATACAAAATTTTTATTATTGTTTAGTGTTAACGCACACTTGTGTCAAAGTAACAGTCCTTGCTGACTTGTGGTTTATCCTTGTCGAAGCCCACTTACAGCTCGCAGACACTGCATGCTACAAGCAAATTTAATTGGTGTCTTATCTGATAACTTTTTTGAGTATCTGCGAGTACACTTAGTTCTTATTAATTTACACACCAATTCTAGTTAGTTTTCGCCAACCTGTGATCAGCCTATTTGCAGCACAGAGGTGCCCCTTATTTAGCTTCATTACAGTTCAGCATATTTTTTTTTATTAACTTTGCACTTTTTGCTGTTCCTGCAAGAACAGACTAGGAGTAAACTTGTGTTAATGGAGCAGTCCTCAAATCTGTCTTCCTCAATCAGCTGTCTCCACTTTGTAGAACTGCACTTTCAGTCTACAATTTTACTTCATTGATAGACTTAGCAGAGGCTGTAGACAGATTTATAGAGGCAGCGTGATCTCTTAATCCAATCTCTACTGTCAATGCTATGGATCCCACTCCAAACGTAGATGCTTTCAGTTCCTCTCTATCTAAGAGAAATGAGAAGTTCTCTCAAATTTATTTGAGACTCGGTAAGCAGGAAAAAAAATATCAGCACAATAATTCTCGCAGTCCCTCAAGCAGCAAATCTACAGCATCCAATGCCAATTCTTTGGCCAACGCCTGTTCCAATAGTCTATGTAGCCTTCATAATAAGTATGACAATAAGGAAAACCATCTCAAGGGAAACTGCGCTTGGCCTCGACCCTCCATATTGGAAACCTAGGCCGCTCTCCTCAACTGGAGGCTTTGAGTGAGGGTGGCAGCCTCACCACTTTGAACCGCTTCCACATCTATGATTTAAACACGGGAAAACTCTTTTTGGTTGACACAAGTGCTGACATTTCAGTTATATCAGTTATAAAAAGACTGGGGCACACATCGTTTCAACCTCTTTAAAACTCCATGCTGCAAATAATACTCTAATCAATACGTATGGGGAGGTGAAACTTTTTCTTGGTCTTAAACTTAAACGCTCTATCTTGTGAAATTTTACAGTGACCGATGTTCCGTATCCCATGATAGAAGCTCATTTTTTACACTCCTATGGGCTGGTTGTCGCAGGCGTAGACTGATTGACCCCTGTTCCAACACCTTCACTGTTGGTATGATCTCAACTTACTTTTACAGAAAAGTGAAAATTGTTAATCCTTCTTCAATGTGGTCAAGGCTTCTTCTAAATTCCCAGAGATAACAGGTAGCAGCACTGGTCCACTGGTACGCGAACGTCCTCGTCATCTTGACCCTGTCAAACTCAAAGCAGCTAAAAAGGAATTTCAGGCTTTTGTTCGGGAGGGTATTTGTAGGATTTCCAAAAGTCCTTGGGCAAGCCCTATCCATATAGTGAGAAAAAAGGATGAAAGCTGGCGCATCTGCGGTAATTATCGTTGCTTAAGTGCTTAAACTGTGCCTGAAAGATTCCCTTTACCTTATTTGTTGGGCTATTCCTTGCGTTGATCTGAAAAAAAAAAAAATTTCTAAGCTCGATTTATTCAGGGCTTACTACCAAATTCCAGTTGCACCCACGGACGTTATTAAAACTGCTGTCACCACTCCCTTTGGATTATTTAAGTACTTTTATCGAAGAGCATGACCATCATTTAAAAATAGTCTTCGAAAGACTGAAGCCATTCGGTCTTCGGTTAAACGTCTCTAAATGTGAGTTTGGAATATCTGAGCTAGTCTTTTTAGGTCATCTTATCAACTTAAAAGGATCTCAGCCCTGTTCTGATAAGGTGAAAGCAATTCTCAGCTTTCCTTTATCTGTCACAGTGGCTGACCTTCGCAGATTTCTTGGTCTCATGAACTTTTATCGTCATTGCATTCCGCATGCATCTTCCACTTAGGCCCTCCTGTTCAACTATGCCACTAAATCAAAGAAAAATGACCAGAAAGTAATTGCTTGGACTCCTAATGCCAGGAAATTCTTTGATGACACCAAAAAGCACTTTGCAAAGGCGACTCTCCTTGTCCATTCTTCTCCTGATGCTGAAACGAGTCTCGTCAGTGGCGCATCAAATTTCGCTGTGGGTGCTACTCTTGAGCCGCTCTTTGAAGGTGTCTGAAAGCCCCTTACCTTTTTCTCCAGGAAATTTAATTCGACTGGTCGCAATTATAATACGTATGATCGAAAGCTAACAGTAATTTACGAATTGGTAAAATACCTTAAACATTTCTTGGAAGGCCTTTTTTTTAAATCATCACTGACGACAAACAAAAAATTTGAGCCCCCGTCCTCTTGCACACTAGGCAAGCATCTTACCCATGCTGCTATGATAGAGCCTAAAAGAAAACCTACTATTTGATTATTTACTTATTTCTTTTAAAATAAGTAAATAATTGTTAATACAATTTTCCACATTTTTTCATAATTTTCATACTCACAAAAAAAGTTTATCGATACTGTATAATAACAACAACTAGTTTTTATTGCGTTTTCTTCTTTTACTAAAATTAGAGAGGTCAAAGGAGCTCAAATATATGCAGCAACACTGGAAATTAGTTTTCTTATATGGATCAGCTTACAAACACGCTTTTAAGCATACTTCACCTCATCTTTTGTGTGTTATTACCCAAAAAAAAAAATTGATCTATTTAAAAATGAAGCAGGTTCATCTAAAAGTAATCTTTAATACAAACAAAAATAAGGGGGCTTATACAGCTCTTATAAATATAATTTTTAGTGATTTTTCCGTGATGTTACATGTTTTCCAAATTTTTAAAATTAAACATGTGAAAGAGGGTACAGTTAAATAATCTGCAATATTTTTTTTGGATATTTTTTATGGAATTTTAAGTATACTTTTGGTGCTTGAATAATATCTGTAAAAAAAACCTACATAAGACCAACTTCCAGAAGGGACATTATTTATATTGTTTTGTGTTATAATAAATTGTTTATAATGTTTTAGTTATTAAATATTAAAATAGTTAATGAAACCACACCCAACTAACGTAGTTTTTTATTCCAACGATAATTGCACTACCTTTGTACACACAATATCGTTTCATGGAAGGTATATTTATATTTATAATTATGTTATCTGCCATATTATTTTATAGAAGTATAACTTCTTACTTGGGTACCCAAGCACCAACTGTCCGCTGGTTTTTAAGAATTTACACACCTGCTCGCATGTTTTCCTGCAAACAGCTGCCATTAACAACCTTCAAAAAGGCCTTACGCTGCTCCTTACAAGATCCTGAAAAGACTATCTAATCGTAATTGTCAAATTAATTTCAAAAATTATCCTCGAGTGGTCTCAATGAAGCTCTTAAAGCCTGCTCATTTTTTTCCAAGAACCTAGCCCCTCCACTACCTT
Source organism: Copidosoma floridanum (assembly GCF_036245765.1). Classification (NCBI taxonomy): domain Eukaryota; kingdom Metazoa; phylum Arthropoda; class Insecta; order Hymenoptera; family Encyrtidae; genus Copidosoma; species Copidosoma floridanum. The sequence goes on along the minus strand of NW_028321914.1, from coordinate 225,256 downwards.
CAGCTTAACCGCAGATAGCTCCTGAACCTGCTCCATTTCCTATCCTTAAAACTTATAGCAGAAAAAAAGTAACTTTTGACGCTTCTATTAAGAGCAGTTAGCTCACGAATTATTATAATTATTATTAAGTTTTAATATTGTACTTTTTATATATTCAAGACTATAAAGCTAGTCTTTTGACAACTAGTCGACACGATAAAAACTTTTTTTGTTTTGCTAGCTTTAAGTGAAAATGATTTGTATAAGTATATTTTCGTATGATTTTCACATATGATACTACAAATCTAGTCTTTTAATAATCAGATGACACTCCAATTGCGTTACTCGCATTATGTTACACATATTAATATATTGTTACTGCAAAGGGGAGTGTGTGGGGACTCGGCACTGTGCCTTACCGACCTTACTTTGCTCCCTTTTCTTGACTTACGTGCGAGAGCAGCGCTTCTTCTTTTGGCGTAAATCTGGCGCACTCCTTGTTCTTTGTACGGCTGCCGATGAAAGCAGTCACATTGTGACGCAAAGAATAATAAAGGTATCTTCTGTTGTAGTTAAACCACCTTCATACTACTTATTCACCCTTGCTTAAGCACATTGGCTTTTGGGAGCCATCATCCCCTGCCTGGCAACCAGCAGGCATTACTATATCCCATTAAATAGGGTTATCAGCACCATCTACCGTATGACCGTGAATGTACTCTATTCTCTTCACGTGATTCTATGACAGTTTGATACTAAAAATTAGCTCAATACATTTTTTAATTATTGTTTAATATCTCAAGAAAGCATATAAATTGTTTTGAGCGATTAAAACCTAATAAAAACGACTTTTTCATTAAAAAATGAAACAAAATCATGAGCCTATTTCCGTACCACTGTTCTTATTACCGTACTCCATCTACCGTAAGTGTTCCTAATACTGGACTCCATTCACCGTTTGACAACAAAGTTTGCTATAACCTCAATTTTTGTTTACAACTGTATGTTGATCTGCTATATCAAACACGATGAAAGTGACAAAAGCAGAGAAAAATGGAAAATCCAAATCTAAAAAAAAACGCAAAGTCAGTGGTGCAATTCAAAAGTCATTGAAAAAAGAACTATAATAAATTATTAAAAAAAAAGTGTTGTGCGAGCTTAAGTAGACATCAAGAATGGAAAAAATATCTTACAAATAAATGGAACGGTCAGCTAAGTACGGCATCCCTTCAAACACTTTTAGAGATGAAATTAGGAAAAAATATTCCAATAATAAGCCAGGACTGAGTTCTATTATTACACGAAAATAAGAAAATGAGTTGGACGAAAGAATTTTTCAAGCCGTTAGAAAGGTTTCTCTGTATCTAAGTTTGAGTTTATTAAAACTGTAAAAAATATTTGTGTAAATCTTGGAAAACCAAATCCATTAACTAATAATACACGTGGTAGAAAATGGTTCAATTTATTTATAAAAAGACACTTGACAAAACCCTCAAGAATATCTAAGATAAAAATTATCCTCAATAACAATCACAAAAAATAAATTTTCTTGTTTTGATTTTATAGAACCACCTGAGAGTACATGTATTTATCTCTTTTTAGGGTCAAGATATCTCCTCAGAAAATAAACTAGGTATTATAAAATAAGATGAATGCTTGTATTTAAATTTCATACATTCTTTGAGTAGCATTGAAATAAGTACTGGTAGCTCAAATAAGTCTGAAGGTCTTATCAGTAGTGTTGGTGTAGCAGTTAATACTTTACTGCCTACTGAGAACCTGAGAACCAACAATTAGTCTAAGTCTTCTCTAACGAACAGAAGGAACAACTTGAGAGTATTTTTGATCAATCGACTTTCATAAATTAAGATTCTCCTTATTTTGAAGAATTTTCCAGTAATTAAAGTTTTAATCATATGCTCAAAAAAACTGTGCCTTTATTTTCAAAGTCGCTTCTAAACTTACCGCCCTTATCCATTCAAGAAACGACTTTTAAATCTCATCAGACATCACTTGGACAAAAAAAAAAAAAAAAAAAAATTTGTTGCATTTCAATGCAGAATCTAATTTAAATAAAGAAATTGGCTGTTTTAATAGTAATGCAGGTAAAACCCCTAATGCATTGCTTACTGAGTAAATTAATGATTAGCATTCAGTCAACACAGCATTAAAAGGTATAACAGCTGCTGAATGCGGTACGCAAGTACATGAGTCCATCAGTTTATTTATACGATATCCAAGCATCAATTTAAAAAATGTTACCAATTTTGACAGGAAAAAAATGGATAAAAGAGAAAAAGTTAAGGCTGAATAAAAAACGTTCATAAGAAGATTTAGTACAAAGAAAAAAATTTAAGCTAGAAAAACAAGAAGAATCGAGAGTTGAAAAATTAGCAGATAAAAAAATCAAAAAAGATAAAAATTAAAAACAACGTCCAATGGTGGTACTGTCATATTTTGAATTTATTAAAAAATAAAACGACGTTTCGGCCGTTTGGACAACGTCTCGGCCCTCATTAGGTACAAAAATCTATGAGTAACAAAATTCTTTGCAATACAAATTAAAGTAAAATATAATAAACGCAAATTAAGTTACATGCATAACATACCTCTGACTCTTACGAAAGGGATGTAAAATCGTAATGTCGTCAGAGTTTCAAGCTAAGTTGCTTTTATACCCTGCACATATACAAATGTCATAGTACACGCACGTAATACAATTGAATAAGAATCGCAAGCAGTTACTTGAGACGCACATAAACAGTTCATGTTTTCCTAATACTATGAATGAAAGGGATCCTCGAATCACGTATATAAAGTTAGTCACCTTTCTTAATTGACATAACGAGAGACTTATAACAATCTTTAAATTTTTCTGTATCTTGTTGTCTATTAATATTATCATTAAAGTAATGTATATTTAATATTTTGAAAAAAAGGCGCTTTTTGTTATTTTGTTTTATGTCTAAAATTTTAATATTATCAAAATTAAAATTATGTGTAAATTCAATGCTATGTTGTGATAGTACCGATGTATTCTTTTTTTTCTCGATGTCTCTTTTGTGTTCTGTCATTCTTAACTTTACAGCTCTCGATGTTTGACCAACATAACAGCAGTTGCAATTTGCACATGGTATGTGGTAAACAACATTTTTTTTATCGAGTGGCTCAGTTACATCTTTTCCAAGTGAAAAGATTGATTTTAATTTATTGGTTAAACTGTATATAAGACCAATGTGAAGCTTCTTACAATAATATTTAATATGACTATGCAAGTGGGGATTATACGGTATTGATAAGATTAATTTATAATTATTTTTATTTCTGTTGCTATTGTCGATCATATTCATGTTTTTCAAGGTATTTAATCTTTTATTCACAAATTTGTCAATAAATCTTTGAGGATAGTTGTTAGCTAATAAAAATTTGTTAATCAATTTTAAATTATAATTATGAAATTGTGTGTCTGCTAATTTGATAGAAAAGTCTAGTAGTGTGTAAATGATACCTATTTTATGTTGTATTGGATGGTGAGAAAGAAAATTCAAGTATCGGCCTGAGTGTGTGGGTTTTTGGTACCAATTAGTTAGTACTGTGTTAAGTAAAACTTAGTTTTACAAACAAGTTTTCGGCTCTCCAATGGGCAGTCCCTGTATTTCAGTAATGTGTGATCTCGTAATGCGTTTACTAGAAATTTCATGTTTAGATAAGTTATGTTTTGATGTTCCATTGTACGTACGGTTTGTGGATGATATCCTCATATGCGTGCCTACTAAATATATCAACTATACCAAAAACATTTTTAATAGCTATTGTCCTGAATTACAATTCACTGTTAAGACATGTAACAATAACAACAGCATCAGTTTCTTAGATTTGGAGATTATTATTCAAAAAATAACACAGTACTAACTAATTGGTACCAAAAACCCACACACTCAGGCCGATACTTGAATTTTCTTTCTCACCATCCAATACAACAAAAAATAGGTATCATTTACACACTAGAAGACTTTTCTATCAAATTAGCAGACACACAATTTCATAATTATAATTTAAAATTGATTAATAAATTTTTATTAGCTTACAACAATCCTTAAAGATTTATTGACAAATTTGTGAATAAAAGATTAAATACCTTGAAAAACATGAATATGATCGACAATAGCAACAGAAATAAAAATAATTATAAATTAATCTTATCAATACCGTATATTCCCCACTTGCATAGTCATATTAAATATTATTGTAAGAAGCTTCACATTGGTCTTATATACAGTTTAAACAATAAATTAAAATCGATCTTTTCACTTGGAAAAGATGTAACTGAGCCACTCGATAAAAAAAATGTTGTTTACCACATACCATGTGCAAATTGCAACTGCTGTTATGTTGGTCAAACATCGAGAGCTGTAAAGTTAAGAATGACAGAACACAAAAGAGACATCGAGAAAAAAAAGAATACATCGGTACTATCACAACATAGCATTGAATTTACACATAATTTTAATTTTGATAATATTAAAATTTTAGACATAAAACAAAATTACAAAAAGCGCCTTTTTTTCAAAATATTAAATATACATTACTTTACTGATAATATTAATAGACAACAAGATACAGAAAAATTGAATGATTGTTATAAGTCTCTCGTTATGTCAATTAAGAAAGGTGACTAACTTTATATACATAATTCGAGGATCCCTTTCATTTATAGTATTAGGAAAACATGAACTGTTTATGTGCGTCTCAAGGAACTGCTTGCGATTCTTATTCGATTGTATTACGTGCGTGTACTATGACATTTGTATATGTGCAGGGTATAAAAGCAACTTAGCTTGAAACTCTGACAACATTACAATTTTACATCCCCTTCGTAAGAGTCAGAGGTATGTTATGCATGTAACTTAATTTGCGTTTATTATATTTTACTTTAATTTGTATTGCAAAGAATTTTGTTACTCATAGATTTTTGTACCTAATGAGGGCCGAGACGTTGTCCAAACGGCCGAAACGTCGTTTTGTTTTTTAATAAATTTAAAATTTGACAGTACCACCATTGGACGTTGTTTTTAATTATTTACCAACTGTCATTGGACGTTTTATTTGAAAAAAATTACAGGAAAAGCATCAAAGATAAGAAAAAGAAAATTGAAAATTACGAAAACAAGAAGCGAAGTTAAAAGTCATTGGAAAAAGAGAAAAGTCTGTTGAGGAAGATTTAATGGACAATATAGAAGCGATTAATTTAGATACGCAGATTGCAAAACTATAAGAGAAACAATTTTAACTGATCCAAAAAGAAACAAAAATCAATCACAAGTACTTTTTATAATTATTTAAAAGTTTAACTTATAATTTTTGCCAAGTGAGATGTTCGATTTAGTATTAATTGTTGCCATAATGCTTAAACTAATCAAAGTTTAATTACTGCTTGTTCACATAAATTACCTTATTTGTATTAACTTAACATTTCTTAGTTTATTAAAAAAATTTATGTCTTGTATTATAAGGTGTTATTGTTTTTTAAAAACTAGTAAAATGGCTGGAGACTTAAATGGTAATCCACACACGATATTATAAAACATACGGTGAATGGAGCCTGGTTAAAAAAATGCGTTTGGTAGATAGGGTACGGTAATGAGAATAGCGGTACGAAAATAATACAATTTTTAACTCATTTTCTTTATTAAAAAATCATTTATATAAGTTTCAATCACTGTAAAAAAATCTCTCTGCTGTTTTAAGATGTTAAACAATAATTGTACAATTTACTGAATCTATATTTGGTACAAAACTGTCTTAAAAACATTAAAATCACGTTAAGAAAATAGAGTACATTTACGGTTGTACGGTAAATGGTGCTTTTACCCCTAATACTAGCAAGCACTGAATCAAATACCTTAAACTATCTGGCAGAAACTTTGGATACTGGGCCTCCTGTTTGTAGCGTACACAGAGCAATGTCACTTCGTAATTAACGACACTTCAATGTAATCAATGGTTTTGTTTCAGTCCACACGCATTTTACTCCTCGAGGTGTCGTAAAACAATTTACGAACTATTAATTCTGTACTAGTGGAGAAAACTATACTTGAACCAAAGACCAAATAAGAACCTTAAATAGTGCGTTTTATTCTTTTAAAGTTCAAAGTCACTTAGCTTGGCTTTTTCGATTAACTAAAGATTTTAAGTATTTGAATGCTTCAGAACTAGGCACTATATAACAGTTAGCCTCGATTGCAAATACTCAGCGAATAGGAAGCCCTCGTTTCGAACCATAAGTAAAGTACTGGGAGTTTATGGTTAACACTACACATTTTAATGCAAAAAACTGTATCATTACATGATTTACAAGCAGCTCATTTATATCTTAAACGATTCATTAAAGAATCCAAGTACTATTATTCAAAGAACGTGATGTTCTAGGCTTATAAGCTTATTTATATCACGCAAGGTGTTGCTAATTACGATAGAATTTAAAAAAATCTGTATTTTTATGGAAATGAATAAATACTAATATAATTCCGCAGTACAAACAATATTCAAAAACTTATGAATTGTATTAAATTGTGATATTATTTCGTACATAAATTCATAGGTTTACAAAAAAATTTCATACGTATTATTGTATAAAACGAGGAGCTTCATTAGTACAAATAATCGATAAGTTATAAAATTGATGCAAATAATACCTACTTACGGTATACATGCTACTTCCACATTTCAGTTATAGCTGTAAGTAAGGGCATATTCTAAGAAGATTACAGATTTGTTTATTTACCTTATATATATCTTCCTATATAATATAGTTGTATTGACGAAAGTGAATCTCAGCCCCCCCGCTCCCCCTTAGCTCCCCCTCAATTTGAGTAGTTATTTGCTTGTTTTAACGTCATTTTTTATCAAAATATATTTGAGTAAGTTCCCCCCCCGCTCGCCCGGCTAGCCCTTAGCACCCCTTCGCTCCCCCTCCACCCTCCCCCAAAAAACTTATTTATAGAATGTTTTACCATCATAAATGATAAAAAATGTACTTAATTTAGTACCTAAGTCATATCTCGTTTTTAGAGTTTTTTAAGTCACTGATCAGAGGTCTCTCTCTGTCTATCTGCTCCCCCTTACTAACTATATATCTCTGAAGTACTATTATTTGTTTAACTTGATTGAACTTTTATATTTAAAATTTCTTTCTGGTCCATGTTTATTTTACCCAAATATAACATGCTTGACTACCTGAAGACTTTATTAAGACTTTATTAAGAAAAAGACAAAATTCAGAAGGAAATTTAATTATTAATCAGACAAACACAGTTAAGCTTTTAAAACAATAATTCATTCTTTGAGCTTAATGTTGTGATATTTCAGGTGGCATTTTAACCCATCTGTTTTTTTAAAACCCTTTCCACATTTTTCACATATGTATTTTTATAGATTTTATAAATTAACATACATCTGCCTAAATGTGATGACCCTCAAAGTTACATATTTTTAAATTACTGAAAAATTTCTTAATAAACAAAATTTTTGATTTCTGATTAATTCTCAGATTCATATTCAATAAAAATTCTTTTTGGATTTTTACATCTTAATGAAGCAACGTATGATTGTCCGTGAGAGAATAAAGATTTTTTAATATACAATCCTAAGGAATCAGAACTTTGTCGTTGTGATTTTCTGATAAACATTGAACATGCTAAAACAAAGGGAAACTGTTTACTATAAAAGACCAAAGGTAGTGATGTCGAGGTGCCAGTATTCAATGTTATTCTAGGAATATAAGCTTTGCTTCATTTGTTTTTCTTCCGTTATTGTTCTGCCTACACATGATATTTAAATAATTTTGTTTGTTCTCATTTTGTGTCTTCACAAAGACCGTCTAATATACCTTAAGTTTTTATCAACACTACTATAGCATTTATATTTAATTTCTATTCGCGTGGTCAAAGACCTTATATGATATTATTAAGAAATTCTATTGGCAAATAATTATTTATGTTATCGTATGTATTATTAACTCCTTTGTGTTATGCTGTATGTAGTGTATATATATACTAGTGGGGCTAACTCTCCACTGCGCGCTCCACGTGCCAACTCCCCACTAACAAATCGAGTAGACAAAATAACGACACTACTCGTGTGTTTATCAATGTAGGCAAATAATTAGTTCACAACAGCTGAATATGTGACTCGTAAAGAAGTTGATAAAACATATGATAACATAAATATTCAATTTCCAATACAATTTTTAAATTAAAGCAAAAAAGGACTTTCACCACACGAATAAAAATAAAAAATAAATGCCATAGTAATATTGATAAAAACTTTAAGTATATTAGACAGTCTCTGTAGAGGCACAAGCTTAAAAATAACAAAGTTGTTTAAGTAAAATATAGAAGCAGAAATAATAACGAGAGAAAAAAAAGCAAAGTTTATATTCCTAGAATAACATTGAATACTGGCACTTCATCATCATTACCTTTTGTTTTCTATAGAAAACAGTTTCTCTTTGTATAAGCATGTTCGATGTTTATCAACAAATCACAACAACAAAGTTTTAATTCCTTTGGATTGTATATTAAAAAACCTTTATTCTCTTATGGACAATTATACGTTGCTTTATTAAGACGTAAAAAACCAAAAAGAATTTTTATTTAAATTAAATCCAAGAATAAATCAGAAATAAAAAATATTGTTTATCAAGAAATTTTTCAGTAATTCAAAAATATGTATCTTTGAAGGTCGTCACATTTAGGCAGATGTATGTTAATTCATTAAAACCATGAAAAATAAATATGTGAAAAATGTGGAAAGGGTTTTAAAAAAACAGATGGGTTAAAATGACACATGAAATGTTACAACATTAAGCTAACAAAATGAATTTTTGTTTTAAAAGGTTTATTGTGTTTGTCTATTTAATTATACCTTCTTAAAAAATATGTCTTTTTGTAAATGAAGTCCTCAGGTAATCAGGATTTTATACTTAAGTAAAGTACACATGGCCCAAAAAGAGATTTGAAATGCATGTAAATGTGTTTAAGGGGCAATATATCTGAGAAAAGTGCTTCTGCGATGTTGAAATGGCTTATACCGATACCAGTTAAGCGTAACGATTTAGCTCTGTCAAAAATACAACCTGAACTGAATCAAAATACAAGTAAATAATTGCTCATTCAGCAAGAAATTTCAAGGTTATGATCAAGCCAACGTAATGTTTCGAAGAATTGCGAGATGAACTGCTAATAGTAATTTACGTTATTTAGCGCAAAATTTTTTTTCTATCTTCAACTAACAAAAAAAACAATTGTATCCAATACACTTTTGAGCACTCAAATCAATAGTAAGTATTATTTGTATTTGCAGCATCAAATCCAATTGCCAAAAAAGAAGATAATGTATCTGAAAGTATGCTTACAAGTCAAAGGACAACAGAAAGTCGTAACGAGGATGGTACACAAGTTAATTCAATTAAATTGGCTGAAACAGTATTAACCCAAAATCTTCAGTTTAAAAAATTTCCTTATTTTTTTTATTGTAATAATAATAATTGCGTACATTGTAAAGAATGCTTCGAGTTTCCTAAAATTGTTAAGTTGCATGCTCTCGATAAAAAAACGCTTCTAATAACAATATTTAACAGAACAAAATATAGATAGCAGATAATAAGATATTATTTGGCTACTATACTACGCATAAGGTGTGCCACAAAGCTCACCTTCAATCCACTTCATCTTCAGCAAAAATAAAGTCGATTGAAGGTAGGCTTTGTGGCAATCTGTGCATTTACCGCATACAACTGCGATGGGTAAAATGATCACTCAAGCTAATTCCAATCAAGCTAACCATGTAAGAAAATTGATGATGCATGTATATGGTAGTACTGAGAAGTAAAAATTATCCACCAACACGTTTCTAGCTAGAGTAGTAATCAGAAGTGCTCCTAAGAAGCTTAGTACTTATAATTTTAAGATAAAAGAGTTAGATTTTAATTTGCGATACGTTACTCCATATAGTTGTAGGGAATTCTTAGATATTATAGTTCGATGCCACGAATAAGAACTATCTGGTCAAGACCATTTCAAAGCAAGGCTTAGAAAAGCTTTACTTTCTTAGAGCAGCTGAACCAAAAGAGACAAGAGCTAAAGATTTGCTAGATGCGATTCTGAAAGGATGTAAAAATACAATATGGACATGCTCGAATGAATTCTTAAAAATATATTATGTATTGTGACTGATGGAACTACAGCAAGCACAGAAAGAATATTTAGACTGTGGGAGTTACCAGATAGTCATCTGAAGTCATTAAGCCTAGACCCAATTTCACTACTACTGAAAATTTGATATTTAGCCCATAGGTAAGTCGTCAGAACTATATTTTTTAATTATTTTCCTACTGTCCTTAAAAGCCTGCTTTACTTAAAATTTATATCTCGCAACGGTCTTAAATGTTATTTTAATGATTGAAAACATTATTATCAAAGTTAAGAATTACATCAGACTCATAAAGTATTTAAATAATTAATATTCAGAAGTTTACATTTCTTATAATTAAACATGGGTAATGAATTAAACTTCGTAATTGTTATTTGTTTGGAAAGTTTGCACATAGTTTAAATTTCAATTGTTTTTTAAGCTACAAGTATTATAGAAGGATCTCTGTACATTAGTCGCAGAAACTGAAAGAATCATAAATAAAATCGCATTTATTTCATCATTTTTCTATAATAGTGGTATTTGCAGAAAAGCATTGAAAAAGATTGCCGACGAAAATAATTTAGCGTTGGTTAGATTTTCTGCATACTTTGATGTTCGGTAGGCTGAATGTAGTTTTCGATTAATAAACTTAATATTCCGGTCATGGCAGGCATTAATTGCTTATCTTAAGCAACTAAACGAACCTGAAACAAAAAGTTACCTTAATTTTCTTACTAGTAAAGATAATTCGCAGCTTACAACTTTTTTAGCAGACGTTCTGGAAGTAATCTCAAGATGTCAAAAAAATTTACAAAAAATCAATTTAACTTTTGTTGATATGATGCAATATGTCAGATTTACGACTGAAAAATCAAACTCTATGAAAAATAAGTCACAGTCAGAGGGTTAGGAATCAATTCTTAAAAATGAGATAAAAATTTAAAATGAAGATGGTTATGAGCTGAAGGGTATTTTACTAAAAGATCGTCAGCATCGCTTAAAAACTTATAATTTTTTTGTATTTCAAAGGAAAGACTTCAACACGGTAAAAAATGAAATGATACTGTCCTTGAATAACTTTTTACAAAATCAATTTTTTAACGAGAAAAATTCTATTGAATTATTAAAGAAATTCACAGACTTTGATTCATCTGTGAATTTAAAAGAAATACATCAATCGATAGCAACAGATTTAGATCTTTTATCTTTAGACATAGAATACTCAAAACTCGTACGTATTGGTTTAGCAAAAAAAATTGAGAATTTATCTCTTATAAAAAAAAATTGAAAAGTTAATGATGCCTAATAAGTATTCACTGATGGTCACAATATTAGCCAGAGTTGCAGCCACTAAGCCACATAGTGCAGCCGTTGAACATTAAATAAGTTGCAATAGAATCTTCAAATCAGCTGACTGAACTTCCTTGGACATTGAAATAGAAAATCTGTACCTTTATACTTATTTTAACATGCCTTAAATAAAACAATGGGACCTACATTCTTAGCTATTACTTTTTGGCTCTAATACAAAAAATAAACGATCAAGGACTATTAGTAGATCAAGAGTGGTTTCGTGGTATTTTTTAAAAACAGGTTCGAACTGAAAAAAATAATGGAAATAGCAAAGGAAGCTAATATGCTTAGAATAACGAAATAACAACAAAGAAGAGACGATTTTAAAAAAATGATTTGGTACACTTGTTAAAAAACGCTAAGATTTCTTTAAAAATATTAAATAATACGTAAAATTAAACAAAGCATCTAACTATAGAATTGGTTTTTTAAATATTTTTTGTTTCTTGTCTTTTTAATTTGTTTTAATCTCCTATCACTAGTAAATTTTTTAATTGCCCATGGTGATATCAAGATTTGCTCATTCTAATTAAGAACTTTATTTTTCGGTAGAACTAACCCTGAAAATATGCCCTGCTGTAAGTATACGTATAAATACATTTTATTTTTACACCCAATGTAGATATAATATTATTGGTTTTAGCTCTGTGTACAGCTGTAAATTTCTACTTAAAAAAATCATACGTATAGCTATAATTACATTTATAATTACCCCTTCTATAGCTGTAATATCAGTGGCTACAGCTATATGTACAGCTTTCAGAATAGCTGTACATAACAGCTGTACTTGCAGCTCTATCTCACAGCTATGTTATAAATTGTACAGCTGTCAATTCCAGCTCGAAAGAATGACGTGTATAGCTAGAATTGAAATTATAATTATAATTGGAATAGTTGTTTTCGTACTTGGTGGTGCATGTCACCAGGGCAAACACTAGGCCTGAAGGATCTGCGAAGCAGAACCCTAGGGGCTTCTTGTGCTTTCTCTGGTTAGATGCGCACCAGGTGCGAACCCTATTTTTCCTACCGAGGGCACACCCAACCCTCAAAGTAGCTGAAGGTAGGAAAATAAACGTTCACGTACATCTTATTAATATACCTTATTAGAGCTATGATAAAGATAGTTATAGCTATATCTTCAGCTGCAAAAAAGCTGTTTGTAATAGCTTTATCAACAGCTTTATATTTTTGACCATGAGGCTTTATACGCACGATGCACACTCTCCATAATGGAAACGGAATTTTGTGGGGGAGCTTTTGCTTCTGACACTGTAATGTCTTAAAGGCAATCGCCACTGCATTTTACCGTGGCCTTACAATGCAAATAAATCAATTGTCCTAGTATTTGATGCTTCCACGTATGAAGTATTGACCATACTTTCTTATATGTTTTGAGATGGCCCTGAGCAGTTTTCTGCTTAGGCTTAAAAAAAGACAACAGTTAAGAAAAGAGTTCCATCGGCTTCTAATAAAAAAGCAAGTGCGATTGCATTTGGTTTTAAATTATGTTTATAGTGATTTTTCACCCACGTATTGCATTAAAAGCAGAATCAGTTTAATTGATGGAAAATCTATTAGAACTGAAGCATTCAGAGATGAAATGGTCAAAAAATTGTTTTAAAAGTAAAAGATGGTCGGATTGTAACAGTTCTAAATGAAAAAATAAAAAAAAAAAAAAATTTGGCTGGCAATGGATTGTGACATCAAAAGTCTTATTAAAAGCTATTCAATTTGTACTGATATGCAAGAAAAACTCAGAAAAGCTGTGCTGACGCTATGGTTATTGACAAAAAAAGCTTGGGTATGTATCCATATAGATTTTCTTAGGCCCATTAATGGGAGACAAGATGTTAGTGGTAATAGGCATCCATTCTAAATAGCTGGATGTGACAGATTTTTAACAAAATATAAAATCGTAAGGAGTTAACGAGGAATGCAAAAAGTTTTTTGTGAGACACAGACGTTGTTACCAACAACAGACCAAATTATATATTTGTTGAAAAGGGAGAAGTGGCAAAAATGGTACAATTCCGATATCAATATCGGTAAGGATTCGATCGTCCTTCTTTTTTCTTAACTTACAATTCATGCACAAGTTCTATATCTATTATCTTTACTGTTATACAATTGAAAACATAGCCGTAAGCAGTGATTTAGGCAAGTCTGACATCTTGTAATCGACTGATTTAGTGCTAAGACGTTTACATTTAATACAGTTCCTTCTGATTTTCCTGATCTGATTTTTGGCATCAATTATCAATTTTTTTTTTTTAATATTGTACACAGTTGACTGGATTGGAGTATGAAAGAATCTCTCGTGGTACTAACGGATCACAAGACCGATAATTTAACTTCACGAAGAAAGAAGAAGAGGGTGCCTGTATTCGTAGCTTGTCTACACTCGAGTTAATCGATTACCCACCCGCAAAAGGCCCTCTTCGTCTAAGAAAGGACTGAGCGCTATGATTTAAGAACTTTTTAATTCCTTTTGACAGGTCAGCTGCTTAATTTCTTTACAAAATTTTTTTTTTTTTTTTTTCATCACTCTAGCGATGCATTTTTCAACCTTGGTAATTTCCAGAATATTGAGGGAATAACTCTTGATTTCATTGCTTACATTAATTTCGATATCAAGAAGTTTTTTGTTTTTTCTTTGAACCTTCAATTTGGCCTTATGAATGATACGTAAGCAATAAGCTATTATTCTCGTCAACCGAGAAAACGATAAAACTCGTGTGGAAACATATTTTAAAAACTCTTCTTGACGTGTGATCGTCTCCAAATGAACGGGCTTTTGAAGACCAGGCAAATCGTTGTCAAGTCACTCGAGGCTGGATTCTGGCCATTCTGACTCTGACTGAGAAAGCCGGTATTTACGTTTCTATGTTGCGTTTTTTTAAATTTATATTTGAACTATTACGCATTCATTTTATTATTATAAAAAATGAAGAGCTCCAAAAATGACTGTTTATTAAAGTCATTATCTGTATATGATGAATATTCTTATATTATACTGACAGCCTTTTCAAGATTGAACAACATACAGGTGTCAAGACAACACGTCAAAAGGACATGGCACCTAGAAATTCATCTACGTACTAGAGCCTAATACCGTATACCACTAGACAATTTCGGATTCTGTTTATTAAAAAATAAACGAAAGTACAGACAAGCAAGTACATCGAGATATTAGATATAAGCTACATGGGATTTTGTTTATTGAGTACAAGGCCCCCTACGATTAGCAAACTCAGCATAGATGGCATACTGTAGCTAAAAAAAAAATGGCGTCACTGATACACTTTTACTATAAGTGACGACAATATACAGTAATGTGGACATACTTTAGTGGTAACACCTCCGTCATGCTGATGTCTGGAGATCATGGATAATACATTTTTGGCAATGCAACGCCATTTTTCTTTAAGCTACAGTGTAATATGTATGCTGGATTTATAGACCATAGAGACATCATATAACCACAAGTGCAGACAAGCAAGCGCATGGAGCTGTTACACTCGTAACTGAGTAGCTGCTTGGGGTTTTGTTTATTTTCAAAATGAACAAAATAGCAGACAAGCAATCACCCTAATCAACTAGTGGTTAACTGTTTTAAATTTCATTTATAAGATAAATATAAATAACTGCAGAAAAGTAAGCGCATTGTGTCGTTTGTCATGAGCTACTTGGAAATTTGTTTAATTTTTCAATGAACTCAAGTGCAGACAATCAAGTACATTGATTCGTTAAGTATTAATTATTTAGGATTTGGTTTATATAGAAAACAAATAAAAAAGCAGATGAGCAAGTGCATTGAGTTACTGGAAATGAGGAATATGTAATTTTGTTTATTGAGTATATAAATAAAAGTACAGACAAGCGAGTGCAATGGAATTTCGTTTATTGAGTAAATAAACACCAGTGCAACCAGGAAGCTTATTGGAACCTGATTAGCCTCTTATGATTTTTTTATATTTTAAAATGAACAAAAGAGCAAACTTTTAAATGTCTATGAACTGTGCAGATATGATTATGGATGGTTTTTTAATTAAGCATAGATAACGTAAGAGGTATTAAGTTTTCGAAAAGTTATTTATTAATAGTAAATAAGCAAGTTTAGTAACTATAAAGAACTAGAAAAATTACAAGCGTGGTAAAAGAGCTGGCAGGCTTACAGTTGGCCATTACCATGCGCACACTTCTTACGTCGTTACATTTACCCTCATATTTGTACACATTTGGTAGCACCCGCGTATATACACTTTTAAACATCACAGATTCTTCCACCTTTTGATTTTGCTTTAATGCGTGCAGAACAACACAAATTTCCATGAGAGCTATCAATACTAACTAATTGATTCTTATACCAATTAAAAGTACCTTGGGTTAACACGTTAACATTGTATCTGGATGAAGACAATTGTTTATAAATCACACCAGATATACGCTTTTTCTTATCCCCAACGTAATAAGCCATCATTACATTTTCACCCAGGTTAAATTTAACTTTATGCGTACCACGATACTAGTCAACCTGTGGGCTCTATGACTCCTCCTGCAACATTTTTCGTACGCGTAAGGCAAAATAAAATAATGCGTACGCAGTTTCCATTCGTACAGAAGCCATGCAGGGCTTTTATCCGTAGTGCAGTGTAAACAGCTGCAGTAATTAAATGAGACCAAAAGAAATTGCATTTTCCAGCTCCTTCGATAATTTTCTTTATGTTAACGTTACGGTAGTACGATTCTCTACTTTATCGTATGGTGATACGGTGGAGAAAACTTGTGCACTACGTCTAATTTTTTTAAAAATGTTTCAAACTCTGTACTAGTGAGCTAGGGCCTGTTGTTGGTAACAACGTCTGTGTCACACAAAAAACTTTTTACATTCCTCGTTAACTCCTTACGATTTTATATTTTGTTGAAAATCTATCACATCCAGCTATTTAAAATGGATGCCTATTACAACTAACATCTTGTCTCCCATGAATGGGCCTAAGAAGATCTATATGGATACATACCCAAGCTTTTTTTGTCAATAACCATAGCGTCAGCAGAGCTTTTTTGAGTTTTTCTTGCATATCAGTACAAATTGAATAGCTTTTAATAAGACTTTTGATGTCACAATCCATTACCAGCCAAATTTTTTTTTTTTTTTTTTTTTCATTTAGAACTGTAACAATCCGACAATCTCTTACTTTTAAAACAATTTTTTGACCATTTTATCTCTGAATGCTTCCGTTTGAATAGATTTTCCATCGATTAAACTGATTCTGCTTTTAATGCAATACGTGGGTGAAAAATCACTATAAACATAATTTAAAACCAAATGCAATCGCACTTGCTTTTTTATTAGAAGCCGATCGAACTCTTTTCTTAACTGATGTCTTTTTTTAAGCCTAAGCAGAAAACTGCTCAGGGACATCTCAAAACATCTAAGAAAGTATGGTCAATACTTCATACGTGGAAGCATCAATTACTAAGACAATTGATTTATTTGCATTGTAAGGCCACGGTAAAATGCAGTGGCGATAGCCTCTAAGACATTACAGTGTCAGAAGCAAAAGCACCCTCACATCATTCCGTTTCCATTATGGAGAGTGTGCATCGTGCGTATGGAGCCTCACGGTCAAAAATATAATGCTGTTGATATAGCTATTACAAACAGCTTCTTTTGCAGCTGAAGATATAGCTATAACTATCTTTATCATAGCTCTAATAAGGTATATGAATAAGATGTACGTAAACGTTTATTTTCCTACCTTCGGCTACTTTGAGATTTGGGTGTGCCCTCGGTAGAAAAAATAGGGTTCGCACCTGGTGCGCATCTACCCAGAGAAAGCACAAGGAGCCCCTAGGGTTCTGCTTCGCAGATCCTTCAGGCCCAGTGTTTGCCCTGGTGACATGCACCACCAAGTACGAAAACAACTATTCCAATTATAATTATAATTTTAATTCTAGCTATACACGTCATTCTTTCGAGCTGGAATTGACAGCTGTACAATTTATAACATAGCTGTGAGATAGAGCTGCAAGTACAGCTGTTATGTACAGCTATTCTGAAAGCTGTACATAAAGCTGTAGCCACTGATATTACAGCTATAGAAGGAGTAATTATAAATGTAATTATAGCTATACGTATGATTTTTTTAAGTAGAAATTTACAGCTGTACACAGAGCTTAAACCAATAATATTATATCCACATTGGGTGTAAAAATAAAATGTATTCATACGTATACTTACAGCAGGGCATATTTTCAGGGTTAGTTCTACCGAAAAACAAAGTTCTTAATTAGAATGAGCAATTCTAAATATCACCATGGGCAATTAAAAAATTTACTAGTGATAGAAGATTAAAACAAATTAAAGAGACAAGACACAAAAAATATTTAAAAAACCAATTCTGTAATTAGATGTTTTGTATAATTTTACGTATTATTTAATATTTTCAAAGAAATCTCAGCGTTTTATAACAAGTATACCAAATTATTTTTTTAAAATCGTCTCTTCTTTGTTGTTATTTTCTTATTTTAAGCATATTAGCTATTTTCATTATTTTTTTCAGTTTGAACCTGTTTTTAAAAAATACCACGAAACCATTCTTGATCTACTAATAGTCCTTGATCGTTTATTTTTTGTATTAAAGCCAAAAAGTAATAGCTAAGGATGTAGGTCCCATAGTTTCATATTAGGCATGTTAAAATAAGTATAAAGGTACAGATTTTCTATTTCAATGTCCAAGAAAGTTCAGTCAGCTGATTTGAGGATGCTATTGCAACTTATCCAATGTTCAACGTCTGTACTATGTGGCTTAGTGGCTGCAACTCTGGCTGATATTGTGACCATCAGTGAATACTTATAAGGCATCATTAACTTTTTAATTTTTTTTTATTAGAGATAAATTCTCAATTTTTTTTGCTAAACCAATACGTACAAGTTTTAAGTATTCTATGTCTAAAAATAAAAGATCCAAATATGTTGCTATCGATTGATGTATTTCTTTTAAATTCACAGATAAATCAAAGTCTGTAAATTTTTTTAATAATTCAATAGAATTTTTCTCGTTAAAAATTTGATTTTGTAAAAAGTTATTCAAGGACAGTATCATTTCATTTTTTACCGTGTTGAAGTCTTTCCTTTGGAATACAAATAAATTATGAGTTTTCAAGCGATGCTGACGATCTTTTAGTAAAATACCCTTCAGCTCATAACCATCTTTATTTGTAATTTTTATTTTATTTTTGAGAATCGATTTCCAACCCTCTGACTGTGACTTATTTTTTATAGAGTTTGATTTTTCAGTCGTAAATCTGACATGTTGCATCATATCAACAAGAGTTAAATTATTTTTTTGTAAATTTTTTTGACATCTCGAGATTACTTCCAGAACGTCTGCTAAAAAAGTTATAAGCAGCAAATTATTTTTACTCGTAAGAAAATTGAGGTAACTTTTTGGTTCAGGTTCGTTTAGTTGCTTAAGATTGGCAATTAATGCCTACCATGACCGGAATATTAAGTTTATTAATCGAAAACTACATTTAGCCTACCGAACATCAAAGTATGCAGGAAATCTAACCAACGCTAAATTATTTTCGTCGGCAATCTTTTTCAATGCTTTTTTGCAAATACCACTATTATAGAAAAATGATAAAATAAATGCGATTTTATTTATGATTCTTTCAGTTTCTGCGACTGATGTACAGAGATCCTTCTATAATACTTGTAGCTTAAAAAACAATTGAAATTTAAACTATGTGCAAACTTTCCAAACAAATAACAATTACGAAGTTTAATTCATTACCCATGTTTAATTATAAGAAATGTAAACTTCTGAATATTAATTATTTAAATACTTTATGAGTCTGATGTAATTCTTAACTTTGATAATAATGTTTTCAATCATTAAAATAACATTTAAGACCGTTGCGAGATATAAATTTTAAGTAAAGCAGGCTTTTAAGGACATTAGGAAAATAATTAAAAAATATAGTTCTGACGACTTACCTATGGGCTAAATATCAAATTTTCAGTAGTAGTGAAATTGGGTCTAGGCTTAATGACTTCAGATGACTATCTGGTAACTCCCACAGTCTAAATATTCTTTCTGTGCTTGCTGTAGTTCCATCAGTCACAATAGATAATATATTTTTAAGAATTCATTCGAGCATGTCCATATTGTATTTTTACATCCTTTCAGAATCGCATCTAGCAAGTCTTTAGCTCTTGTCTCTTTTGTTTCGGCTGCTCTAAGAAAGTAAAGCTTTTCTAAGCCTTGCTTTGAAATGGTCTTGACCAGATAGTTCTTATTCGTGGCATCGAACTATAATATCTAAGAATTCCCTACAACTATATGGAGTAACGTATCGCAAATTAAAATCTAACTATTTTATCTTAAAATTATTAGAACTAAGCTTCTCAGCAGCACTTCTGATTACTACTCTAGCTAGAAACGTGTTGGTGGATAATTTTTACTTCTCAGTACTACCATATACATGCATCATCAATTTCCTTACATGGTTAGCTTGATTGAAATTAGCTTGAGTAATCATTTTATCCATCGCAGTTGTATGCGGTAAATGCACAGATTGCCACAAAGCCTACCTTTAATCCACTTTATTTTTGCTAAAGCTAAAGTGGATTAAAGGTAAGCTTTGTGGCACTCCTTATGCGTAGTATAGTAGCCAAATAAAATCCTATTATCTGCTATCTATATTTTGTTTTGTTAAATATTGTTATTAGAAGCGTTTTTTTATCGAGAGAATGCAACTTAACAATTTTAGGAAACTCGAAGCATTCTTTACAATGTACGCAATTATTATTATCACAACGAAAAAAATAAAGAAATTTTTTAAACTGAAGATTTTGGGTTAATACTGTTTCAGCCAATATAATTAAATTAACTTGTGTACCATCCTCGTTACGACTTTCTGTTGTCCTTTGACTTGTAAGCATACTTTCAGATACATTATCTTCTTTTTTGGCAATTGGATTTGATGCTGCAAATACAAATAATACTTACTATTGATTTGAGTGCTCAGAAGTGTATTGGATACAATTGTTTTTTTGTTAGTTGAAGATAGAAAAAAAATTTTGCGCTAAATAACGTAAATTACTATTAGCAGTTCATCTCGCAATTCTTCGAAACATTACGTTGGCTTGATCATAACCTTGAAATTTCTTGCTGAATGAGCAATTATTTATTTGTATTTTGATTCAGTTCAGGTTGTATTTTTGTCAGAGCTAAATCGTTACGCTTAACTGGTATCGGTATAAGCCATTTCAACATCGCGGAAGCACTTTTCTCAGATATATTGCCCCTTAAACACATTTACATACATTTCAAATCTCTTTTTGGGCCATGTGTACATTACTTAAGTATAAAATCCTGATTACCTGAGGACTTCATTTATAAAAAGACATATTTTTTAAGAAGGTATAATTAAATAGACAAACACAATAAACCTTTTAAAACAAAAATTCATTCTGTTAGCTTAATGTTGTAACATTTCATGTGTCATTTTAACCCATCTGTTTTTTTAAAACCCTTTCCACATTTTTCACATATTTATTTTTCATGGTTTTAATGAATTAACATACATCTGCCTAAATGTGACGACCTTTAAAGATACATATTTTTGAATTACTAAAAAATTTCTTGATAAACAATATTTTTAATTTCTGATTTATTCTTGGATTTAATTTGAATAAAAATTCTTTTTGGTTTCTTACGTCTTAATAAAGCAACGTATAATTGTCCATAAGAGAATAAAGGTTTTTTAATATACAATCCAAAGAAATTAGAACTTTGTTGTTGTGATTTGTTGATAAACATCGAACATGCTTATACAAAGAGAAACTGTTTTCTATAGAAAACAAAAGGTAATGATGATGAAGTGCCAGTATTCAATGTTATTCTAGGAATGTAAACTTTGCTTTTTTTTCTCTCGTTATTATTTCTGCTTCTATGTTTTACTTAAACAACTTTGTTATTTTTAAGCTTGTGCCTCTACAGAGACTGTCTAATGTACTTAAAGTTTTTATCAATATTACTATGGCATTTATTTTTAATTTTTATTCGTGTGGTGAAAGTCCTTATTCGCTTTAATTTAAAAATTGTATTGGAAATTGAATATTTATGTTATCATATGTTTTATCAACTTCTTTACGAGTCACATATTCAGCTGTTGTGAACTAATTATTTGCCTACATTGATAAACACACGAGTAGTGTCGTTATTTTGTCTACTCGATTTGTTAGTAGGGGGTTGGCACGTAGAGCGCGCAGTGAAGAGTTAGCCCCACTAGTATATATATATACACTACATACAGCATAACACAAAGGAGTTAATAATACATACGATAACATAAATAATTATTTGCTAATAGGATTTTTAAATAATATCATATAAGGTTTTCGACCACGCGAATAGAAATTAAATATAAATCCTATAGTAGTGTTGATAAAAATTTAAGGTATATTAGACGGTCTTTGTGAAAACACAAAATAAGAATAAACAAAATTATTTAAATATAATGTGTAGGCAGAACAATTACGGAAGAAAAAAAAGGTAGCAAAGCTTATATTCCTAGAATAACATTAAATACTGGCACCTCGACATCATTACCTTTCGTCTTTTATAGAAAACAGTTTCCTTTCGTGTTAGCATGTTTGATGTTTCTCAAAAAATCACAACGACAAAGTTCTGATTCCTTAGGATTGTATATTAAAAAATCTTAATTCTCTCACGGACAATTATACGTTGCTTTATTAAGATGTAAAAATCCAAAAAGAATTTTTATTGAATATGAATCTGAGAATTAATCAGAAATCAAAAATATTGTTTATCAAGAAATTTTTCAGTAATTTAAAAATACGTAACTTCGAAGGTCGTCACATATAGGCAGATGTATGTTAATTCATAAAAACTATAAAAAATACATATGTGAAAAATGTGGAAAGGGTTTTAAAAAAACAGATGGGTTAAAATGCCATCTGAAATATCACAACATTAAGCTCAAAGAATGAATTATTGTTTCAATAGCTTAATTGTGTTTGTCTGATTAATGATTATATTTCCTTCTGAATTTTGTCTTTTTCCTAATAAAGTCTTAATAAAGTCTTCAGGTAGTCAAGAATGTTATATTTGGGTAAAATAAACATGGACCAGAAAGAGATTTTAAATGGAAAAGTTCAATCAAGTTAAACAAATAATAGTACTTCAGAGATATATAGTTAGTAAGGGGGATCAGATAGACAGAGAAAGACCTCTGATCAGTGACTTAAAAAACTCTAAAAACGAGATATGACTTAGGTACTAAATTAAGTAAATTTTTTATCATTTATGATGGTAAAACGTTCTATAATCAAGTTTTTTGGGGGAGGGTGGAGGGGGAGCGAAGGGGTGCTGAGGGCTAGCCGGGCAAGCGGGGGGGAGCTTACTCAAATATATTTTGATAAAAAATGACGTTAAAACAAGCAAATAACTACTCAAATTAAGGGGGAGCTAAGGGGGAGCGGGGGAGCTGAGATTCACTTTCGTCAATACAACTTTATTATATAGGAAGATATATATAAGGAAAATAAACCAATTTGTAATCTTCTTAGAATATTCCCTTACTTACAGCTATAACTAAAATGTCGGAGTAGCATGTATAACGTAAGTAGGTATCATTTGCATCAATTTTATAACTCATTAATTATTTGTACTGATAAAGCTTCTCGTTTTATACAATAATACGTATGAAATTTTTTTGTAAGCCTATGGATTTATGTAAAAATGATATCACAATTCAATACAATTCATAAGTTTTTGAATATTGTTTGTACTGCGGAATTATATTAGTATTTATTCATTTCCATAAAAATACAGATTTTTTTAAATTCTATCGTAATTAGCAACACCTTGCGTAATATAAATAAGCTTATAAGCCTAGAACATCACGTTCTTTGAATAATAGTACTTGGATTCTTTAATGAATCGTTTAAGATATAAATGAGCTGCTTGTAAATCATGTAATGATACAGTTTTTTGCATTAAAATGTGTAGTGTTAACCAAAAACTCCCAGTACTTTACTTATGGTTCGAAACGAGGGCTTCCTATCCGCTGAGTATTTGCAATCGAGGCTAACTGTCATATAGTGCCTAGTTCTAAAGCATTTAAATACTTAAAATCTTTAGTTAATCGAAAAAGCCAAGCTAAGTGACTTAGAACTTTAAAAGAATAAAACGCACTATTTAAGGTTCTTATTTGGTCTTTGGTTCGAGTATAATTTTCTCCACTTGTACAGAATTAATAGTTCGTAAATTGTTCTATGACACCTCGAGGAGTAAAATGCGTGTGGACTGAAACAAAACCATTGATTACATTGAAGTGTCGTTAATTACGAAGTGACATTGCACTGTGTACGCTACAAACAGGAGGCCCAGTATCCAAAGTTTCTGCCAGATAGTTTAAGGTATTTGATTCAGTGCTTGCTGGTATTAGGGTTAAAAGCACCATTTACCGTACAACCGTAAATGTACTCTATTTTCTTAACGTGATTTTAATGTTTTTAAGACAGTTTCATACAAAATATAAATTCAGTAAATTGTGCAATTATTGTTTAACATCTCAAAACAGCAGAGAGATTTTTTCACAGTGATTGAAACTTATAAAAATGATTTTTTAATTAAAAAAATGAGTTAAAAATCGTATTATTTTCGTATCGCTATTCTCATTACCGTACCCTATCTACCAAACGCATTTTTTTAACCAGGCTCCATTCACCGTATGTTTTATAATATCGTGTGTGGATTACCATTTAAGTCTCCAGCCATTCTACTAGTTTTTAAAAAACAATAACACCTTATGATACAAGACATAAATTTTTTTAATAAACTAAGAAATGTTAAGTTAATACAAATAAGGTAATTTATGTAAACAAGCAGTAATTAAACTTTGATTAGTTTAAGCATAATGGCAACAATTAATACTAAATCGAACATTTCACTTGGCAAAAATTATAAGTTAAACTTTTAAATGATTATAAAAAGTACTTGTGATGGATTTTTGTTTTTGCTTAGATCAGTTTAAATTGTTTCTCTTATAGTTTTGCAATCTGCGTATCTAAATTAATCGCTTCTGTATTGTCCATTAAATCTTCCTCAACAGACTTTTCTCTTTCATCAATGACTTTTAACTTCGCTTCTTGTTTTCGTAATTTTCAATTTTCTTTTTTTTATCTTTGATGCTTTTTCTGTAATTTTTTTTCTTTTTTGATTTTTTTATCTGCTAATTTTTCAACTCTCGATTCTTCTTGTTTTTCTAGCTTAAATTTTTTTCTTTGTACTAAATCTTCTTATGAACGTTTTTTATTTAGCCTTAACTTTTCCTCTTTCATCCATTTTTTTCCTGTCAAAATTGGTAACATTTTCTAAATTGATGCTTAGATATCGTATAAATAAACTGATGGACTCATGTACTTGCGTACCGCATTCAGCAGCTGTTATACCTTTTAATGCTGTGTTGACTGAAAGCTGATCATTAATTTACTTAGTAAGCAATGCATTAGGGGTTTTACCTGCATTACTATTAAAACAGCCAATTTCTTTATTTAAATAAGTTTCTGCATTGAAATGCAACTGATTTTTTTTTTTTTTTTTTTTTTTGTCCAAGTGATGTCTGATGAGAGTTGAAAGTCGTTTCTTGAATGGATAAGGGCGGTAAGTTTAAAAGCGACTTTGAAAATAGAGGCACAGTTTTTTTTAACATATGATTAAAACTTTAAATACTGGAAAATTCTTTAAAATTAAGAGAATCTTATTTATAAAAGTCGATTGATCAAAAATACTCTCAAGTCGTTCCTTCTGTTCGTTAGAGAAGACTTAGACTAATTGTTGGTTCTCAGGTTCTCAGTAGGCAGTAAAGTCTTTACTGCTACACCAACACTTCTGATAAGACCTTTAGACTTATTTAAGCTACCAGTATTTATTTTAATGCTACTCGAAAAATGTATGAAATTTAAATCCAAGCATTCATCTTATTTTATAATACCTAGTTAATTTTCTGAGGAGGTATCTTGACCCTAAAAAAGAGATAAATACATGTACTCTCAGGTGGTTCTATAAAATCAAAACAAAAAAATTTATTTTTTGTGATTGTTATTGAGGACAATTTTTATCTCAGATATTCTTAAGGCTTTTGTCAAGTTTCTCTTTATAAATAAATTGAACCATTTTCTACCACGTGTATTATCAGTTAATGGATTTGGTTCGCCAAGATTTACACAAATATTTTTTACAGTTTTAATTAACTCAAACTTAGATACAGAGAAACCTTTCTAACGGCTTCAAAATTTCTTTCGTTCAACTTATTTTTTTATTTTTGTGTAAGGATAGAACTTAGTCCTGGCTTATTATCGGAATATTCTTTCCTAATTTCATCTCTGAGAGTGTTTGAAGGAATGCCGTACTTAGCTGACCGTTCCATTTATTTGTAAGATATTTTCTCCATTCTTGATGTGATCTAAAGCTCGCACAACACTTTTTTTTGAATAATTTATTATAGTTCTTTTTTCAATGACTTGTGGATTGCACCACTGACTTTGCGTTTTTTTTTAGATTTGGATTTTCCATTTTTCTCTGCTTTTGTCACTTTCATCGTGTTTGATATAGCAGATCAACATACAGTTGTAAACAAAAATTGAGGTTATAGCAAACTTTGTTGTCAAACGGTGAATGGAGTCCAGTATTAGGAACACTTACGGTATATGGAGTACGCTAATAAGAACAGTAGTACGGAAATAGGCTCACGATTTTGTTTCATTTTTTAATGAAAAAGTCGTTTTTATTAAGTTTTAATCGCTCAAAACAATTTATATGTTTTCTTGAGATATTAAACAATAATTAAAAAATTAATTGAGCTAATTTTTAGTATCTCACTGTCATAGAATCACATGAAGAGAATAGAGTACATTCACGGTCATACGGTAGATGGTGCTGATACCCCTATTTAATGGGATATAGTAATGCCTGCCGGTTGCCAGGCAGGGGATGATGGCTCCTAAAAGCCAATGTGTTTAAGCGAGGGTGAATGAGTAGTATAAAGGTGGTTTAACTACAACAGAAGATACTATTATTAATCTTTGCGTCACAATGTGACTGCTTTAATCGGCAGCCGTACAAAGAAGAAGGAGTGCGCCCGATTTACGCCAAAAGAAGAAGCGCTGCTCTCGCACGTAAGTCAGGAAAAGGGAGCAAAGTAAGGTCGGTAAGGCACAGTGCCGAGTCCCCACACACTCCCCTTTGCAGTAACAATATATTAATATGTGTAACATAATGCGAGTAACGCAATTGGAGTGTCATCTGATTATTGAAAGACTAGATTTGTAGTATCATATGTGAAAATCATACGAAAATATACTTATACAAATCATTTTCACTTAAAGCTAGCAAAACAAAAAAAGTTTTTATCGTGCCGGCTAGTTGTCAAAAGACTAGCTTTATAGTCTTGAATATATAAAAAGTACAATATTAAAACTTAATATTAATTATAATAATTCGTGAGCTAACTGCTTTTAATGGAAGCGTCAAAAGTTACCTTTTTTCTGCTATAAGTTTTAAGGATAGGAAGTGGAGCAGGTTCAGGAGCTATCTGCGGTTTGGCTAAAGGTAGTGGAGGGGCTAGGTTTTTGGGAAAAAATGAGCGGGCTTTAAGAGCTTCATTGAAACCACTCGAGGATAATTTTTAAAATTAGTTTGAAAATTACGATTAGATAGTATTTTCAGGATCTTGTAAGGAGCAGCGTAAGGCCTTTCTGAAGGTTTTTAATGGCAGCTGTTTGCAGGAAAACATGCAAGCAGGTGTGTAAATTCTTAAAAACCAGCGGACAGTGGTTGCTTGGGTTACCAAGTAAGAAGTTATACTTCTATAAAATAATATGGCAGATAACATAATTATAAATATAAATATACCTTCCATGAAACGATATTGTGTGTACAAAGGTAGTGCAATTATCGTTGGAATAAGTATACCTACGTTAGTTGGGTGTGGTTTTATTAACTATTATATCATTTAATAACCAAAACATAATAAACAATACATTATAGCACAAAAAAATATAAATAATGTCCCTTTAGGAAGTTGGTCTTATATAGGGTTTTTTGACAGATATTATTCATGCACCAAAAAAATACTTAAAATACCATAAAAAATATTCCAAAAAATATTGCAGATTATTTAACTGTACCCTTTCAAAATAAGAAATGAGACAAATATGACGAAAAAAAAGTTTCATAGCGAAGGAAGTCCAGTGTTTAAACTAATATGTAGGTAAGCAAAATAAGATTCTTTTATACAAGAATATAACTTATAATGTATTTTGATTAAAATGTATAAACGTTATTATTTACAAATATTGATGAACTCCTTTTATTTGCTTCTGTGTCATCGTGAATAATGAATAAGAACTAACAACTTGGTATTTCACAGCATGACTGTTTGGTCAGGAAGTCCTGTGTTTCAAGATCCTCTTAATAGTTTTTGTAGAAAACGTTATTAATAACGTTTGCACATTTATTTATCTCTTAAAAAATATTGCTTACGGCAAGAAAATCTCCTACAAGGTTTTTAATAAATAGAGTTAAGTTATCGAACAGCCAAACACTGACGCGGTTTTGTGCAATGAACATTGATATGCAAATTTTATCGGTAGGAATTCTATCTGAAAAAAGTCCTTTATTGGCAGCTCTTACGATGGTATTTAAATCGATCGTAGCATTTAAATTATCGTTTTATAAGATAAGTAAACGTATTTAGTCTCTTGCTGATAAGTAAACGTATTTAGCGTAGTTTAATTCTGCATGAAACTTCACCTACCGTGGACACCTTATCACCTCTGACGACCTACTCCATGGCCCTTGTTTCCTGCACGGTGGCTCTCTCCTTTTCTTTCTTTAGCTGGATGACAGACCCGATGTTGCCACTCATGTTGCCACGTTGTCAACGTTTTTTTCATCCTGTCACTCTCGCTTTTGTTACCAGAGCTCAGAAAATTCCTTCACCGCTCGAGCACAAGCAACACGATGGGAATAGTTCGTGCTATCACCATAGTGACACCAGAGGAGACCGTGCGATAGGCGCACGCGATCCTTAGGGATCCGATAAGCTGCACCAAAGTGAGGCACTCCTGGATGTCTCTTCTTGCTAGCACGTCTGCCACATCTTCATGCCCTACAGCAGAATTAAGTTAGAGACCGACTCAAGAAGCCATCCTCTGGCTTCCCACGGATCCTTTATATTTGGCATTAACCGTGAAAGTGCCCCAAGAACCTAGCGGCTTTATCGTCTGCTTTCTTTATGTGCTCCCAGAAGGTGAGCTGTGAATCGATCCACTCTCCTACGTAGCGCACCACCGGATCTGGTAGGCCAGATTATTTTTACCCTTATCCACCTTAACAATGAGTTTAAGCCAGTATCGGTTCTTGCTCACCTTCATTGCCCTTACCAAGGTCTTTTTTGCTTTCCTGTACGCGGCAACAGCTACCTCGGCGTCTTCGCGAGTTCTGTGTCGCTGTGCAAGACTCCGTAAATGCTGCACCTCCCCTTGCAGGTTGGCGATTTCTTCGGTCCAGCAGTAGCATGAACGTCAACCCTCTCTGGCAGTCCTTTTTAGCATACATGTAGAACACCAATCTTCGACACGTCTCATAGTGTCTTTCACTAACGTCTTAACCTCGACTGGATTTGTGATCTTGCTTTAATCAGCATGAGGTGGTGCACTAACCATAGCTTTCTGCAACAAATCTTGATTAAGTTTTTCCACACGTCACCCAGCAACGTGCCTTCGAATTACTTTTCGGGAGGTTGCACCACGGTCCTCATTCAACTCAAAACTGACATACTGGTGATAACTGGTGATGTAGTCCTCCAGGAGTCACCAGTCAGATACCCGTGCCATTATTTGTGACAACACCAGCGTAAGATCCTAAATACCTTCTGCTCTTGTCTATTTGATGGACCACATGCCCGCCACGAGCCTGACAGCATCGATCTTTTTAATAAAGGCCAGTACCTTGGCACACTTTTTGCCCTCTGGCAGCCTCACCAGGATGGCAAAAATGTTGACGGGTGAAACGTTGTTTTGTTTTTCAAATGAATAAAAAATATGTACGATATAATTTTGTACGAAGGATGTGTGATTATCGTAGAAATAAGCATACATACTTTAGTTGGATTATTAGGAGTTCTTATAACTCATGGATTTTTGTACCTGATAAGGGCCAGGACGTCGTCCAAACGGCTGGAACGTTATTTAGCTTTTTAAATAAATACAAAACACAGTAGTACCACAATTGGACGTTGTTTTCATTCATATACCAAGTGTCATTGGACGTATTCAATAAGGTTATTGGAAACTTTTTTTCTCATACGTTTTTGTACTTGATGAGGGACCGTTGTCCATACAGCTGATACGTTGCTTCGTTTTATGAATAAGCAAAATATATGATAGTACCACCGTTAGACGTTGTTTTTAATCATGATTATAGTGTCTGCTGTATAATTTCATAGAAATATAACTTCATACTTGGGTACCTTAGCAGCCATCGTTCACTGGTTATAAATTTAAAGTGTTGTATTTAAATTTATTGTCAAGATACGCAATGTTATCAACCTCTAAAATTTAATATGATCAATAAAATTTATTTCATTTTCAGTAATTCAATAGAAATACAAAGGTGAAGTAACTTTTCTTTTATTAAGAAGTGCGTAAAGATATTTCTATAAATTTGATAAAAATAAGACTTGGTTTCTAAATAGTAAATAAAAGACAGTAAGGTTGCATCTATGGGGTAGTGTTTGATGTATTTATAGAACGTTAGATTTGATCAATTTCAGTTTAATCTCATATTTGATGTGATGATAGTGGGTGGAAGTGACTTTTCTTATATAGTACTTTGGCTTGTAACTGATATAATCACCCATAGATTCATCAGTTGACATGCAATGGGATCTTCTTTACAAGATTAAAAATACTTATGCATATTTTAAAAGATTAGGTGCTGTGAAAGTAACCTTAGATTGAGCTGAGGTTAGGCTCACAAAGTTTGAAGATGAAGGTGAGTTGGCTCCTTGAGAGCTAAGAAGAAAACGGGGTTAGCAAAATTTTTCCACGCACAAAACAGCATCAATGAAATATTACTCTCATTTTTCTGACAACATAGAACTTTAATGAAAAAACATTAGAAAGCAATACCTTTCTAGCTTAGGCATATTTTTTGCTGTGGCCAATGCATCGGTATTGAATTATAAACAGAAAATATGCATGTAGAGATGCAATGACACAAGAAATTGCCATATTGTACTAGGTGTCTGCACAGCGCTGGTGCTATACTTGCAAGAAACTATACTCATCAAAAGTTCAACGCCGAGTGACTGGCCGTAATTTTCTTACCATGCAGTACGCCATTTATTATATATATAGTAGCAGGGTTCCACTCTCCTGTGCGCTGCGCAAGCCAATCCCTGACTACTCTAATTTGAACGAAATGTCTTTCCATTCAACTCATGGAATAAAAATGTATGTAAAATTAGAACTCATCTACTCTGCTACGAGCGAACTCTGTTATGGATTAAACTCTCCCTTTTTATTCTAGTGTGATTCATATATTATCGTTAATTTTGATCTTGATTGACTGTTCATTAAGAAAGTTCGATTATACATTAGACCAGTTAAAAAATAGTTTATTTGAGAAAAAACTTTTTTTATACAATCAAGTAGTTCTCTCCAAATCACACATATAAATGTTATAAATAAGCGTTATAAATAAATTATGCATGAATTATGAACGGTAAAAGCTGACTCAGTTTCTTACTATTTTAATTTTGATACTATAAATCTTAAAATAATTGAATACCACGATGAGATTAGTATTAGGTATAGGCGGTTGCTATAGTATCAGTTTGAGTGCTTGTGAAGCGTTTCAATTATGTGTGCGCATGGACGTATGAGTGAATTGTAAGAATGTAAGCCGAGCGTAGAACGTGGGTGTAGGAAGCAAGTTAGCGAGCAGTCCATGTACACTGTCTCAAGAGTCTGTTTATAGTTATAAGATGCCTCTGTAAACTTACCTGCTTTCATAAATGGCTAGTGAAATTGAGTATTTCACGTACAAACTGACGACGAGGATGGGATTTAAAGTTTCATTTCGACGAGTAAATTTCACGACATCGCGAAGTGCAGATGTGGCACGGTAGACCTTTTTTCTTTTGAGTATGCTGTGCCTTTTTTTGAAATGCACGGGCTACTTTTTTACAGTATTTCATTTCGGTCTTCAGTGATTGAAGTTAAAAATTTCTCACTTGGAGAACCAACATGGTTACAACGGGTCAATTTACAATATTTACTTACATAGAGACAACTACGCCTACACACAAGCAGCCTTTAGTATTACACGTGGATCCTTTTATCCCTGGAAATTTAGAATGGGGCAGGTGGCTACAGAGATAAGAAAGAGTTTTCATAATCATGAAGCTAACACTGGAGACAAAGGTGCTGCATTTACCGCACTACGTAGGTGAAATCGCGTTCGAAAACTTATGCAGTAACATTGTAGTAAAAAGTCCTTACGAGAAATCATATGATGTTTTAAAAAGGAATTGAGAATAGTTTTACATTTCAGCTGTACTCGAGATTGCAGAAAATTTTAAGTTTACAAGCAGGAGGCAGTTGCAGAGATAAGATATGCAAAGTTACTCAAACACTTTTACAAAAATTAGCCTTACATCTAATTTTGGTAATTTTCAACAAACTGCCTTACGAAATCAGTTTGTTAACGGTATTTCAAATTGACGAATTCAAGCCTGACTAATAGAAACAATAAAGTTAACCTTTACAAAGGCTATATAGATAGCATCAATAGAACTTTCTGAAAAGAAAGCAAATACGTTACATGAATATACAGTATAAGTTAACTACACAAATATAAATACACGTAACTACAACTAGCGTGCATTACAACGAAGGTTGAGCCAAAGCAGTGATTCAAAAGGAAAGTAAGCTTACACATACAACAAGAACAAACATAATACAGACAGTGGCGCACACGTTGGAAAATTTGTTAGAAAAACTTGTTACCGTTGTAGTATTAATCATAAGGCAATTGCATGTAGCTTACCAGGAACAATAAAGTGAAATTATTGTCATAAACAAAGACATTTGGCGAAAGTGAGTTTCAAACAAAAATACCCCGTACATTCAATGGAACAAGGAGAGTCAGTCGATACAGACTGTATTAAAATTCTCGGTGTAGAAGCAACGGACGCACGAAAAAATTTTCCAAGACCCTCTACTTAAACAACAAGAAGTCACCTTCGAAGTCAATACGGAAACGGCAGTTACGCTCACGCTCATGTCAAAAACATCACCTAGTTATCTGGAAGGAAGTTACAGAGCGGACAGTAAGCAAGCGCTCTATCATCTTAGCCACTGAGTACTCTCAACGCTGCATGCTATCTACTGTGAAATTAGGAAATTTATAACGTGTTATCTATACAACGAAATATCTATGTTGAAGCGAATGCTCACACATGCTTACAAGTGACGTATAAGCTTACTTGTCATATGAGATTGTATATATACATTACGTCCTGACTGAGTGTGACAAATGATTTGCGGTTTTACTTATAATACAATTCGTCTGTATCAATATGAAATGTAACACTCTCCTTGTTAGATTATTGCCACCCTTGAAAATTATAGATCGATCGAGGATTCACGAGAGTTGGCGAGACGAATAAAATCGAGATTATTTAAAATGTAAAATTTTTTTTTCTAGGGTGGGGGTAGAGAAATGATTGATCAAGCAACTCACACTTGTGCTTTTATGGTGAATCAGAATAATCGAGTTATAAAGTGTAGGTAGTAAGCTGTTGATTGAAACTACCTGAGTAAGGTATTAAATTTGCTGTAAGTTTTTAATTTTTCTTCATTTTGTTAGTTTAATGATTGAAGCAATAGATTCAAGGTGTTGTCAGAATTTCATCCATTAACATTCAGTAAATACAGCGGTAGTAATTTTTGCTAATACTGTAGGATTGTGGTTAATCCATTTCCAAACACAAGGTGGGGAAAGTGAAGAGGAACAATGTGTTTAAGTTCTTTAATGCTGATTTTCTTGCAGACTTTTCTGGCTTAGGATCAAACATTAAAAGCAGTTCTAGAGTTTTAATCTTTTATTTATAATATATATAGTTATTAACGTGCGAGAAAAAAATTTTTTTTTCGAAACTTGTTAACGGTAAGTATGTCCAAGTAAGGTTAATTTTTGTCGAGAGTGTCTAAGTAAATTTTGATACACTTGCGATGAACTTGTAAATAAGCTTGGTTCCGTCGTTTTCCCGAATTGATTAATATACTTACGATAATTGATGTAGCACTTCTATTGCTTACTTGCTGTATGTTTTTCAGACATCTGATGATTTATTAGTGACCTTGTACTGGTAAGTAGTCATCTATCACTTTGTCAGGTATCTGTGGTGCTGGATTTTTCACAATTTTTTGTACTTTTTTTGCTGTTGTTATGTCCGAACTTTTACCAGTAAAGGGTGGAACTTGTAGATTCGCTTAACAAACAAATGAATTTAATTCTTGTTCATCAGGAACTAGCCATCAAGTCCAAAGGCCTTCTTTGCACTTACTTACAGTATACTTTTTTTTTAAATCGTTGATTTAGTATTGTGGTGTCAGGTTTCACCGAGCAATATGTATGGAGTGGTGTATGCCGAGGTGGTGTTGACCTACTGTTTGAGTTTATGTCTTATGTCATACGGTAGTAGCGTATCTTATTCGTCTTTTTACTTCACGTCCTTGTAAGAGTCTTTGTCACACGTTGTCTATTTAAATACTTTTTGACATTTAATTTATTCATTAAGGTAAAAAATATGTATCAATCAATTAGAATATTGAATCTCAAAATGTTTCATGTTATTTAGTAATTGGAACATTTTTGAATAAAGAAAGTAATCTTGATCAACAACCAAGTTACGTCTTATCTGATTATTTAATAAATTTAGAAAAGCCGGAAACAATTGATTTTACAAGTAGGATAAATAATAAAGTTTCAGATAAGCATTAACAATGCTTATACAATTTATAGTTATTTTATGTTAACTTACTTCTATAGTCGTTGGTTATCCACTGCTTGTGCTCACGCAGTCGCAAGATCTTACAAGGTTGACCGTAACGATGATCCTAATTTTATACAAGAGTACTCGTGGTGATAATAATAGTTAGGCTGCTGCTTTTAACGTCAAAACACAAGTCGTCGGTCTTTTCTTTCTTGTTCCTCCTTGGTTCACTTTTTGGGCAAGTCTACAGTGGCTTAGTTTGCTCGAGCTTTTCTCACGCAGCTTATTCACCAAACTAAGTCTTACATTTGCTTGAAATGTACGCTTTCAACACGTAGCTTCATCACCGAACTAAGTCTTACATCCGCTTAAAAGGCGCAACAGAAATCACTCTCCAACCTTTATAGTTACTTTGGAGCATTTGATGGAAGAGAAAAGGCGAATATTGTTTAGTCTGAGGAGTTTTTGTACTCTTGCGTTTAAGGAGGACGCGTCATGTTAGGGATCCAAACAACCAATCAGAGCTTAACCTAATTACTCTTGATTGACATGAGCACAGTTGTAGTGCAATAATTACGCTGTCATTGATGGTTAAAACTGCTGATCTTACAAATTTTATATTAAATACAAGCTGCTATCAAAAGTGTGTATGGTATTTCTTGTGGACATACGCAATAAAGAATATTGAAATTGTTGATTATTCACATTCTTTGATGCCCCACTGCAAATTAATGTTGTAAAATGAGCGCTTAAAAAGATTGTTGGAGGTTGCACGTGTAGTTTGAGTTTTTCGATGGTAGATTGTTTCAAAAGAAGTGAGTTATACGACACGCAATCGCAGAAAAAGGTGTACTGCTGGATAGTTCAAGATCGCTGAGCTTTTGCTTCATATAATTATAAAACAAAACTGTGTTTTTAAGTAATAAATGTTAAATATATGACATGGGATGTCTCACTGTATTATGTTACATCATAAATATTTGAGACTCACTTTATGTACTTAATTGAGATCTGTGTACAAATCGTAGAAAATTAGTGGATTACTCTTTTAATTATTCAACAAATGTTAATGAAGTTAAAGCAATGACTATCGTGATAGCTAAATTTACCATTACGCATTCAAAAATTATTGCTGCATTTCGATAACTTGCTTGTTTTTTATTGCGACATCTTTTAAGGTTGTTTTCGTTCTAGCTAACGCTGTTGCGTCATTTGATTCATCTCATTTATTTATTTAAGTTTTTTCTTCCTCGTGTAAGTTAAAAGTAAAGTTTTTATTGCAGATTTTAATTATTTTCTCCAGCTTATGTCCTACAGATTATTAAAACCTTAATTTTATTTTGAAAAAAAATGATTTTTGTCTGTGAATGATATCTATCAGCATTTAGTGACTGTTACATAAGAACATTAAATACATCAAAATTGGTAAGTTAGACGTAGATAGTGGTCAGTTACACGTTTTCAAAAACAAAGCGTAAGAACTGTCATCAGATAAAAATCGTATTTTATGGGCCATCGATTAGTTGTACGAAGATTTTTTTGTGATACCGTTTTAGTTGAATTATATAATGGCCATGTCAGTATAGTCAAAATAAAAGCTCTCTTACGATTGTACTTATAGTAGCCTAGCATAGACACAGATATAAAAAATGTAACTAAAAGGTGTAAATTATACTTTTTAGTATGGTGGCATGACGCCTTAGGCTAAACTGCATGTCTGTAAATTGTCAGATTCTTGGAATATGCGTATTTATGTGTATTTTCTAAGACGGGTACTGAGCTCTACGTACTTGATAATTACTGATGCTCCTCCTGTATGGGTGGATACAAAAGAGATTCGGCTGTAACTGTAAGTAAATAATTTCACTTCTTACTTTTTTGCTATATTTATCCTGCAATTCAGCAACAGCGCTGTAGAGAACGCCTTCAAACGTTCAAGAATAAATCAACTTATTACTGTTAGAAGATGACGAAAAACGAAAAGCTACAGCTGGATATTTTTGATTATCGATGGACTCCATATATTACAATGGTAGTAGTTCCTGGAGAACTACAAATTGGCCAGAGATTTCATTCAATTTATTATAACAACATCTAGTGGGTTTGATACCTAGTTAAACAGAAGCTTAGAAAAATTGTTTTTTCGTACTTCTAACCTCAAAATAGCACCTTCAGTTCTTGATTTTGGGTTCTCAGATGAGAAAATAGTATACGAAACTCGTTCAAAAAGGCTTCTTTACGAACCTGGTTATGGCCCTCACCATCGGCTCATGCCGTAAACCTCTCAGTTCTTAAATCGAAGCTTTTACAAACTCGTACGTGATATACTATTCAGGAAATATAGTCACCAAGATTACCATAAACAATAATGAATCTTCAAGTAAAAATCTCTTGTACACTTGTTTCTTCGTAAAAAAATGAATGAACACTGCTTTAAATTTATATATAAAGCATGGTAGTATTTCAATAAAAATCTTGAGACTGCAAATGTTTCGTTATCCTTCCGATGTCTTTTTCAGGACTACAAAGTATAAAAATATAAAAATTTCTAAAGATAATGTAAACAAGAACAAATATAATATTGAATAAAAAATGTACAATGCCAATACAAGTAAGAGGATAACGCGCAATTACATAGCACAAAGTGCGAAAACAAAACTTAGTATAACATGGCTTGTGGATTACAAAACAACGCTAAACAGCAAAACTGCAAAATATGTACTTTCATAGAAAAAATGTATAAAATGAGTGTTTACAGAGTAGGCAGTAGGTTTAAAGAAGTATAGTACAATACATAAAAAAATAAGTCTGTGTATAGGTAACGTAAAGGTAGAAACATAGAATAAGTATCTGTAGAGGTTTAATACTATTTACTCGACGAAAAGAAAGAATATGAGAAATTTTTGTATGGAATGTAATTCATTTGTAATACATTAAAAATAAAATCATGCAGTTGAAACGAACTAAAAATAAATGTGCTTACAGAAATTTGTGTGAAGCATCCAGTAAGCATTTTTTATATGCTGGACTTAACTTCTTAGTGTCAAGCTGTCGATTAACATTATGATCATAAAATGTTATATAAATTTATAAATCATTTTAAATACTTCCCTCTTAATTTCATTATTCTCTCGATCCAAAATCTTTACTTTATTAAAGTCAAAAAGGTGTTCAAATTCGTGTGAATGTTGGTCTATAGCAAATCAAGAATTATGTTTCTTAATTGATCTAACATGTTCACTCCTGCAGACATTTAATAGTCTCTTGCTCTAGCCAATATCAAATATTCCACTCTTACAGAACAGTATATTAATCATAAGACTAACTTCAGCCTTTGGAGTTCTGTCCTTGCCTACACTGAAGATATCTGTAAACTTACAAGTGTTGCAAAAGAAGCTTTTATATTGTGTGTAAAAAGAACATACTAAAAGTAATGCTCTAATGCTTACAAATATAAAAGTACTGTAAAAAAAAGTTTAGTAGAAGAGTCTTCTGTGATTGAAGTATGATATTTGACCTTGTGGGTCATATTTTTAGAATGCATAACGATTCTATGGGGCGTACTAATTCTAGTTAATATACATTTTTCTGCGAAAAAGATAGGATAGGCATTTAAGGCTACAAACAATAATCACATGGCAAAAAATGTTAGCCAAGGTCATTGGGTAAGATGGCGTTTCACATAAATTAAGTCCAATTAAATATTTGGTAAGAACACAGAATAATTTATTCTAGAAAAAGCATGTCAGTAATCTAAATCCTTTATTTTTGTTTCTAAAGCTATGCCATGTCTAACAAAAATTTTTAATCACAATGCTATATCCCTAAATAATACAGACGAATTATCAAAAGAGAATGTGTAAATACACGAGCTCATATATTAAGTGAAGCTTGAACGCCACTTACGTGTATGTGTGTGCATCAGCTGTAAGGTAAATATTTCATAATATGGTAACATACAATGCAACTAGCCTCATTATAGAAATGCATGTATATATAAAAATTGAACGTCACATGCATGTATGCATAAACTGTATTTTAGAAATGAATGAATTGTTTACTAATGCATTGATTGTTAATTTCAAATAATGTATACCAATTTAAAAGTTATAAAAAGAATTATTTCACTAAAAATCCTTCAAGAAAATTTATTGCGTAATTCATAAACTTATTTGTCACACTTAAACTTGCATGTAACGCTTTGTTTATTGTTATCACAAATCAAAAAAATCAAAATCTGCATTAATAACATCACTCTCAACTTACAAGAGGAAAAAAATACTGCAATAAATGAATGAGCCGAATCAAATAATGCAATAGCAATATCTAGAACGGAGAAAAACTTTAGAGATGTTGCAATAAACAAACAAGCAAATCACAAAAATACAGCAATAATTTTAAAAAGCGTAATAGTAAATTTAGCTATTATGATAGTCATTGTTGTAACTTCATTAATATGTGTTTGAAAATTGAGAAAGTAATTCACTAATTTCCCACGATTCGTACACAAATCTCAATCGAGTATATCAAATAAGACTCAAATTTTTATTATGCAATATAATATAGAAAAAAAAGTCCAAGTAATTGTGAAAAATCCAGTACCACCAATTCATGACAGGACACTAGATGACTACTTGCCTGTACAAGGTCACTACTAAATCATAAGATATCTGCAAAAAATACAGCAAGCAAGCAACAGCCACAGAGTAAATGAAGACCCTCGTTAGGAGTATTACATCAATTATCGTAAGTATATTAATCATTTCGGGAAAACGATGGCACCAAGCTTATTTACAAATTCATCGCAAGTGTATCAAAATTTACTTAGACAATCTCGACAAAAATTAACCTTACTTGGACATACTTACCGTTAAGAAGTTTCGAAAAAAAAAAAAACTTTTTTCTCGCACGTTAATAACTATATATATTATAAATAAAAGATTAAAATTCTAGAACTGCTTTTAATGTTTGATCCTAAGCCAGAAAAGTCTGCAAGAAAATCAGCATTAAAGAACTTAAACACATTGTTCCTCTTCACTTTCCCCACCTTGTGTTTGGAAATGGATTAACCACAATCCTACAGTATTAGCAAAAATTACTACCGCTGTATTTACTGAATGTCAATGGATGAAATTCTGACAACACCTTGAATCTAATGCTTCGATAATCAGACTAAAAAAAAATGGCATCGAAAAAAAAAAAATATAGAGAAAATACATACTACTAAATTACTACCCAATGCAAGCATTTTTAATTTTACAGCTTGATGCCTGTACGTTATTTTTAAATCTACTGCTTTATTATAAGAACAAAAGAGTTAAATAATTGATCTATTATATCTCCAGCCCCTTCTTAAAAAAAAAAAATTTTACTTTGAATAAAAATCTCGTTATAATTCGTCTCGTCAGCTCACGTGAATTGTCGATCGATCCATAGTTACCGAGGGCGGTAACAATTGAACAATACGAACCTATATGATATGTAAAGCTTTTACGTCACTTGGATGTATACATACACATGTGTGAGCATTGGCATCAAGGTGGATATTTCATAGTATGCTGACATATAATGCGTATAGCTGCAATGTAAGAATGTATGTATACATTGAAATTGTACGTTATATGTATGTATATATAAGTTGTATTGTATGTATAAAGGAATAGTTCACTTCCGCATCAATTATTTATTTCTAATTATGCATACCAATTTAAAAATTGTAATTAACGAATTATTTCGTTGTCAAACGTTAAAAAGGAATTATTGCGAAATTTATTGGATTGTTCCTCATATTTTAACTTGTATTTGGTGTTTTTTTATTGCTGATGTGAGCTTGCATTATCACTGATCCAAAATACCTAATTGCGCCTGTTAAAAAAAAGCGATTGATATTATTGTACTGTTATTTTCTAATCCATGAAATCATAACATTGAACAGCATCATGCAAGCCTACTGTTCTTCTAGCAATATAGTTTGCAATAATATCGCTTATTGGTTGAACGCATTCAACCAAAGGTCTCTTTGACTTCCTCTGACCCCATAAAAACACACCATTAAAAGTATAAATTGGTCTATTCACATCTGTCACCTGCCCCCTAAAGTATTAGTCATTTTTTAATTCCTGCAACTTGCGAGAACCTTACACTAAAAGCGTAAGGTGTTGGCTAAGTCAACTGAGGTGCATTTTTAGGATATTAATAGTCTCAGACTATACTGAGGAGCAAGGTACAGCAAAGAAGACCCGCAAAAAGTGGTTTTAGCGGTAGCAGACAAAACAGAAATTGCAACATTTTTCCAGCCACAAACTCATATGTATAGTTTATAGGACCACTCAAGAATACTGCCTGAAGCATTAGGGGACTGTAAAACAGCTGATACAATCATCAGTAATCGATGTTAGTTATTTGTTAGTAATATACTCATTACTTAACTTTGTAAGTGACCTGAATAAATCTTATGCAATAAAACAAAGTATTTTTAATTTTTTTAATTTTTTCAAGGAATACATTAACTAAAATTCTTCCATCTCATT
The DNA here is from genome assembly GCF_036245765.1 of Copidosoma floridanum. NCBI lineage: Eukaryota > Metazoa > Arthropoda > Insecta > Hymenoptera > Encyrtidae > Copidosoma > Copidosoma floridanum. The sequence goes on along the minus strand of NW_028321914.1, from coordinate 184,094 downwards.
AAAATAAAGATTTTTATGCAACTAAATATAATAAATGAAGCTTATAAGCTGAATCTAAACCAATCTACGAGTGACACTAAGATGAAACGGTTAAGACCATACTTTTAACAAATCCGGTTATAACAGAAGAATTTTTTTGGATCTAATTTTTGATGTTTTATTTCTAAGTCATACATTCCCAGTCAAGTTGCAGTTCAAAACTAACTTTGTAAATTCTAAAGCTTTTAGTAAAGATACCAAAAGGTATGTGTCAAAGAAAGTGATATCAGCTGACAGCATTTAACTGTTGAAGCATTCTTAGCAAGACTGCAAGCCAGTCTGCAGATTAGATTTTAACTGAGGTCAATTATGTTGGCATATTTTAATGGTGGAGAGAAATGGATTTCAGTATACGTAAATAATGTCATGCAGAATTGTTAGATATGTAAGTTGTGCAATGTAATGATAATAGAGATCTCCGGGACTCTTACGAGCGAGTAAGAGACAGCTATATTCTACTCCAAGTATGACTATGCAGAAAGTAAGGTATAGTCGTCTTGCTATTGCTCTATCGTATCTAAACGTGACATACCAGGTCATGTCCTACTAATATACGAAGCATAGTCGCTGAACCTATTGTAATCGCTAACTGCGAAAACTAATGAACTGTATTTAGTCTTACACTTTAGTTCAGAAGGCTTTGCTAGGTGGCGTCGATGTTAAATTCAAGCCACCCATAATTAAAGATAGTAAAGAGTGGTTATAAGATGCCCCATCGAGTTTTCGATTATCATAGTTGTTCATTGGCAGTGCACCAAGAACAGAGTTGTTAGTCTTGCAGCTGGATATCCCAGCTACCGATGACACTCTTCTTTCATGGGCAAGCGAAATAAATCGGTTTTTACCCCAAATAGCCAAGATAACTGAGTGCCACGAACAAATAGGCATTCGAAATGTCAACGTCTCAGGCGTAATACCAGGAGACGTCCAGCCAGAACTCAACCTGCTCCACCAATACTACAGAGTTTCGAGGCCCTTCTTCTATCCAATCTGATGCTGCCATTGCACCTATTGCTACAACAGCAAGCCAGGAAGAACAACCTTGAGGAGTTTAAGCAGACACATCGGCTAGAAATTTTATCAGCAACCTCCTCAATTTTTCGGCGCATTAGCATTTTTATGGAGACGGTATTTTCCAGGTCCAATTTCCTGACTAACAGTCAGTAGTTAGTAATCCAGGAAACGACCCAAAGATGAAATATTCTCTAGCCAGCCATAAACCTTTCTCCAGCGCATTCTCCATATGCAGAGACTCCAAGAGCGAAGGTCAAGCAACCCTGGGTCCAGATATTTGAGCTCCGTGATCCCCGTTGACTTAGCAAATTTAAGCGGCAGATATTTGCCGTTTCCAGAACGACAGATCCAGTGTGTTAGATCATTATTACACTACCAGTTCTGGATCATTAAAAATAAAAAAAAAATAATAAGTATCACTACCAGCCCTTTTCAAGGCCATTAGTAAATTCTGTCTGAAGTCAACTACCATCAATATCATCGATCCTTTTAAGGGCCATTAACCATTGAACTACTTTTCCAAAAGTATATTTTTATTAAGACTGCTATTTCAGACTAATTTCTTATAGCAACTTGCAACGATCCGTCCACCAAGGATCTAATAAAGCCAGCCAATGTTAAAACGAAGTAAGTCATTTATTGGTAGACATCGAGAGCAGAGATGTTCGTCGAGAGTCTGAAAACTCCGGTTACTGACAAACCTCTACATGCTAAATACATAAGCCAGAAATTATTTTTCCTCCAAGATTAGCGCTCAGCTAACTTGGTCAATCTTATCGGCCCTAAGGGCCATTGACCATTGAAAGAACTTTGTCAAAAATATTATTCTTATTAGCTCTTTTGGACTAATGTCTTGAAACGCATTACACCGATTCGTTCACCAAGGATCTATATAAAGCTAACCAATTTGAGAACAAAGTCTGTCATTTACTGGCAGACATCTAGAGCAGAGCTGTTTGTTGAGAGTCTGGGAAACCCAGCCACCAACGACCCTCTACACTCTGAGCCCTTATACCAGAATTTACCTTTCCTCCAAGATAAGCGCTTAGCCAACTTGGTCAATCTCATCAGCCTTTTTAAGGGGCATTTAACGTTGAAAAACTTCGCCAAAATATATACTACAACTTAAAAAAGTTTTTAAAAAGTAGCCCTTTTTAGGGCTCGCAAAATTTTTAACAATGCCTCGAATTGCAAAGAGGCGAATCGGAAAGAGAACTTCTAATGCTTCAAATGTTCATAACTTTAGGCGTCAAGAAACTGACGTAGAATATTCATCAAGATTAGAACAGCAGTGGCAAAATCGACAAATAAATAACCATTTTATTGACAAATCCGCTTTCTATTACAACACTAACATTTATTACTTGAATCTTCCAGCAATTAAAATTGGTGGAATAGTTTGTATTTACACTCTTGTGGCGCTAAAAAATAGAGAGATAAATCTCAAAGGCTTTGTTGTTCTAGTGGTAAAGTTTCTCTTCATCCATTGGAAAACCCTCCTGAATTGTTAAGGTATCTTTTGATGGACGAACACCCCATATCAAAACATTTCCTTGATAATGTCAGATGTTACAATACTCAATTTCAAATGACATAATTAAGAGGTAAAGAGATCAGAGAAGTATATTTTATGCCAACTTTCAAAATTCAAGGTCAATTATACTACTTGATAGGCAACTTACTTCCTGAAAAGAACAAAGGCCCGCAGTGCTAACAAATCTCTTTCATGTCTAAAGCAGAATAAATGTCTATTCACTCAGATAATACCATAAAAAAAACTTTGATAGAATTATTACAAAACATTATGCATAATTGCAATCCTCTTATAAGAATTTTTGAATCCATTTATGATTTTCAAACAGTAGATAAACTTAAGAACTTGAAATTGATTATTCATGCTGACTGAACCCCTGTTAGGAATCATTGAGAACGATACAATGCACCCAGGGTAAATGCAGTTCTGCACTAATAGTTAACAAAGAAAAAGGCCCTAAAGACTTTATTATACATGGTCGACAAGGGTGGTTAGAGCGATTTTCTGAGCTCCAACGATTATACGACTCTTTCCAATATCCTCTTATGTTTGTTTTCGCAGAATATGGATATTCTATTGATATAGTGCTCCACGTTCTTTCAAACAAAACTGTTTCTTGCATGCGATTCTACTCTTATAGGTTTATGTTAAACAATTATCGTATAAATTACCTGCTTTATTATAAGAATTTACTCAATCAATTTGTTGTTAATATCATGGCAAAAATCATCACAGAGCGTTTGCTTTATTTTCGAACACATCAAAAACAACTGCATTCTGTAAATTACATTCATTCACGAGATGCAATAAATAATGATAATAACATTGAACTCTCCAGTATCAGACAGTCTGTAATTTTACAATCCTTATTAACTTGCTTACCATGATATATGCATGAAAAAACTCAAGATGCGATGGCTTACGTACGTGGGTCTGGGAGACCATGTTTACTTATTACCTTTACATGTTACCCTGAGTGGTCGATAATAAAAAATGAATAACACAAAAATCAAATACCCTTACACAGGTATGACATTGTTACAAGGGTTTTTCACTTAAAACTAAGAAAACTTATAGATGTCCTTACTAAGGATGCAATATACGGTGAAATTGATTTTTGGATCTATAATTTTGAATGGCAAAAATTAGGCCTACCTCACGTGCACATACTTTAATGGCTTAAAACGAAAGTTTAGCCAGATGAAATATACAATATAATTTCAGCTGAATTGTCAGATCCTCAACAATATCCCTTGAATTTAAAATCATTTAAAAAAGTATGATTCATAGACCTTGTGGCGAATTCAACATGGCTTTACCATGTATGGATAATGGCAAATGTACAAAAAAGTATCCTCAAAATTTTGTTAGAGAAATCCAAACTGCAGATGACGGCTACCCAACCTATTGCAAAACAGCTCCTGCAGTTGGAGGTCATAGTTATGTAGTTACAATTCATGGCAAAAATGTACAAATATATAACCGTTGGGTAGTACCATACTCACTTGTCTTATTTCTATGTTTCAATGCACACATAAATGTCAAATTTCGTCATTCAGTGCAAGCAATTAAATATATTTGCAAATACATCAACAAAGGATTGGATCGTACTACTTTTTCAGTTTGAAATGTTTACAAAATTGCAAACTATGCCAACGGATGCTATATTTGTTCCTCTGAAGGATTTTGGCATTTTTTGGATTTTGGGATTCACGTACGGTATCCTACAGTCTTACATTCAGATGTCAACCTTGAAAATTATCAATGAGCTTACATCAATCAACAAAATATTTAAAAAAATCTCGAAAATTCGAGTTGATTGCGTTTTTTGATCTTTGTGTAATAGATAATTTTGCTTAAACTCTTTTGTATACTGAAGTTGCTGCCTATTATTAATGGGATAATAATAAATTTCTGTAAAGGAAACAAGGAAAAGATAATCCAGGCTGACCAAAAGTAAAAAAAGATTTAGCCATTGGTAGAGTTTATACGATTCATCCCACCTAATTGGAGTGCTTTTATCTTCGAATGTTACTCCAATATGTTCGCGGCCCAACTTCATTTGAGTACTTTAAAACCGTTGATAGTGTTACTTACGCACTTTTTAAAGCTGCCTGCTACGCACTTGATTTATCGAAAAATAATGATCAATGGAAAAAGACACTTGCAGATGTCGCTCTGTCTAAAAACCTATCTAAATTACGTGACTTATTTGAAATTATTTTAGTTTTTTGTGAGCCATCACAACCTCAAATTTTGTGGGATGTGTTCAAACAACGATTATGTAAAGATATTCTTTACTCTTGACGAATGTAACTCAACGATTTTGAGATCGAATTCTTTGAACAAATTTTCCACAGAGGTTAAATTGAAATTGCAGGCAAGATCATCTCTCTTTCAGAAAAACATTTGGCTGCATTTCAGCTGAATTCACCTATTTAAGATGAACTTTGTACGATGATCCTTTCGAGAAATCGATCAGACGTGGTTATGATAATAACTATTTACATAATTTCGTTGAGTAAAATCTTCTAAGGTTGGTTTCAGATCAACAATAAGCTATTAATCGTATGATTGATAGTGGCTTGAATAGAAGGGAAAAAGTCTTCTTTCTGGATGCTTCTGGAGGCACTGGAAGAACATTCCTAATAAATCTTATGTTGGCCCAAGCAAGATCGGCTGAAATACTGTCCCATCTTCTGGAATTGCTATCACTCACTTGATTAGAGGTAGAACAGCTCAGTCCACTTTTAAACTCCCATTATGTATTTTTTCTGGAGCAGATTACTCATGCCTGATACGCAAAAATGGCCTTCTTGGAATAATTCTTCAAGATACAAAATTCATTGTATAGGATAAATGCACAATGAGTAACAGAGCTCACATTGAAGCAATCAATAGAATATTGCAAGATTGAAGATCAAACCAGAAACTAATGATAGGCATTACATTTGTTTTTGGTGATTTTAGGCAGACGTTACGAGCAATTCCAAGAAGAACTAGAGCTGATATTATTCATGCCTATTTCAAATCAGTAATTCTTTGGCATTGTGTAGAGTCTTTTTATTTGCATACTTATATTAGAGCACATCTCTGTGGAGAAAACACGAAATTTCCAACATATCTGTTAAAAATTGGTGATGGCACGATGAAAAAATGATTTTATCACCCTAGATCAATCCATTGGAAAACTGGTTACAACTGTCTATAATCTTATTTCTGAAGTTTACCTGGACATTGAAAATTTATTAAACAAATCATACCAATGGTTATGTAAGAGAGATAATTTTACCGAGAAATTCTACAGTAGAGGAAGTTATCAAAATTATTTTTTTAAAGTTTGCAGCTGATTTTTAAGAGTACCTCTCTATTGATTCAGTCATCGCAACTGAAGATGTTGAGTTTGAAAGTTGGATCTCCGATTATGCTGCTTCGTAATCTTGAAACCCTAAACCTGTGTAATGGAAATGAAATAATTAAAACTTTGCGAAATAATGTTATAGAAGCTACTATTTTGACAGGTCCAGCATCAGGACAAGTAGCTTGTATTCCAAGAATTCGTATGATACCAACTGATTTACCTTTTCAGTTCAAACGCTTACAGTTTCCTGTCAAAGTTTCTTTTGCCATGACAATTAATAAATCGCAAGGACAGAATTACAGAATTATAATTTTGTGGCCGTAGATTTAAGATCAAACTGCTTGTAACATGGACAATTGTATGTCGGGCTTTCAAGAACTGGTGATCCATATCATCAGATTGTTTTCATTCCTTCTGGAAATAAAACTAAAAATGTTATATATATATATATATATATTGCTTCTACAGCTTCTTCTGAATTTACATACTTATTTGCTTATATTCACGTGATTTCTGAACCAGTAATATTCCAGCAAGTACCTTCCACTCCCTCTCTCCCTCACAGCTTTTTTTCCCTTACAGCTCTTATCTACCTCCTCCTTATTTAAGTAATATCTTCTTAATTAATCTCTATTCTCTCCGAAGAAGGAATTTTTGATTTATTGAGAACTTAGCAAAAGTTTCAAATCATATAACATAATCGATTCAAACAATCAAGTTTTTACAACAAGAATTATATGAATACACATTTATATGTATATTATGTGGTGAAAAGAGATGGTCATTTTAAATATTACTTTCTTTTTGTTCTTTAGGGTCAAGAAAATTTGTCTAGTATCTCAATAACAAACTGTTAAAACTAATAAATAGTTTTAAAAACTGTAAAAATACTCTGATGATAATAAGAAAGTTGAAAAAAAATATATTTAAGAATAAAATAAATCTCTTCAATCACTACGTATTTCATCATTTTTGTCTTGTAAGTTATTACTGTTTTTTTTACGATGTTTAAATATTTTTATTGTTTCCGCAGTTTGTTATTAAATAATGTTACCACTTTTAGATTAATATAAAGAACGAATTTAGCAGTCGTTATATGCGTACCTGCACCCTCTTCCCTTTCATCTACCCAAATTGCCAACTCTTATCAATAATGCAATGATCCCCTTGCTTTTCCTGTATATCTTTTCAACTTTTCTCTCCACCGCCCTCTGAAATTGTCAATATATGTACATAACGGTAGTGAAATAATTTTTAAGCCATCCCCAACACGAAAGTTTGTTGTTTACGTTCTGTTAGTAAGACGTAAAGTGACAAACGTACGGCCGTGGGATGTCTTTACGTTCACTGAGTGAAGCGCTTCTGCGAGGTGTGTACTCTTAAATGCGCAAAGAATATCTATCTATATAAATACCTCATAAGTTACTCTTGAAACAATTTAAGACTTATACATACATTCACACCTCTGAGCACTCTGCGCATCAGCCCCCTGTAACTGAACCATATCCTTAAATTGAAAACTAAGTCTTATGAACATTTAAATAACCTCAGGATTACTTAAAATGAATCATCGTTTTAATAAGTTCAATAACGTTTATTAATAAATCGCATTTTTTAAATTATATATTATTTCTTCGTAAGTTTTTGCAATGTCTTTTCTGTAAATATGAGGGTGGCAGATAGAGCACGATGATTTAAAGGACTTGTGAGACGAGGTAAAATAAACAAATACAATTTAATTTATTTGAGGGGGATGACAGGGGGCTTAAAAATTTTTGGAGTGATGAAGGGGTAAAAGAAGCTATTCTAAGCTTCATTGGGTTAATTTTACAGAAAAATAAAATTAATTTTGCCTTATTTTGTGAGGGTCTAAGAGGAAAAACAAGTAGGGATGTCAAAAACATGTGAAGGTCCGATAAGGGGAGCAGAGTTCCAGCGAGGGGGGCGGGCTTAAGTAAGATATTATTGAGCCATTTTAAAGGTAAACAAAAGAATTTTGCCTTATTTTAGGGGAGCTTGTAAGAGATGGCTAGGGGGTGGAGAACGGGCGTGTGAGCACTTCTCTAAGCACCTATACTATATATGAAGACATACATACTTATACATGCATATGCATTAAATGTTCCTAAACTATAGAATCAACTTTAAAACTCAAATAACGGTCAAAATTTTTTATCGTAAAATAACGACTGCTTCATACATCTTTCGTAGTACCACAAATTTGGTAAAATTATTTCACCTTTGCAACAACAATTATTTTCAATTTTTTCTTGATTATAATAAACTATTAAACAATGAAAATATTAATACATGGTGAGATAAAAAAAACAATTATAACTTACATTACTAAAATTATTTAACACTCCTAGATTTAAGGGGCATCCATCAAGTCCTCAAAAAGAGATATTCCATTTCTAATTGAAAAAAATTCGATGAATCCAATGGTAGCCTTATTTACACACTATATGGATCAAAATGTTAAGATGTTTGTGCTCAAGGTTGTAACTGTTACCATGTATTCTTATAGGGCTGCGTTAAAAACGAGTTGTTTTACGTTTATAATAAACCAAAATAAAGTGTTCCAGGAGAGTGAGTATATACGTTTTGTAGGTGAAGTCTTCGTCTTTAATATGCTACATTGAAAATTGAGGCCAATGGGACAATTTAGCAATAAATTAGTGATAAAAATAAATAATAGTCGTATTCAGAAGTTGATGAGGTTACGTGGGTAGCAGACATATACTGACTCACGTTGTCGCGCGAGATTTAAAAAAGTCGAAATTCGTACGAGTTGAAGTTTGTACCTGTTGTTATTTGTAATGAAGGAGTATGTAATTTGAAAAATACTGTTTCATTAACTTTTAGTCTAGTAGAATTTTTATAATAACAGATACGGAACACTTTATATACTAGGTACAGCAGAAAGGCAATAAATAAGCAAGACCTATACATAGTCACTGCTATACCGACCGAGACACTGCTGTACCTGTCTGCAGTTCTGTACTGAACCAACCAAAACAAAAATTCTTTTTTTGTAAAAAGTAAAACTATACACAAAAAAACTTAGTTTTTTCACTTAAAATTTTATTCAAAATAGCATAATAATTTTTAGATACATTTGTTTGTTGAAAAACAAGACTTAATCGTTAATATCAATAATATCGTTACTTAATCAATAATATCGTTTTTATATAAAAATGGTGGCTCTTCTTGACGTTTTGAGAAAGTGAAACTCTCAATATGTATAGAAAAGTACATTTTTTTTATGACATGAATATATTACGTGCCAGAAACGTCAAGCACTAATTGTAAGGGTCATGATTATACATAGATATAATTATTGAAATTCACGGTGTACTTGTACTATGGAGTTCTTACACTTGACTTCATAAATATATTCGTGTATGTTAGTATTTCAGGGATCAACCTTCAAGAAGGATAGGGAGCAATAAGGACTCGTAGGTACAAAGCTGGGTTCGTAGTACCTCCAACATATACTACGAGACACATGAGTGGGAGTGTGCAGGAACGTAGTTAAATTTACAGTACCCCTGACTCATGATATACAACGATTATTCCTAGTATTTTGTAGTAATTTATTTACTTTCTTTTGATACCTTTGGGTGCGGTAATTCACCAATGTCCTGGGATTGCTTTCGTTCGCACTGCCCTAGAGATCCGCTTATTACCAAAGTAATAAGAGAGAGAGAGAGAGAGAGAGAGAGAGAGAAGTCATTGGTGAACTAGGAAAACTAGGAGACTGCAATAGCCTCTTCGTCGCCCGTTGAGTCATAGTAGTGCGTATAATATAGAAGGTGTAATATAAAAAGTAACAACAAAATGTACAGGTATAATTTTACTATTTATTGCGGTGTCATAAATGTACAATAGCGCTTTGAAGAGCAAAGCTCCCTAGCCAAAGTTCTGGACTCGTTGTTAAAGGCAAAAGTGATAAACGTGGGCTGGCATGGGCCTTTTATACCCTCCAAAGAAGCAGCGGCATCGGTGGCTTTGATTAGGTGGCTCGGATAATTCGAAGATTTTGGCTCAATTTACAATTAATAAGTGTTTCGGTATACATAGAAGTAAGCAAAATAGTTAGTTATGTTTCAGGCGCAGTTATCTCATACGTATGCTATACATACATTATAGTAAATCGGACAGCTTGTTTTAAGGAGTTCCAACTTGAACTCAAATTAGAAATATGCAATTCTTCTGTCAAGGGTTGTTTGTCCCTCACAATCTGACTCATGACCTAATATTTAACCTTTGTTGAGGCAGTGAACAATAGCATAAAGATAAGCTTTCAATATATTTTATCCGTAGTATAGCTTGGACGAAAAGATTTTGACAAATTAGGAATAATGGAAGGGCGTAAAGGAAAAGAATTTGTTTACGTTATTTTTATATTAAATTCCATAAATGTTACAACATAAAAAATTTATGCATAGTACTTCATGACAATTTTGCATATAATTTGTAATAATACTTGTAAACGCTTACAAATACCACAATTTCATATTATAAGACTGAACAGTGGCTTGCTATCTTAACAGCTTACAATAACTTTTTTTATCAGGTTCAGTTTCTTATAACATTCAGTAATTCTGTTTTCATCCGTTTTTCACTTCATGAATGACAAAATAACAAGCACCGTATATGCACTAAACGTACGAATACATGTCTGTTAGGTACACATGTATACCTATAGGTATGTTTTCTGAACTGCAGCTGGACTTTGGCTGGTTTGGTTGCACTCCACTGTACTCGGACTTTGGTAGTGTGACTGTCAAACTTTTTATATCTGTCTATATGTAGACAAGAAAACTACCATAAAAATTATTTAACATGAGATGTTACATGAGATTTTAGCGGGATATCTCACCTGAGATCTGAGATGATATCTTATAAATATAACACCTAAAGTATTCAAGAAATTATGCAACTGTTGTTACGTATATGAGGCATTTCACGTCAAATCGCACAGGCTGCGCGCGAGACCACTTTTCATGCTTCGATTACAGTACCAAATTATTGAGGAAGATAAATCGGAGTAAGCATTTCCGACGTATTTTAACCTCAGCTTTTCAATGAAATTATTAAAATTACAAAAAAAAAGTCAACATAACCTCAAAAAAATATAAAACATGTTATATCTTCAAAAGGGTGTCTCGAATCTTTTTTTTTATTATCTAAAACGAAAGAGGAGGTTTTTTTACGTTGGTATAGTGATTTTCAGAGTGTCCACTATTATATTATTCGAGAAATCTAACGTCAAAGTCTATGCTCTCGTGCCGCCGCGACGGACATTATTAATTTGGTACTGTAATCAAAGCATGAAAAGTGGTCTCACGCGCAGCCTGTGCGATTTGACGTGAAATGCCTCATATCTGTGTTTGGGTATCTGGGTGTTTGTAAATATTTGTAAGTTTTATTACTGAATGTATACAAAATTGACATCAAGTACAGTGTTTAAATTTCGCAATTTTTAGTATAAATTTTTCAAAATCTATTTGTCTTATCTATATTACTGATAAAATTTATTGAAAGCTTATCCTTATGCTTTTTTTCACTGCAAAAATAAAGCTTAAATATCAGGTGATAAGTCAGGTAATTTATAAGATGATATTCACCTGATATTTTGAGATAATATTACACAAGATCCTCGTAGACAGGTGTGACTGTGAGGTGTTCAGACTTACCAGAGAAACTCTCACTGTGCTCATGGTCTGATAAGTATGGTATCAGTAAAGTAATTGGATAATGGTTGCAGCAATACATTTTCACACAGAGGTATTGAGTGGGTGATCTCAGTGGCTAGGCCATTAGGCTGCCACAGTTACTTGACAAAAAAAGATAGCTGATGGTTAAATGAAAAAAAAAAAAATCAAAAAACAAAAAAATGATTGAGAATTTTTAAAAACTTAAATAAGTAACTATCAATATTAAAGTCTATTAAAAGAAATAGTAAATACTGCTGATAAAACCAATTGTTTTGATCTGATCTGAAATGCTGATTCAAACTGATCGACGTTCATGCTGCTTTTAGCTACTAAAGTCGATTTTTTCCCGGATGGCAATTGCGCATGCGAGTAACAAAAATGAAAATGTTCAAGAAAAATATTCAAATAAGAGTTTGATTCAACAAAACTGTTATTGATTAGAATTCCCATGAAATTCGATGAGAATTCAGATTATCATATGTGATAAAATCGAATTATTTGTCCAAGTTTGTTTTAGCTCAATAGACAGAGTGTCAGCTTCCAGATTTGATGATTCCAGATTGAAAACATCATTGCCAAAGTCTTCAAAATTTTACTGTGTAATAATTTCCAACTCTACAACATTAGCGAATTTATTTTGATGTAATGTTATGTAATTACCAAGTGCTCCGAAAGAAGATTTTTTAAAAAACTTTTTGTATTCTAACCATTCATGTCGATTGACTTTAATCGACGTGAATAAAAACATACATTCTGATCGACTTACGTACATTAGCACCATTATAATTTATAGGTTTTTATCGGATCTGATGGTATTTATACTAACCATTGGAATAGATTAAATGTTCTTAAATCGATCCTTATCGATCTTTTATAAGAAATTTTTCACAGTAATTAGAGAATGATACATGGCGCTACAGCTCGCAGAAAAAGTTGGAGGCCTTGAGGTATGCCAGTGGCATCAAATTTATGTAGTTCACAAATATCTTTAGAGAGCTTCAATGCTTTAGTGGTTAGTATGCTAGCCTTCTAGCCAGAGATACTTGAGGGGCCATGGGTTCGAATCCTGTCGAAAATTTTTGGGATATTTTTCTCGGGCTTTTTCAATGAGATGAGTACCCAGTATGCCGAAAAATCACTAATCTGATTTTTATAATTAACAGGTGATTTTTCTGGTAATGTCTATGCCTCCAGGGGCTTTCTTTTGGAAGGAAAGACAACACCTAGCCAGCTCACCGAGTAAAGTCCACTGTTTATTCTAAAAAGGTCGGTACAGTGACTTAGACGGTTTACTGGAAAATATCTTTCTATTAAACTTAATAATAGCTGGAATGTGCTTGAGACAATCACTACACCCCGTAAATAGTACCCAGTAGGATGGATAACCAAGTCGTCTGAGGGGAACTTTTCAATGGGCCTGGACAAAAGACTCGCACACTATGTATTTAGGGTAAAAAATTAATTAAAAACAAAAAAGGTCACTAATATGGAAAAAGCTAAAAATAGTCCTAGGAATCGAAAAACTACAGATATCTTCGAATATCTTAGACGGTGAGTATTTTATAGTACAACATGAAGCGTAAATGTTGTAAAAAAACTTGATTATCAGTAAGTGCCTTTTAATTCCATACAAATCAGAGCAGGCGGGTCATATTACAACCGTTGAAAGTATAAAAAGCCTGCCAAAGTACCATATACTTGCTGTGAGGATGGAGACCAGCAGCACTGCAGCGAATTTTTCCCAAGATCTGAACGTGTCGTGAGCCAATTATTGTGCCGTGATACATACGGACTCGGTGACATAAATATTCAATTTAGTTAATTGAGAGCTCGTGGTACTCTGCACTTTTAATATATAAAAGATAGTGCAATAAATTATTCATGAAAAATATAATAATTGGCTGACAGTAGTATGGCTCTGTTTTAGTTACAAAAAAAGTGTACACTGTACAGTCGTCACCGTCTTCATTGGCACAGTGGCTGCAGTCGACAAACATACACAGAGAGATACTCACGTTAAAACACATGTATATATACCCATAAACTTTTTGCGTCATCCTACATATTTGTTGGTGATACACAGTACTGAGATAGGTTAAAAAATTTTTCATGGATAACTCACACAAATTTTGATATATTAAAAGTGCAGAGTACCACGAGCTCTCAATTAATTGCAACGAATATTCGTGTCATCCAGTCCGTATCTATTATGGCACAACAATTGGGTCACGACACATTCAGGTCTTGCAAAAAATCCGCTGGAGCGCTGCTTGTCTTCATCTTCACAGCGAATATAGTACATCTAAATGGTGCGTTTGATTTTGCTTCCAGTGTTACTACATATATATATATATATATATATATATATATATATATATATATATATATATGTAATAAAACAGGTGCAACGCCTAGTTCTTGCTTGATTTTATCAAATTTTTAACAGCTATAAAGCTAGAAATCTAGCCCTGATTTAAATGGAAGAAAAAGGGCATTTACTAAAAATTAAATTAACTGTATGTTTTACGCTTTTTATACCAACGAAGATCGCTTAATTTATTAGATATTTTAAAATATCTACCGTATAAGTGGATTTAATGCCACTGACTTTCCCCTTGGTTTCACTCAATCGACACCACAAACGCCGGTGCGTATTGTTAATCTCCTTCAGGTTCATGCTCAGTGCCAATAGAGTTCGCATGGAACAATGAAACATTATACTGAAAAATAGCGCTATCCTCTGTTATTTTTTTATCGCAATGACAAAGTTTCTAGCCATGGGACGATGCTGATGTTTACTTTAACTTGAAAGTTAAGTTTTACTTTAAAGTTACAGTATATTTTTCTCATACGAGTGAGCTTGATTCAAAAATATGATAAAAATCGCAATAATTTAAAAAACTGTTATATTTGCTTAAAATTAGTAACAATAAATAACAAATTTCTGTATACAAGCTTTTAAAAATGTATAAGCTTAGATAGATAAAGCAAAATAATTATTGTTCTATAATTTTTGATTTGATTTTTTTTTTATAGCTGGATTAGTCCAAATTGGGTAAAAATTTTCTCACGAGTTAATTCCACAATTGGCTCTATTATTACAATTCTGTAGACTCAAAAATAGCGATGATATGTATGACGAATAAGAACGTGCAAACTATTTAAATACTATCACGATCTGGTTACTCGTCCACTCTATAGAAAATTCACAACATGACGTCAAAAAACAACCCAGGTTTGAATGAAAGTTCTGAGACCTGAATAATTTATTACTTATTTTAATACAAGTCAGGATGATGACAAATTTTACGTAAAATTTTTAGTATAAATTATAATTAAGTAATCCAACAGAAAGTTGGACCTATTTTTGTTGACATTCATACCTTTCAATGCCACTTTTTTAACTTCAGTCTCAAAGAAATAATAGAAAAATACGAATGTAAATGTTTACTAACTATATAACTTGTCCAACAAACGCTTATTCTCTTCGATCTTGCTTAAAATACAAAAAGCAAAATGAAAACCATCAATGAGTTATTAGCTTTGTCAATAGTAATTAACATTAGTTTGCTGAAATAAAGTTATTAAGTATCGGTATCAGTATAAATATTTTTGATAGCATCTATTGAAAAATTTCATTGAAATCGTAATTTAATAAAATATTTTAAATGTCTTTACATAGTACTCAAAATACTTCCTTCCTAATCCCCGGCTAATCGATGATTTCTCGTTTAAATTATTGACAGTAAAGGGTGAGTCTACTAATATTTTAAATATCAAATATCTATTTGTACATAATAATGTTAAAAGTATTCCATTTACTCTTAACATTAGAATATAGAAAAACTAAGATGTAATTTTTAAAAAAATATTTACTTCCTCTTTTACTGGACTTTAATTACAGCTGTGTCAATACCACAGCCCCTTCTTGAGACAAAGATGTTTATAACATACTTTCGAGTATTGGTGCAACTTCTAGGAAATAGCATTAAGACACATAATGTTCGTTAAAAATGACAAATACAAAATTTAACTTAGTAAAATATCGTCAACAAATATGCTTTATTGGCCTGCACAGTGTTTTACCAATCAAACAAGTTTTAAATGTGAAAAAAAGCACTAAATATAAGCACGAAACTCTTAATAGGATTTGCAAGACGGGCTTACCTGTTGAGACCTGCAGTTGGTCGCAGTAAATGATGCTAGGCCCAAAGATCTAGTGTGGAGAGTTGGGAAATAATCTACTAAGTGAAGAAAAGACTGGTGAGCATGCAATTAACTATACGTGTAACGTGTGATAGAGCGGTGTGATAAGTAGCGTGATGCCTATCAAATTGTAGCACTTCTGACTGCTGACTCTCAGTCAAAAGCCACTCTCTTGGTTACATAAACATGTATAGGTGCAATAGCAAACGTCACGGTCACACTCACTTTTTAACCATGCGTTGTGAACAGTACATAGATATGTCATTTTCCCTTTATCACTTAGTAGCGTTTACATAACATTCAAAAATGCTACATTAATGAGAGATAACAAGAGTGCCTGAGCATTTCTGTGAACCAATAGATATTTTAGAAACAATTACAACATACTTAATTCTATACTGCTAGAGCAGCTCACTAACTGGAGAGATTATTAGTCATTGATACATAGACATAGTAACAGACAGAGGTACACCGACACAGCTGTAGCAGATCTTGTGTTAGTTGCTCAATATTGATAAATGACATTAATGTAGACCAAAAATCTTAAATGACTACGCAAAGCCCCTCTGCTTATGAACATGGCTTCTTATTGGCAGATTCTGTTATTTCTGTGTTTGTGATATAAGTTCAGTAAAATCATTGCTGAAATTACATTTGCTTTTTACAGCTACTTTTTTCACATCTTGTATTTTGAATTGTAAGTCCCATTGTTAGAATACTAAAAATTTATGTAAGCTTATGATTTGAGCGAAATCCAAATGTAATAATTTTACGTCCATTTTGGACACGATTTTATAAAAATTTGGGGAGCAAAAGCACGCACGCAGGTCAAAAATTTAATCAATTACAATTGCGTGAGTGAAAAATAATTTACTACAGAAAATTATTAGCTTACATCTTAATAGATGTTATATTTTATAAATAACAGCTGTAATAAATTAGTTGCAAGAAATTACATGTTTAAAGAAGAGAGATGTAGTTGCTGTTGTGCAAAATTGTGCAGTCACTCTTTCTTCTTTATCCGTTTTTTTTCACTAATTTTTTTACATCAGCTTTCCTTAAGATCTAACATTATTTATTGTTTTTAATATGTTTTTGCTACTTTAATTTTTAATATCTATAATAAGTACTTAAAATGTCATTAATCTGAGTTTTTCGTACAAATCCTAGGTGTTTTCGTGACAAAGCTTGTAAAGTTTTATCTCAGAATATCACAAAAGTTATAAAGAATCTAAATGCAAGTTATGTAAATAATGTGGTAAGTGTAAGAATTGAGTATTTTTTTAAATTTCATATAGTCTTACGTCATAAAAAATTTTTAAAGTCCATTGATAGAATGATTTTTTATTTTAAAAAGCTTAACTTACGAACAAGAATCTCCTATCATGTCATGTGGCTAACATACTTAGTAATACGTAATATTTTATTATAATTTAGTATTTAGCCTGAATTGCATTTATGATTCCGCATAATTCGCTATATAAATTATTACTTATATGGAAGTAAGTTAATTGATTATAATCAGGTTTTATTGACATGACTCAGTTACAAATTCATAGGTACGATTATAGTTAGTAATAATAGCTATAATTATAGCTATAATTACAACTAATACTAATTATCTCCGTTTATAGCTATACATGACTATAAAGTGGCTAGAAAGACCTAAAAATTTTAGCTTCTGTAAGTGAGATCGTAAGAGTTTACAGCTGTAAATTTTGCGCCAGTTTCGAAGAAAGAAATTTGTTTAAAAGTGATTTTTTTTTATAAGTATATGAGTTGATTTATAACGCCCATCATAGAGATGATAACTTAAAAATTATGGGATTCAGAAATTCTTGAACAGTATTTAAAAAAAATTTTTTTTGTAAGTCCACAACAATTTAAAGCCCTTAGGTTTGGTGTTACTAAACAGATGCTAATGTCACTTGTGGCTGGTAAATTTACCAGAAAATCAGATTTGGAAACAATTTTTCTTAAACATTCATGCAAAGTTTATAAGTAGCTATAAATACACAATATTAGTAGCAAAATTTTGTAGGTCAGAATAGCCACATTGTAGTTTAATATAGCTATGAATATAGATGATTGTTAAGCTATAATGATAGTTTTAAATAAGTGCCATAATTATAGCTATAAACTTTTGGCTCCCAAATACCTCATAGTTTTTCAGATTATTTCTTCCTATTGCGTTGAGCATGAAAGAGTTACTAGTATAATTGTGTGTTTTTATTTGTGCACTTAAGTCATCCTTCAATAAAAAATGTTACTATACCCAAGCATCAATATTTTTTATAATATAAATTTACCACACGTTATGTTATTTGGCAGTAGTCATAAAACAGTAAAGCACCTAATATCATTGGCATAATTCAGTGAGCAGCTACATTAAACATTTATTGATTATAATGCAAAGGTATTGTTAAAATGTGTATAACATTTCTATAATAGGGACTAGAATAATTCTGTTAGAGTTGTGTGCTCTAGTAGAACTACTCATTTTAGCTCGTCAAATCACCGATTTTGCCCTATCAACCTAATAACACAAGAATAAATTTTTGTATTCGTATCAATCATCATTCTTTGCAGAAGTGCTAATTAGTTAAAAAATATAGTTATAATGTGATCAACTTGTTGAAAAAGTTAAGGTTTTTTAAAAAGTTTTTGTACAGTAAATTCCAATTTAGAAAATATAACTTGACATTTTCAGTTGAATTTCATGACTTTACAATTCAGAAGTTCTACATCACTTAAAACTGTTTTTGATTTTTATCACGTAATAGTAACAGTTAATACGAAAGGCTGTTGTACCCAATTCAAAAACAAAACAGCATGATTTTAAATTTTAAAATGTATAAATGATTTGCAATTAATTTAATGATGTATTTTATATTATGAAAATTGTTAATGCTTGGGTGTGGTAATAAGTTTTATTGAAAGACGACATAAGTGCAGTAAGGAAGAACGCACAATTGAATTAACAATTTAAAAAAATCGTTTAATTTTTTTTTTATCTTGAAATACATAATCATAATAAATTTTTTGTCGATTACTAATAGTAAAAAAAAAATAGCTTACGTTACTAATTGTAACATTAATGAGACGACCAACTTGCCTAATCTTTAACTTTTGTCCAAAACAGTTTTTATGGGAATATTACAACTTTTACAGCAAAAAATTAACTTGGAAAACCACAGTGTAGGTATATGAGATAGTTTCAATACTTTTCTTCTACTTATATTAGCCTTAAAACACTGTTACTTTTCGAATTGTTCTAATAATATACATCTTGCACCTTTTGGCCATTGTTTCTTCACAGCAGTCGATCCTCTACATTAAACCTTATATTCTTCTGCCACAACATAAATGAGTGATTTGTCAGTAGCTGTAACAACTAAAATGTAAATGTTAGTAAAGAAAAAATGTATCGTTTCACAATATAAGTTTTCTGAGGATGATGTGCTTGATATTTAAAAGCTTTTTAAATTTATACACAATAATAGCTACATGATGATATAGAAGCGTTCCTGATAGTTAAATAAAAAAATGGATGCGCAACGCCATTAACATCTGGTAGTTTAACATCATGCTGTGATTGATAACAAATTTGTTACAAAACATCTTCTCCCTCAGTGAGAAGGCTGACAAAGTTAGAAAACTAGACCCCAGCCGCACTACTTGATATTTAAGATAATTTAAAAAAAACTTCATTATAATCATTATTTAAGATTATAAAAAAAGGCATTTGATGTGACGAAAAAAAAGTTATTTTTTCCTTTATAAGATCTGAAAATTTCTTCAAGCTTGGTTTGTATTCTAGTGCACATTATTGTTAAAAACGATTGGTAAAGTAGCGGCAGGTGTTATTTTTATAAACGAGAAGTCAATTTTTTGAAAGGAGATAAGTCCTAATTTTTTTTTTATTTTCTATCCATTCGTCTTGATTGCGACTGTTACATAATACTGGTCACATGGCACTTCGTAAATACTAACATAACTTTTAATAAAAACAAAATATGACAAAAACATTTCGTATCTCTACCAACAGTAAGATTTCTTCAATTTCTGTGAATGGTGCGGCTGGTATTAATGTTTAACCACCTACGGGCCTTAGCCTTAGCCTCAGCTCTTAGTCTGAGATAAAGTCTGATATCTGCATGTATCTTTATGAATATCTGGGATCTGGCTTCGATCTTCGATAAACCAAGATTGCAGTCAAAATTTACTGTCACAATACCTGCAGTACACATTAAAATTAGAAGCCCCCGTCCCCTCAGTGAATGAGGAATGTATTCTGAAAGCTAAATCCAGAAGGCGTTAGGACCACTCGGTCCTGATTTATGAAAGTATTAGTGTATCTGTCTGAGTGTGTGTTATTGTGTGTCGATAAACTGTCGACAAACTTGACGATCCACGTTATCGACAAATAGTATATATACTGGCGCTCTCTGAACTAAGATTTCACCATATACTCCTTATTGACAGTCACATCGAAACTTGATCATGGATATCAAAGTTAAAATTTAGACTCCTGATCACGAAACTTCAATACATCTCGATAATTTTTGATATATCGCAAAACTTGCGCTCTTATTAGAGATCTCTTTCTCACTCTCATGGACTTAAATAGTTCTGTATTGCGGATCAGTTGCGTATTCTATGTGACCACAGCCTTAGTTTTTGTAGTGATTCTCTAGTTTGTTTAAAACAACCTAACCAATCAGAAAGCAATAATGAAGGGTATCGACTTGTATCGGAGAGTTGCGATTAGATCTTTTAACAAACAATCATGCATATGAGTGAGTCTCATATGAAATTGAAGTATAAAATCAATAATAATTACCTTTGGTAGAGCCAAACATTATTTAATAAAGGAAAATAATATTGTTCCTTTTGCTTAGAGAGGAAAAATAACGTATAACATGTAACAAATTTTATAAATTTTTAAACTATAGGTTATATGTACTTGTTAACGTTAAAGTAGTAGTATGAACAGAGGCAGGCGACTCTCGCAACGAGGCGAGATTGTACCTATCACTTAGCACATGGAAGGGGTTCACGCTGATATACGTATTATGTCTACCTGGTGACATGTGTAGTTCTAGTCCGTTGTGCGTGTACGCACTAGAGGGGTCATATGCATGGCCCACTTCTTTCGGTGATTTTAACTTAGATGATAGCTCGAGTTAACGTTGAGCGCTCGCTTCTATCCACTCCTTGGTCAGTAGTAGATCAGCGCGCATCTTATAAACCCAGCAAGCATTATTTATTCTAAATGAATTCATTTTGAGTTCAGAATATTTTAATCAATTCTACAGGTTGTCATAATATGAGCTAAATGAATTCTTAATCAATTCATAATTTCATTAGGTTATGTCATCTATCTTGAGTTCGCAAAGAATTCTTAGAGAATTCTTTTAAAGAAACTTTATATTACTTTTGTGGAGAGAGCTGCTGAAAGACCATTAAAAAAATTCATTTAAAGTTCATTATGAATACATTGATCATTCTTTGGTACATGTAATGAATTCATTTACTGTCCCTAAGAAATTCATTTGAAACAATTTTGGTACATACTTTTTATCAATTTGCTATACAGTAACAACAGAAAAAATAACTTTTGCATCATTTTTATTTTCTAATATTTTTGTAACATGTAACAAATGTTAGAATCTCTATGTTTAGAATATAATTATATTATATGACTACAAAAAATAGTGAAACTTTAAACAAATCATTAATTTATAAAATAGCACTAATCGTTTTACTAATCAAATATGTTGTAAACATAAATCACATCAATAACTTACAGCATTGACGGATATTTAAACTACAAACTACTCGTCAATAAATAAATAACCACTACTTTCTTATAATGTAGTACGGCAACCACAAATTATAAAGAATTCTTTATGAATTCACCAAGGAACTTGTTTTTGTGTTCGCAAAGTGTTTCTGAAGTGTTCTTAGAGTATTCCTATATTATTCAACTTCTGTCCCCTCTTTTAAATTCTTTACAAGTTCGCCAAGAGTTCTTTTTTTTTAATTCTTGATCCATAAAGAGCTCCTAAAGTATTCATTTTGATCCTACGGTACTTAAAAATTAAACTTGAATAAAAAATTATTTCGTTAACAAGTCGGTTTTCTTCTGTACAAACTTACTC
The DNA here is from genome assembly GCF_036245765.1 of Copidosoma floridanum. NCBI lineage: Eukaryota > Metazoa > Arthropoda > Insecta > Hymenoptera > Encyrtidae > Copidosoma > Copidosoma floridanum. The sequence continues at coordinate 162,053 of NW_028321914.1, read as the reverse complement.
ACTCCGGCTTCAGATATACATTAATATCCGAAAAAAAGTCTGCAGACAAGTGAAATCGAACCCAGGTAGCTTGAGCCCGCGTGTGACGCAAACACGCTTCATCACTCGGCTATCAAGGATTCGGAAATTCCCTAACATTAAACGCCTACATTAACTATTTACAAAAGCTATGATTCTTTGTTATTTCAATTCCCTCTTATGATTAAAAAATTGTGTTAAAAATCTCTCTGCTCTTCTCGCTTATGCACAACGCTATCTTATAACTTTTTATTACACGCGCCCTTATCTCTACATATTATAGCAACGCCGTACGATCTGGATTATGTATTATTGTAAGTACTAGATCTTATAATGCAAATTATAAAATAAAGTCTTCGGACGTGTAACAAAAATTATTTTTAACACAAATAAATACCAAATTGAGATTGCAAAAAAAATCGTATAATCATAGCGAGCTTCCCCATTTAGGACAAGCTTCGGAGCTTCACTATAAACATGATTGACTTTTGACCTTAAGACTCCCAGTGCTTTCGTAGCACAGGTGGCTCGCACGCGTGTCTATCGTTTCGTTTTTGCATTCTCGGGTTCGAATCTCAGTATGGAAGATGACTTTCTTTTTGTTTTAGTGGTCTTACTGGTTATTCTGTATTTTTTACTCGACAAATTTTTTTATTATTATTACTAATGCAGATATTTAGATTTAAATCAAATATTTAATGCCTTAAAAAATTTTATTTCTATTATCCAATAAACGCCAGATTGTATTTTTGTATGTTATACATATTTCTGCATTTAACTCTTACTTGATTTATATAAATATGTTTTTTGCTATTTTGAGAAAATAATAATCAATAGGATGTCGTATAAAATCGCGTGTGTGTGTGTCTCGCTCGGTGTTTCCTACTTATTTATCGTTTAAATCACTACACCATATTTAAAAATTCTAAAAGTCATGCTACTTGCTGTAAAGCTACTCGAGCGTCTTTTGGGCAAGGGGCTGGGCGATAAGTAGGGAACACTGCGCGAGACACACACGCTTGCCTTTGCCTCCAAAAAGCTAATAAATAATTGACCAACGAGTTAAGTTCATTTTGTGACGCACCTTCTTACCAGCTTCTTAATTTCACGTAACATAGCTTTGAAGAATTGAAAAATTATTCATTTTGATGTATTTGACACAAAGAGTTGACAACGTACATAAATTTAATGAAAAGTTATACTAAGAAATTGGAACAGAATAATCCAAAACATTAAAAAAAAAAAAAAAATGTTGGTGACAATGAGGATCGAACCCAGCATTGCAAAATAATCTCCCCATAGGTATAGGCCTTTACCGTCTGAGCTATCGAGACATTGTGTTATGATAGTTTGGAAGTCACATATGTTTATCGACAACCTCCGGAGCTTGGCCTACAGCTTATGATAATAAAAATTAATAAATCTTTGTACTTATCTGTAATCGTAAAGTACGTAATTTCATATAATTTTATTTAATTCTTGCTAGAATGGAAAAAAATTTAAGGTGTGTACTGGAGAAAGGTAACAGTTACGGTGATCTTATTTCACAGAGTTTTCTTGTGACGATGAAAATTATTATTTAAAAATTCTGCACGTGTCATCAAAATTATTATCAATACGGTTACATACCAAGTTGAGATTGCAAAATAAATGTAATAATTCCAGCAAGCCCCAGCGATGATTAGGACAAGCTTCAGAGCTTTGTTATAAATATAAGTTACTTTTGACTGTAGCTCACACAGCTTTCCCTTAACGCAGATGTCTCGCGTGCAAGTTCGTCGTTTAGTTTTTGCATTCTTGGACTCGACTCTTCGTCCATGTGATCTGATTTTTTTTAAATCACTTTGAAGGCCTCATTAATTTTTTATTAACTTTTTTTACTTAAAGTCTTCTATTACTATTAATTAGGTAGACACGTAAGTAAAAATTGAACATTTAATAAGGTAGTAAAAGTTTATTGTGGTGCACTACTTAATTGATTTTCGCCTGTTGCTACAAAAAATAAATGGAACTTAAATTAGATTTCATTTTGAGACTTTTTTCGTTTGTGCATGAATTTCTTATTGTTTTTTAACACTGCTTTACTTTTTAACCACTAAAACGACACGAAATAAGCTATCGCTAAAATTTGAAATAAATCTGAAGAATTATTATTAAGTTATAAGAACAATTTTCATACGACATCCTATTTATTATTTTTTTTTCGACATAGCGAAAAACTTATTTATATGAATCAAATAAGAGGTAAATGAAGAAATATGTATAAGATACAAAAATACAAACTGAAACTTATCGGACAATGAAAATGAAATTATTTAAGGTATTTAATATTTAATTTAAATCTAAATATCTGCATTAGTAATAATAATAAAAGAATTTGTCAAGTAAAAAATACAGAATAACCAGTAAGACCATTAAAACAAAAAAAAAGTCATCTTCCATACTGAGATTCGAACCCGAGAATGCAAAAACGAAGCGATAGACACGCGTGTGAGCCACCTGTGCTACGAAAGCACTGGGAGTCTTAAGGTCGAAAGTCAATCATGTTTATGGTGAAGCTCCGAAGCTTATCCTAAATATGGAAGCTCGCTATGATTATGCGATTTATTTTGCAATCTTAATTTGGTATTTATTTGTGTAAAAAATAATTTTTATTACACGTCCGAAGACTTTATTTTATGATTTGCATTATAAGATCCTGTACTTACAACAACATGTAGAGATAAGTGCGCGTGTAATAAAAAGTTATCAGATAAGCGAGAAAAGCAGAGAGATTTTTTACACAATTTTTTAATCATAAGAGGGAATCAAAAAAACAAAGAATCTTAGTTTTTGTAATAGTAAATGTAGGCGTTTGATGTCAGGGAATTTCCGAATCCTCGATAGCTGAGTGGTGAAGCGTGTTTGTGTCACACGCAAGCTCAAGCTACCTGGGTTCGATTCCACTTGTCTGCAGACTTTTTTTTAGATATTAATGTACATCTGAAGCCGGAGTGAGTAAGTGTGTACAGAAGAAAACCGACTTGTTAACGAAATAATTTTTTATTTAAGTTTAGTTTTTAAGTACCGTGGGATTAAAATGAATACTTTAAGAGCTCTTTATGAATTAAGATTTAAAAAAAAGAACTCTTGCGAACTTGTAAAGAATTTAAAAGAGGGGACATAAGTTAAATATTATAGGAATACTCTAAGAACACTTTAGGAACACTTTGCAAATACAAAAACAAGTTCCTTGGTGGATTCATAAAGAAATCTTTATGATTTGTGTTGTTGTCTGGATATAGAGTATACAAACTTCTGATAAACGGTTGTTTGTTCGCTTGTACTTAATTCAGTGTAAGATCTAGCAAATCATTGCATACAAAAAAGAATTTTTTAAAATGATTATGTAACACATGTTAGTAACAACGCAATCTCTTAAATCAATTAACCCAGTAATAATTTTTAGGGTGTTTAGGTACGTCTCAAGAAAATACGATGGTCTAGGCTCTGACAATAATTACTACAAAAAAGTTGCATCGTATTTCACTTCCTGATATAAATTACTCTTAGCATCGACTGACTATTTAAAATAGACTAGCTTCGATCTTTTGTATTGAAACAAGCAGTGACTGACAAAAAGTGATGAATTTATTATCTAAATGGTAAATTTTGAAACTATTTTAATGTAATCCAAATAACATTTTTTAAGTACTTCTTGATGAAGTAAAAAATAATAATAAATATTATATTGTTTTTTATAATAGTACTCAGTTAAATGTGAGGTTTCAAAAATCTGTATAATAATTTAAAGAACAGATTTGAAATATATGTAAAAAAAATTAAAAATATATGTGTAAAAAACGGGTCTCGTTTTAGAACGATAGTAAAACTTTCAAGTAACTTCAACGAAAATACTTTTAGAAAGCATTAAACATCAAAACAAAGTAATGTTCTCATTTTTAAATAACAGGTTCGGAACCAGCTCTGGGGCAGTTGTCTTCTTAGTTTTTTGTTTAAGCCTGTCAGAGGTATGTTGAAGCCAAGTCTTTACATGCAGAGATGAGTAGAGAGATTGCTAACGCCAATGCTACGGCGTGAGACAACTTTTTCCCACTGTTTGGGGCGACCCGCCGCGGCCAGCCGTCGAACCAAGGCGCACTTTTTTCGAGAGTGCGAGACTCGTATCGAAGAGCGTGCGCCTACAAGAAGAGAAGTGGATTCGCGTGGAAATGAGCATATAGGCGCACATTTTGGCGACACGTAGAAGGGGTATACCGAATGTGTGCCTACGAGAAGAGGAGTGGAAATGTTGACTATAGCTATATATCTGAACGCACAGCCAAAGCAAGCGACGACACGAGTTTTTCTCTTTTGACTGCAACCGAGTATATGCTATATATATTGAACTGACTCTTGCTCTCTCGCTCTGGCTTGAATGCTATCTATTAATCTTATATTCGATTAAATCGTGAAACTAAATGCTCATATTTATATGCACAGAATTTGATATCAAAACATTTTTTTTTTTTTTTTGTACGTTAATACTTGATTAGAAATCTATTATTATTTTGAAAAAATGTTCAGATAATTTTTTTAAAGATAACAGTTCAGCTATAACCACTGGTTAATTATTTTTCCTCATCATAATTGTTATGAACTGTAGGACAAGCCCCGGAGGTTATCGATGAACACATGTGACTTTAAGATCTCCTTCCGTCGAAGCTTCGATAGCTAAGGTAATAAGGGCTTATGCCACTACTGTTTTTGTTTTGCTATCTGAGGATGGATTCCATCTGTCGGCAAATTTAATTAAATTTTTTGCTACAAATACTTATATTTATAATAAAGATAAGAAAATAAAAATCATATATTCATATTAGATGGTTATAACTTGGATGACAATGATTCATAGATCAATCAATGCAGATGTGCGGTCAGAATAAGTAAGGATAAAATCATGCTGTCTGACCAGTACCTGGTCAAATAAGCGTTACAAGCGTGATCAGGACCTGATCACTAAAAAGGATAGCGTGATCAGGGACTGATCAGATCCCTAATTCATTTCCTGCTCGGGTATAAGTATAAGTTTTTAGCAAAAAATTAATTTCTGTTATAAACTGATCTAAATACTTTTCTACTGTAAATGGTTTCTCTTTCTCACAATAAGTTGCAATATCAAAAGGTTTATAAATGTTCGATTCACACTAACCTCTGCATAAAATTGGCCAAAACTCAACTGAACTAGACTTGTACAAAGGAAGACCATCGACATTAAATTGCAGCATCAGAACTTTCTCTTTATGTCAGTTTACGTTTACAATTTTTTCCAGTTGGTTTTCTTTTCCGAAGATACAAATTCAGATTTGTCACGTTCATTTTCTTCATTAAATTTTTCAATATTATAAAGAGAAGCACCAGCAGTTTGCAGCAATGTTTTTGAAGTTTTAGGTAGGCCAGTCAACCAGTCAGCATAATTTAATCTGGTTTGTTTGTTTTAGTGTTATTTTCAAAATTATCACTGTCACTGCTATCACTACAAGAACCAACTTTTTGAGTTAACCTGTACTTACGGACTCTATATTTGGTAAGCAAAGCCTTTCTTTTTTTGCTGTCCATTTTTTAGGAATTGTAGTCAACCTTATAATCCTTTTTTTATTTATATTATAGTTATCTTAGTTTGCTTTTACTCATATATTTATAAAAATTTGACTTATTTTGGAGCAGTACCTTGGCTTTCTGCTAGACATATGTGAGTATGCATACACATATATGTATATATACCAGACGCTCTAAGGATGAAATCATGCTGGCTGATCAGTACCTGATTAGATAAGCGTTACAAGCGTGACCAGGACCTCATCACGATGGCTGATCAGGCCCTGATTTGAAATAAGGATGTCCTCATTTCATTTCTGCTCGGGATAATTGTTATGAACTGTAGGACAAGCCCCAGAGGTTATCGATGAACATATGTGACTTTAAGATCTCCTTCCCTCGAAGCTCCGATAGCTAAGGTAATAAGGGCTTATGCCACTACTGTTCTTGTTTTGCTATCTGAGGATTAATTCCAACTGTCGACAAATTTTTTTTCAACGTGATTCATCATTCTAGTTTATTTTATTTTTATTTATGTTTTATTAAAATTTATAAATAATATTAATACCTTTGAAAATTATGCAACAAAAATCTGAACAGTTATGAAAAACAGATCTTATATATCAAGTTAACTGTTATGTTACTTAAAATTTTTACCTGGTAGTTACAACCACTTGTCACTTACATTATGAATTTCAAAAAAGTAAAAGTTTAAAGCTTGAACATAATTTTCGATAATTTATAAGATCTTTTTTTCATTACTGTTCAGATTTTTGTTGCATAATTTTCAAAGGTATTAAGTTTTGATATTAACATACGCTAATTAAAAGTTTGGTCTAGAACCAACATTATGTATTTGACATTGAAATTACATATTTAATCAACACAATAAGTATAGCTGCTAGGTATACCTAAAATTTTTTTACAACAAAAGATGGAAAATAAATGTTTAGGGAGTTTTATGTAAGTTTTCTTGTGCCTTCGAAGATTACGATTATTGTATAGATTGATAAAAATATCGATCAGAACAGCTTCATTATTTCTTGGAAAAAAAAAACTCAAAATTATTTAAAATTATGTGTAAGGATTTTTTCTCTCTTACTTTGGATGTTAATAATTTCTTGGGAGTTTTAAATGTAAGAATTATACTCATATCCTAAGAAATTATTTTACTATTATGAAATTCCGAAATGGCCATGCTAACGATAAGTATCAGGTTATGAAATTATTTAATATAATTAGTATTTAAAAAATGTATTTCGATGTATAGGGAAAAAAGGGTTTGATAATATTATTCATAAATTTCAATAAAACATAAATAAAAATAAAATAAACTAGAATGATGAATCACGTTAAAAAAAAAATTTGCCGACAGTTGGAATCAATCTTCAGATAGCAAAACGAGAACAGTAGCAGCATAAGCCCTCATTACCTTAGCTATCGAAGCTTCGAGGGAAGGAGATCTTAAAGTCACACATGTTCATCGATAACCTCCGGGAGGCTTGTCCTACAGTTTATAACAATTATGATGAGGAAAAATAATTAACCAGTGGTTATAGCTGAATTGTTATCCTTAAAAAAATTAGCTGAACATTTTTTCAAAATAATAATAGATTTCTAATCAAGTATTAACGTACAAAAAAAAAAAAAAATGTTTTGATATCAAATTCTGTGCATATAAATATGAGCATTTAGTTTCACGATTTAATCGAATATAAGATTAATAGATAGCATTCAAGCCAGAGCGAGAGAGCAAGAGTCAGTTCAATATATATAGCATATACTCGGTTGCAGTCAAAAGAGAAAAACTCGTGTCGTCGCTTGCTTTGGCTGTGCGTTCAGATATATAGCTATAGTCAACATTTCCACTCCTCTTCTCGTAGGCACACATTCGGTATACCCCTTCTACGTGTCGCCAAAATGTGCGCCTATATGCTCATTTCCACGCGAATCCACTTCTCTTCTTGTAGGCGCACGCTCTTCGATACGAGTCTCGCACTCTCGAAAAAAGTGCGCCTTGGTTCGACGGCTGGCCGCGGCGGGTCGCCCCGATCAGTGGAAAAAAGTTGTCTCACGCCGTAGCATTGGCGTTAGCAATCTCTCTACTCATCTCTGTCACATGATGACTACATTTTTGTTTCGTATACTCTTTTGATAATTTTAGGATTCCATCTGAAATTCAATGTTTTTATTAGTTATAAACTCTTAAATACAGCCAGAAACGAGTCTAGGTATACGAGGGTGCCGATGACGATGTTCTGGTAATCGTCACCTAGAGTTTTTGAGTAAAAAATTCAATGAGACTCTAACGAGAGTCTAGGTTTACGGGGGTGCCAATGACAATGTCCTGATAATCGGCATCGAAAGCTTTTAGTTATAAATATTTAAATAGACTCATAAATGAGTCCAGGTATACGAGGGTGCGATGACGATGTCCTGGTGATCGGACCCGAGAGTTTTCAATTATACACATCTAAATAGACTCATAAACAAGTTTACCGACCGACCGACTACTTTGAAAAACGCACCCAATGTACATACATACATACATTAGCCCGTTTCCCGCAAAATTTAAACTCTTTTCATTAATTATAATAAAATGCGAGTAATAATTTTAACCATATCGTAGTTGTAGATAAATGAAAGTTGTGTCGGGATTAACCTCGTAACAAAGTGACATTAATTTATTTTGACGTTCAGGTTATTATTTGTAATTAAATAATTAATCATTTGAATTTCACTGGGAACGAATGAAGATATCAGGCTGATATATATATGTGCGATAATTTCAGGCAGTCGATAAAGAAGATTTTTTACATGAAGACTAATGAATTCTTTAAGAACTCTTGTTGGGCCCATCTTACATGACATAAGTTGATGAATTTATGAAGTCTTAACGTGTTTTTAACGACGTAAAATTATATTTAAAAAGAATGCATTAAGAATTATTTTGAAGACATATGATCACATATTGAATACATGTTGAATTTGTTCTAATTAATTCTTTAAGAATTAAAAAAAAAGAATTCAATTACAATTTATATTGTGTTTTCGTGCCTGCTGGGAACGTATGGCATGCTTCACCAGAGTCGGCAACTTTCTCGTAGCAACGAGTATCAACATGGCTTTAAGGGCCTTTTTAAAGCAATTTTGTCTCGCCTCGTCCGAGTTCACCTGTACTTGTTCAGCTTATTAGAAAGTTTCTAAGTATCGTTTCTGTTATACTTTTTCTTAATTGAGAAATACGTTCGTCAAGCAAATCGAGTTGTATATTCAGCTATACAAAAAAACTGTAGCCTCAATTCTTAGTAGACGTTTGGTTTTATCACTTTGTTGTCACCAATTGAATTGTTGTCGTGTCGCGATTCTTTCTCGTAGTCGCGACTCAATTTATTGTACGAGTTTTCATTGGAATAAATAAGTTGCTTTTTTATCAGAGTAATAATTCGAATTTTGCTTTATTTTGTAATTATTACTTATAGAATATAATATTAAGTTGTGTTAAATTCCTAAGGCGTCGATGCACGACGAGAAAAGGGAATATATACATATTTGCAAAGGTAATTCAAGGCTCGATTAGCTTAGAGTCTCTGATGATTGAGCGAATCATACCAATATTAACAATACTTTTAAACTTAGTATACAGCTTAACCATTGACAAACTGCCAAAATTGCCAAATTAAATTCATGTGCTTAAATTATTCTAAAACTTATATTTGACATTAACAGGGAATCGAATAAGTTAATTATTTAAAATCATTTGGCATGAGGCATTTAATTTACATTAATTTTAATTCTTTAAAAAGACCTGTATTGATCACATTATTCTTCGACTAAAGGAAGTAAAGGTTGACAACAAATTTAGTTGTTAACTGCCATGTGAAATTTAACTTAATTTGTAACTTATTTAATTACAATTATGATTATTCACAACTATGTGTGTTTTCTGACTTTGTTAAAGAAGCTTTAAAATGATGAATTATAATTATAAATAGTAATCATTAATGTATTTACTGTTAATGATAAATCGTTAGTAGTTAAACGAATCTTTAATAGTGCTTCCAAAATTTCTTTAATGGTTCTAAATTCTTTTGATTAATGATTATATTACAATAAACTTAAAGATTCAGTTATTTGTTTTCCAAACTTTATTAATGTATTGTCATGTGATTGTTACGTGTATCAGTATAATTTTATATCATTGCCAAAACTTTGAGGAAACTAATGTGTAAGATAAGTTTAAACAATCTACTGGAAATTCCTAATAATAGTAAATAAATTATTATTTCAAAGCTAGTTTAACGAAACTCATAAATACAAGTAGGGGTAAATAATCATTCTCTTTAAAAACTAAAAATGAAAGTTCTAAGAGTGTGCGTAAGGAGTGTACGGTAAGTGTGTGTGTTCTTGTGCGAACAATGAGTATGTCACGGGCCGTATGCGTGAGTGAAGCGTGGATTTCGTAGGAGTGCGAAACGAGCCAGCAATTGGAGTGATTCTGCCTCTTTCTTTCTCTGTACATAAATAATCTTATAAATACCACTTACTGTGCTGTATACATCAGTAATTTAACTTTGCTTCTTACGTACCTACATCCCTTGCTATGCATCAATACAATAGAATATCAACGAGAATGGTGTTTTGAAACCAAGGAATTGTATAAAGTTTGGGTGTTTAAGTGATATACTTTTATTTGTTAAATTACGCTAAAGAACAACGGCCAGTGACGATGAATAAGCAAAGCCTACAGCTCAAACCGCACGAGCAATAGGATCGCAACTACAAGTACAGCCTTTTACACCGCGCGTTTCAATTTGGAGTCGTTGGATTCAACACCTTCAAGGTGCATTTTCGATCATGAAAATAAAAGACACAGAACGAGTACCTCACATCTTGCACGACATAGGTGAAGTAGCTTATAATAAGCTTTGCAATACGCAGCAGAAGTATTCAAATTTAATTCTAGAAAACAACAACTAGGCGAAAGTGTACTAGAGTACGCAAGTATTTTAAATCAGTTTCGTGCTACATGTAATTTTGGTTCCTTTAAGGACTTAGCACTAAAAATCAGATTGTGTTTGGCATCAAACACAAACATATAAAAAGTCATGTATTAGAAACCATCAAGGACTTGACATATTCAAAAGCATTAGATAGCAGTGGTTATGAAAGTATCGGAGAAGAAAAGAGCTATTTATCTTGATAAAAAAATATCATTTGTAACTTATTTTAATCGCATTTGCGGGCTAAAAAAAACTTATTATCAAAATACTTTGAGTAACTTATAAATAAAAATTACTAACAAACAAAATTTCTTACTCTTATTTTTTGAGCTCCTCACTTTTTACCCCAAGTGCTTTATCCCTATAACCTTTAACTCTTAAACATTTAAGCAAAATAACTTAGTGTAAGGAGTTGTGGAAAAGAAAATAAATAACGTGTACAATATTTTAATGTTTTACCTTTCAAAGTTTTTAAATATAAATCATCATTGGTTTGTATTGCTCATAATTAGGTATGAGTCACACTTTGTTTCGTGGTAAAATATTGTTTGTGACTTTTGAAAGAAAAAATTTTTTTTTTTAATTTATGAAATATTTGATTTTCACTAATTAACGATTTATAAATTGCAAAACACCAAAATGCACCATTTTAAAAGTTTTTTTTTTTAACTTTTCATATTATAGTTCTAAAAGGAGGTGGTTTATTTTGTGATAAAATATTGTTAGTAGCCTGGGAATAAAATGTACTGGTTAAAATAATTTTCAGAAAATAGTCGAGTCTTGCTCAGTAGCTAAGTATTCATTGTAATGATAATAAGTATACTCTCATAAAATTAATTAAAAATGCAGCTAAGAAGTTATTGAGAATCATAAGGTTCAAATTTTGTACAGTTACAGCGCTAAATAAATTTTTTTTTTTTTTACTGCAATCATGTTAAGCAATAGTATGCAATGCCATAAGTGTATTAAGATTCAAGAGAAGCTGGGTTGCTGTTGAGCAACAAAACTTTAACTTTTTCGTTGAGTCAACTGATGATAACTTTCACGTGCTTGCCAATCCAATATCCACTTACTTTAAAGTTGGCGTTACTGATGACTAATAAAGAAGTCAACACCATCCTTATCGAAACTTTACTGTCAGCGTCGATACGTCCAGAGTATAAGATGAATGACATTGGGACTGTTGAATACACAAAGGTGGTACGTTGCATGAAGGTGTCAATCAAAAAAATATTTATATTAGAAATTGGACAATAGAGTGAGCCTCCATAACTTTATACGCATAATGTGCATAATAATTTTTAGAACGAAGTTCTTTATGTCGCGTTACTCGGGGGCTGGAATTTTAAAACCGACAAATTTTTTTTTTTTAAACGAAAGTGGTTTACTTTTTCTCTCAAGTTTCCCCCCTTACCCCGTCCCCCTCACGGACTGTTCTCTATACACTTCCCCTCTCCCCACTATATATGTATATCTGCCAACCTTCTCGTACTCTTCGGCATACCTTTAATTTTATTTTCACACAATAATTTTTATTTCACTTTGAATTTTTTTTTTTTACAATTCTAAAAAAAAAAAAAAAAAAAAAAAAAAAAAAAAAAAAAAAAAAAAATCATTTTCCAATAAGGAGATTTGAGCCCTCGACCTCCTGCATATGAGTCCATTACATTACCCACTCTGCTACGAGTGCTGCCGTTTATAGAAACTTGATTTCTTGTACTCATGGTGTGGTTCGTAACTGAAATATTCCATTTTTACATGCATTCACTAATAGTACATTCGATTCATGATAAATTGTATTTGTATTTGTTTTCTAAATACTTAATACAAAAAAAAAAAAAAAAAAAAAAAAAAAAAAAAAAAAAAAAAAAAAAAAAAAACATGTGGAATCGAGTTGAAGAATGTATCAATGGTTTTTAAAGGCGCTTATTTCGAATTCGACAAACAAATTATGTTACAATATCACATAATTTCATAAATAAAGTAATTTATTAAATCAATCATAAATTAAATGCAATAAATACTAACTCCAATAGCTGTTGCTGTTAAAAACTAGTTTGGTGTTAGTATTTATTGCATTTCGTCCTACCCGCTGTTATTGGAGTCATTAACATCATTCAATCATAAATGAATTATGTAAGATCATTATATAAATATATTTCGACTTTTATATCATTTTAATGGTTTTTAAGGGCACTTATTTTGAATTTGATAAACAAATAATAGCACAATGTGATTGAGTAATTATATACAAATAAAACAAAAATTGTATAAATGGGCTATAAAATCGAAAAAAAATAAGTAAAAAAAAAAAAAATTTTTTAAAGTTAATGAAGTGAAATGTAAAAATAAAATAAAATAAAGTTACAAAAGACATAAATAAATACAATGGAATGAAAAAAAATATAATAAAAAAGGGAATGAAAAAAAAAATAAACATTAAAATAAAAAAAAAAATTAAATAAAGGAAATACAAAACAATAAAAAAAAATGTAATAAAATTGAATATAAAAAAAATTAAACAAGAAATGAAAAAAAAAAAATTAAACAAGAAGTAAAAAAAAAACAAAACAAGAAATTAAAAAAAAAAGAAAAACAAACGAAAAAATTATAAAGGAAATTAAAACAACAAACTAGGGGGTATTAATGGGTCATGGGACCCACGGTAAGAACGAAGTTGTTTAAATATGAGATGAGTATAGACACAACTTCTTAGGTAACAAGGGAGTCGCCAGACCCACAGGAAGAACGAAGCTCTGTAAACGTTAGTACTGCATTCATGTTGTTTACTAAAACAAAAACTTGAAAAACGAATAAAAAAAACAAAAACAACAGTTTAGTACTCACGATGGTTGAACTTCGTGAGAACGTCGTACATAAATACGGTACTCACGAAGTTCAACCATCGTGAGTACTAAACTTTTTTTTTTGTTTTTTTTTTATTCGTTTTTCAAGTTTTTGTTTTAGTAAACAACATGAATGCAGTACTAACGTTTACAGAGCTTCGTTCTTCCTGTGGGTCGGGCGACTCCCTTGTTACCTAAGAAGTTGTGTCTATACTCATCTCATATGTAACTTCGTTCTTACCGTGGGTCCCATGACCCATTAATACCCCCTGGTTTTCAATTAGTATGGGTTATAATACAGTTGAGTTTTACATTGCGATTATTTTTAAACTTTAAGTTTAATTAATTCAGAGGAAGAACTTGTAGCTCAACAGTGCCACAGACTTTAATGGCACAGAAAAACCAATATTTAAAAAAATAAAATACAAACAAAGGATGATGAAGTCAACCATTGTTACAAAAAAAAGCAAAGAAGAGGGAAGGAGTGGAGGGACAACCAATCGAAATAGAACCACTTAGAAAGAAATAGAGAAGTTGAAAGGAAAGGTCTTATAAAAGCGAGAGCAATAAAAGCAGGATGCTCTAAAAAGTGTAAATTTTCGCGTCTCAAAAAATTCTTTTGGTTGATGACAAACTGCTTTTAATCTTTATTGGTCGTTAGCCAACAATTCAAAGCAGTTGAAATGCTTAAATAACTGGGTGACTTTAAAGCAATCCCAACAAAACGATGATAGACTACTTGAGGTGACACAGTTCATGAACGACAGTCGGAAGACTTTATACAGTTTTAATTTGCTATCTTAAAGCTGAGTTATTTTGGTCTGCTGTACAATGTTTCTTGAAACTATAGATAAATTACAGAATTTTATTATCTCACCTATTCATTTTTTATTATAGTACTGATCATTTTTACAACACTACTGAGCAGTGACTTCTATTATTCTCTACACATAGAATAGCTGAAAACAAATTATTAAAATTTCTTTACTAAGTAGTACAATAATCATTGTAGTTTATCTTTTTTTTCTAGACGTGTCAAAACAAGTAATTTAATCGGCTCGAAAGAAAAAAAAGAATACTTGTGGTACGGGAGTAATTGCTGATGTTTTTAGAAGTCATCACTCAAACAGACCCGTCAAATATCCAGAAGATACGAAAAACTTTGTGAGAGACCACATTAGTCAGTTTCTGGTTATGGAACCTCACTATTACCAGGGGGAAAGTCAAAAGAAGTACCTGGAAGAAGGATTGTCTCTAGCAAAGATGTAACGCATGTACGTTGAGAAAGTCGCAAAAAAAGATAAAAATAGATAACACATCTATAGTTAGTCTCAGCTTATATGACAAAATATTCAATTCAGAGTATAATTATGGTTCCCTTAAACCCAAAAAAGCTCAGTAAGTATTATTGAAGTTGAAATGAGTAACAAAACACAAATATTAGTCAGCCATTGGTGATCTTCACTTATAACTTATGTCTGAGTATAGACTGTATCAATTTTTGAAAAATCTCTTTAATTCAAACAAACGTCACATATGGATACATTAGTCAAAAAAAGCAATAACAGAAAATTATCTTAATGAAAGTGATAACCCTGAGTCACGTTAAAGAAACGGCCAACCTGAATACTTTTTTTTTCTTAAATTTTGTTGCTACAGTATCTTTTCAGAGAAAAGAAAACTAAAAAAATTGATAAAAATTCTGTGCTTATCTAATTTTTTCTCTACGAAACAAAACAGACAGTACTACCTCTACAAAAAAAAAGATATATAAACAAAACAAAAACTTCGTTAGCATTTTCTGCAAGGCAATTCTAAGTTATTGGAAAGCATAAGCGCGGGCATCCGAAGAAAGCCGCTACATCGGCTTGTTAGTTGTGTGCTCCACTCCTTACTTTACTATTTTATTTATTTTTACGACTTCCATGCGACATTTTAATAACTTCATGCTGGTGCTACACATGCAAAACTATGAGTTCGAGATAGAACATCGAAAGGGCGCATTAAATAACGTGCTAGATGTGCACTTGTGCCTGTACGAAGAAAACAAGGAGCTTCTTGTTGGAGCAGTAATTTTTACGAATACCAGGCAAAATGCCAAGTATGGCACTTGGTTTGAAAAAGTAAGCCGTTCTTCCACCGATTTTCCACGCGAGAAAATCATCGGTAGACAACTCTACGTGTTCCACCCTGACCCTAGAATCAACGATACTCTGAGTGACACAGATGCAAGGAATCTTGTTGTACCCGAGGAGGTGAAAAAAAAGTGCTCCACTCCTTTTTTTTTACTATTTTACTTACATTTAATACATTTTATTAACTACAAACAGAATTCATCTTCATCTTTCAATTTATCTATTTGTCATTAATATTTTTCAGTGATGAACCAAGCCCCTGGGTATGAGGTAAAAAGTAAAGCTGACGGGTTCGTTTGCTGACGAAAAAGAGAAGCTCACCGAGATGACTAAGTCCAAAAACTCCGTCTCTAGCGAGCTGGTAACTATTGACTGGCTGATCGACGCTGATGATCTTACAGCCTGTTTTGCAGGCCTAGGGCCGTCCTGGCGGGACTACTTAACATTCAACTTGAAGAAAGACGCATCGCCTTGGCTTGCAGCGGCTAAAAAGGTGAAATTCCTAGCCTACGTGGACGAGCTTAGCATTTCGTGGGCCAACCCACCAGTCATAGACCAGTCAGGCAAATAAATAAATGGTAGGACGCATTGCAAAAGATGCGCAGCATCGCCAAGGATGCTGTCCTTGACACATACTTAGAGGACGTTGCAAGCAAAAATCAAGCCACTGAGCCCATAGAAGTTACCTCTGCAGACGATGGCGCGCTCACCCTCAAAGATATAGAGAAGTTTCCGGCCAAAAATAATGCGCCACCCACCGAGATCGTATAGGCCATTCCAGAAGAGAGAAAGAAGTCTCAGTCACTGAGGCCGTAAAGGCCACATCAGCTGAGGATAGCGAGCCGGCCACCAAGGTTCTGGAGGCCATTTTGGCCAAAAATGATACGCTGGCCACCAAGATCGTAGAGGCCATCCCTGCAGAGAACAAAGTTTTAGCCACTAAGACCATGAAACCATCCTGGCAGAGATAATACGCCCTATATCGAGAGCATGGAGGTCATTTCTACCGAAAACAATGCGTTGGTCTTAGGGGCAACCTTGGCAGCCAAAGATCCTTCCACCTGCCTCCTAAGTCCTGTCCGATAATAATTATAATGTATTGTTACTGAATTTGTGAGTAAAATATTTTATTATATATGTATATATATTTTTTTTTTCGAATTTTTGTGCTACGTTAGTTCTCTTTACCTGGGTGGAATGAAGTGAGTTTTCATTACGTCAGTACTTTCGTAGGCTAGTTACTGAAGTGTTATATTTCGTTGGTGATTGTTTTTATGTATATATATATATTTTTTACTTTTTCTTTTTTTTTACGTTTATTTGGTGAGAAGAGTTTCTGTTGTTCCTCAGATGCTTCTTGCTCATTGAGGTGTTTCAAACTTCACTATAAATCAAAGTATTTAAAGTAATATTCAAATAAAACGTCCAATGACAGTTGGTAAATAATTAAAAACAACGTCCAATGGTGGTACTGTCAAATTTTAAATTTATTAAAAAACAAAACGACAACAGTGGCATTGAAAGTGGGTGAGTGGAAAGAGATTCGAACTTTCTACTCGTAAGGATGGTTAGTAGTTGTTGCAGTCTGGTGTTCTCCATAGTAGCGTAGTGCAGATGCAGATGTAGATTGAAAGGACGTACAGCTTACACCAGCGTCCCTTCCTTAAAAATAATGAACACATTTTAATTACTAAAGCAGACAAAGGTAATGCCACTGTTGTCATTGAAAAAGAAACTTACATTAATAAAGTAGAAGAATTGTTAAGTGATGATAAATATTATTTACAAATAGAGAAAAATCCTTTATACCAATTAATAAAAGATACTAAGAATTTTGTAAGCAAGTGGGATAAATACGGTGTTTTTGATGAATTTAATGAATTAAGTAAATTTGATAAAGATATTCATAAAAAAGACTTATCTAAATGCTATGGACTGATAAAAATACACAAAAAAGACTTTTCTATCCGTATCATTGTCTCAACATTGAATTCACCCACATATAGTTTTTCTAAATTTCTTTCTGATTTTTTGATTAAGAATATTCCGCTGGCAAAATCACACATAAAAAATAGCTATGAATTAAAAAATAAATTAAAAGAAGTTATCATTCCACCTGGTTACACTCTTATTAGTCTAGATGTAGTTAGTCTATTCACTAATACTAGTGAAACCTTAATCACAAATGCAATAAAACATTTTTGGAAATTCTTGAATAATAAGATCAATGTTTCTTTAAATGAAATTTGCGCAGGAGTGTCATTGGTTTTGAATTCAACTTTTTTTCAATTTAACAAAAAATTTTACAAACAAGTTTTTGGCTCTCCAATGGGCAGTCCCTGTAGTCCAGTAATGTGTGATCTCGTAATGCGTTTACTTGAAATTTCATGTTTAGATAAGTTATGTTTTGATGTTCCATTGTACGTACGGTATGTGGATGATATCCTCATATGCGTGCCTACTAAATATATCTACTATACCAAAAACATTTTTAATAGCTATTGTCCTGAATTACAATTCACTGTTGAGACATGTAACAATAACAACAGCATCAGTTTCTTCGATTTGGCGATTATTATTCAAAAAAATAACACAGTACTAACTAATTGGTACCAAAAACCCACACACTCAGGCCGATACTTGAATTTTCTTTCCTACCATCCAATACAACATAAAATAGGTATCATTTACACACTAGTAGACTTTTCTATTAAATTAGCAGATACACAATTTCATAATTATAATTTAAAATTGATTAATAAATTTTTATTAGCTAACAACTATCCTCAAAGATTTATTGACAAATTTGTGAATGAAAAATTAAATACCTTGAAAAACATGAATATGATTGACAATAGCAACAGAAATAAAAATAATTATAAATTAATCTTATCATTACCGTATATTCCCCACTTGCATAGTCATATTAAATATTATTGTAAGAAGCTTCACATTGGTCTTATATACAGTTTAAACAATAAATTAAAATCGATCTTTTCACTTGGAAAAGATGTAACTGAGCCACTCGATAAAAAAAATGTTGTTTACCACATACCATGTGCGAATTGCAACTGCTGTTATGTTGGTCAAACATCGAGAGCTGTAAAGTTAAATATGACAGAACACAAAAGAGACATCGAGAAAAAAAAGAATACATCGGTACTATCACAACATAGCATTGAATTTACACATAATTTTAATTTTGATAATATTAAAATTTTAGACATAGAACAAAATTACAAAAAGCGCCTTTTTTCCGAAATGCTAAATATACATTACTTTAATAATAATATTAACAGACAACAAGATACAGAAAAATTGAAAGATTGTTATAGGTCTCTCGTTATGTCAATTAAGAAAGGTGACTAACTTTATATACATGATTCGAGGACCCCTTTCATTCATAGTATTAAAAAAACATGAACTGTTTATGTGCGTCTCAAGGAACTGCTTGCGATTCTTATTCGATTGTATTACGTGCGTGTACTATGTCATTTGTGTATGTGCAGGGTATAAAAGCAACTTAGCTTGAAACTCTGACTACATTACGATTTTACATCCCTTTCGTAAGAGTCAGAGGTATGTTATACATGTAACTTAATTTGCGTTTATTATATTTTACTTAAATTTGTATTGCAAAGAATTTTATTACTCATAGATTTTTGTACCTGATGAGGGCCGGGACGTTGTCCAAACGGCCGAAACGTCGTTTTGTTTTTTAATAAATTTAAAATTTGACAGTACCACCATTGGACGTTGTTTTTAATTATTTAAAGTAATAAATAAAATAGTGCAAGGATTCGTATCGTTGAACGTAAGTTTTTTTTGTGTTTGTTGATTTGTTTTTTTTTTTTTCGATTGGTGTCGTAGAGTATTATAGAGAAGAAAGGCGACTTAGTCGCCTGGCAAACAACGTTTTTTTAGAGACTAGGGTACGGATGAACTTCCAAGTTACTTCTGTTTCATACAATCCTAGGAGATTTATTAGAGTCAGTGTAAGTCATGTTATGATTATAAGAAAAAAATTTTCATGTATTTATTTATTTGTTTCATAGTTTTTATTCTTCCCTCTTTTTTTTTTTTTTTTTTTTTTTTCTTTCTTTCAGATCTCTGATATTGTTACTACTAGATTTTTCTGAAAGTCCACTTTAGGAGTTTTACATTATAGAGAGAATCTTTTTTAATTTTGAAAAACGCAAGATACTTTTTCGAAAGGACTATCGTCGGTTAGTGCGAGAAATGACATCTAGGGGAATTGATATGTATAGTTTGAGGTTGTTATTCGACGATTTTATTATTTATTTTCCAACCTGTTCTAATTTCTGTATTGATGGACTGTATGGGTGGCAAATATTTAAGATTGGTGAATATCACCGTTTTCAGTTTTAATCGGGTGAATTAGAATCTTAATACGAAAAAAAAATTGTATTATTTTATATACATGCGTATGATAGTGAATTTATACTTTGCAAATTAAAATGTAATATTGAATTGTAATAAAGTTTGTAAAAAGAAAATGTATTAGGACTTGGTCAAGTTTATTATTATTATCTTATACTTTTATACATCTGGGTTTAGTATCAAGCCTTTTTTTTCTAAGCTTCCATGTATTATATTGTTTCATATATTTTTTTTTTTTTTTTTTTTAATTTGTTTTTTTTTTTTTTTTTACACCGTTTTATTTGTCAGATATTTAATAAATTGATAGTGACCTTGTATCAGCAAATAATCATCTGTTGTTCTGTCAGTAATTAATGGTCCTGGATTTTTCACAATGTTTCGTATTTTTTTTGTAGTATTATGTTGCGTTATAAGAATTTGAGACTCAGTTGATCTACTCAGTTGAGCTCTATGTATAATTGTGGTAAATTAGTGAATTTCTTTTTTAATTTTGTAAATGCATCCTAATGAAATTGAGGCAATGACTAATGTAACAATTAAATTTACTATAAGGCTTCCAAAAATCATTGCTAGATTTCGATAGTTTACTTGTTTTTTATTGACATATACTCTGAGGTTTCTTTCATTCTATTCAACATTATTGCATCATTTGATTCTGCCCGTTTATTTATCTCGGTTTTATCTTCCTCTTGTCAATCAACAATGAAGTTATTTTTGCTGATTTTGATTGTTTTGATAACGGGGACGTTCAATAAATTTGCTGAACTGTAGGGAAGTTCTGATCTAAAGTAGTAAGTCTCTGTTAATTCTAGTGTTGTGACTTTATATAGGGTGTAGCCAGAAGCATGAGCAATACAATTACTGTTGATCGTTAGTATTTCCGTACCTTGTATTTCAATTTCAGTTGGTTGTGTGATTGAAGGATTGTTTCACACAATACTTGTATCGTGGTAGTATTTTGTGCAGAATATAACCATTGGTCAGTGGTTTTTAGTCTTATCTAATGGATTTTGGTTCACTTATACTATGCTATTTGACAAGTTTTTAATGCTTCTGTTAATGGACTTACAAATTAAGAGAATTCGCAAGGATTATTTACATTATCTTCGTAAATAGGCATGTCTCGTCGGCAATATAAAATTTTTTATCTTTAATGCAATTATTTGGAAAATTTTTTTCGGTAAGAAAATAATTTTAAAGATTATTGCTTACGATTAGGTAACTATGTCAAAGCTTGATGCTGACATAGCTTTTTGAATGTTAGTGTAAATTTTTTGGAACTGGAATCGAGTGCATGGCATAATTACTGAATAATTCCTAATCTTTTAACGGGAAACTGAGCTTAGCTGCTAATCTACCTTCTATTATTACTGCGTTTGTTGTGGACAGTGCATGCAGGCGTTCAACTATTACAGTTGAATCGTCCCATGGTAAAGTATGTTTTTTTTTGTATGAATTATTTTCATTATAAATTTTTGATAGTTGTTCGTTTTGTATCATTCGTGAATGTAGGTTTCCCTGCAACGTGCTTCTCACTGCACTAATAAGCGTTTTGTAAGAATTTAGTATGAAAAATAGGAATTTTTCAAAAGAGCTAGTTAATTCTAATACTTTTATTTTATAATCCATTTTTCCATTATCATTATCTAATCGGTATGCTTCTTCTGTTAAACTTTCCAAATTTTTTATAACATTTACATTATATCTTCCATTTTTCTCTAATTTTATATAAATTTTTTTAAGATTTGAGCGTACAATATGAGTCTGCTTTGATTTTCAATATTAAATTGTTTGTGCAAAGTTGTAAAGATTATTTACATCCGTATTTATTTTATCTCGATCATCCGCATCCATAGATAAAAATAAATTTTTCGAAATCCACCCCACAAATTCTAGCAGTGCTCGTCTCATTATCATGTGGCTAGGGCCAATAACTTTTACTATGTTGTTGGAGTTTGTTTCTTTAACATATATTTGTATTTCAGGTGCAAAAAATAGTTTTAAATTTTTGCATGTTGATTTTAATAAATGAATCTTATTATTCAACGTGTATCTTAGTATTTAATTTTTGCATTCTTGATTTTCAAGTACTCTAGTACACTGTTCAAATGCAGTATCTAGCTGTCCATGGTATAGTTCAATTTGGTCTTCAACGCTACAAAAATCTCACGTTATGATAACGTACCATTCAGTACAAATTAGTCTAACTTCGATAGTGTATTCATAATTTATACCTGGATTATTTACTATAAGCATGTTGTCGTAAGCTTTTGCATGTATCTTTTTTTTACTTTTCATAATACTAGGCCTTAGTGTTAGCAGAAGCAGAAAAGCAATGTTTTTAGTTATTATATTGATCAGATCAATCTGTATCAATAAAATAAAAAGAATTTTTCTTTTTTTTCTTTTATAGATAGCAACGTTTTACTCTATCAGTTGTAAGTTATTCTTTCATTTTCTGAGTCTTATATGACGTTATCATTTCTACGTATGTCTTTAATTTTAAGAATTCCGTTATAAAATCTATCTCATTTTCTTTTTCAGGGTTCTTTGAGCACATAAACTGTCATTCCAACTTCCAAGTTCGGTGGTTTTGACTTATTGTCATAACGTGTTTTTGTATTTTGTTTTGATATTTTAAGTCTGTCACGAGCTATTTCTTGTATTGTATGTAAACAGCGGGCAAAATCATTAGCATATGAGCTGTATGTTTCTAATTTAAATTCGTCTGGAAGTGGATATGGGGAACGTGCCTGTCTACCAAAAACAAGTTCGAAAGCTGAAAAGCCTGTTGCTAAATGAACCAGTGTTATACCCTTGCATAGCAAAAAGAACCATTTTACCTCCATCATTTTTATTTTTAGCGTTAATCCTCAAAAAATCGTTTAACGTTGCGTGGCTTCTCTCTAATGAACCATTTTATTGTGGGTGATATGTACTAGTGAGAGCTAAACGGAATCCATAAATTTTTGATACTTCTGTCAATACTTGATTAATAAAACTTTTTGATCTGTCACTGAGAATAACTCTAGAAATATCAAAAGTTGAAATAAAATATCTTGATAATACATCAGCAATAGTTATTGCTTGTACATTGTGAACAGGAACTGCTATAGAAAATTTTGTAAGTAAGGATTTCATTGTTAAAATGTGCTTATTTCCAGATGTACTTTGTGGAAAAGGGCCTATTGTATCTATTGCAACTTTGTAAAATACTTCTGGAGGTGTATCTGTTATAACCATAGGTTCTCTAGTTTTTGCGTAGACTAATTTTTGTTTCTGGCAAATTTTACATTTTTGTATGTATTCTGCAATGTCGTTGTGTATTCCTTTACAGTAATATTTGTCTCTCATTCGTCTATAAGCTTTACTACTCCTCTATGACCTTCGAAAAAGCTAGTATGACATTCAACTAATTTTTCCTTTCTATCTTCTAGGGTTAGATAAGAACATGTGCCAAAGAAAATTTTTACTGTAAGGGGAAGGTGACGTAATTTTTCGTATAAAAACTTGATTGCATTTCCCTTCTAGAGATATTATCGGTGAGCTTACCTTTCCTAGAAATACGAGCGGTGTTAACTTTCTTTACTAATATTGCATATGCAACATTTTTAAAGCAGGCTCGTAAAATGCTAGGTTTTATTTCATCAGTAGAGTTTTTTTTCACGACTAGTGAAAATATGTAGCGATTACGGTTTTTCGTAGGAATAACGTCTCCTAATTTAAGTTGAACATCTAATAATTCTTCTTTTGACATAGCTCCTATATCTGATAGTAGTTTATTGCTCATAAATTTTAAGTCTACAGTTTTAGAAACAAAATGGATGAAGTTATTCTTTGCGTAAGTTAAATTTTTACAAGTACTTTACAATGTTCATTTATTTGTTTCATAAGTTATATCAGTGGAATTTTCAATGGGACTTATATCTCTTGTTACTTTTTTGCTACGAGCTAAGTTCCAATTTTTCTGTATGGCTTCTAACTCTGCTAAATGGCTTGCTTTCAGTAAAATATTTTGATTAAAAGTTTTCTTGGTATCGTAATCAGGTTTATTTTCTATATCTTCCAATTGAGTTGTCGTCGCTCTTTTTATTACAATTTTGTTCTATAGGTGATAAACTTTTTCTGTATAGTTCGTCATTAAAGTTTTGTAATCTATTTTTAGTAGGACTATTTTTATGAGATTTAATTGAAGATTTTGCTTTCATGGAATTTCCGTTTGCAATAAATTCGTTCATTGTTCTATCGATCCATTCATTTACTTTAGTAAGAGAAATTAAATTTTGACGTAATGATGGAAGGTAATTTATTTGTTCTTGATTTAAGTAACTGCCGTCATGACGTTTGGTAGATTACTTGGTATTTTATTTGTCTGATGGAAACTATGCCCTCATAGTAAGTTTTTGTCCTATTCTTCAATAAATCTTTCTCTGTCACAACCTTAGTACTGTAAGTATTAATTCTTGAATTGGAGAACTGATATTTATTTCTATTTTTATTGTTTACTTGGTCCTGTATGAAGCGTCGAACAGTGCATTGAAATTTTTGGTTTTATTATAGTTAAATTTAAAGTTTCTTCATTAGAAGAACTAAAGCCTTCATCTTGTTAGAACATCACATATTTTTGATTAATGTTATTGGCTTGGGATGTACTGGATTTGATTGGAATATTAGTTCGTCTTGGTAAAGAGACTAAATTTTTTTTCGATTCATTCTTCAATTTCGCTGATTTCCGAATTTTCGTCACTTGAGTTTTCCATTATATTCTGAGGGGTCTCTTCTTTAATTGCATTTATTAAGCTTGGTATAAAAGAACGTTCTTGTGATGGTAATGGCGCGTTGGATTGAGGGTCACTTAACTGTGAAGTAGACGCGGTGTCAGGTTCAGATGACGAATCTTGTATTTGAGCTCTTGGTGTTCCTTTTATTTGTCTTGCTTTCAATTTTTCCGCGATTATAAGTGCACTTAATTCACTCTGTCCGCCTTCCATTTCCCAAGGTACTTTAAATTGTGTATCTCTAGGTTTATTTTTTCTTACTTTGGGTGCTGATTGTATGCTTTCAACGTTATCGAAATGAGATTAATTGTTTTTTGACATATTTTGGTGAGCTATCGAAGTTTTAAATTGTTAAGATTTTATAGGTAGCAATAGGGCTTTTAATGATATTTTTTCGCCCGAACAATTATCTTTATTGTTTTAGTCTTCATTACATTCTATTAGATTTCTTCATAAGGCGTCCGTGTTTCTATTAAGTCTACCAGGTTTGTACTTATAAGCATAGCTATAACCTCAAAGTCTTGCTCTTCATCTATTTAGCCTACTCATAGGATCTTTGATAGACTAAATCCAGGTTAGTAGTTCATGATCTCCCTAAACCATAAATTTCCTGCCGTATAAGGAATGTCGAAAATATTAGACTACTACAACTACTGCTAAGCATTCTGTTTCCATTGTAAAATAATTACTTACGGTCTTATTTAGAGTTTTTGACGTATACGCAATTGGGTTGTCTTTTCCTGGTTCTCCTTAGCTTAATAATGCCCTAATAGCTATATAAGATGCGTCTGTTGTTAATATGAATGACGTATTTAAATCGACGCAAGCTAACACAGGTGCAATGTATAATATTCTCCTTAACCCTTCAAAGATTTTTTGCTGAGTATCTGTCGACTCAAATTTCTTTCCTTCCCTTAACAAGGACGCTAAAGGCTCTGCAGTTTCTGAAAAAGTTTCGATAAAATGATGGTAATAGTTCACTAATCCTAAAAATTGTCTAACACTCGTTTGATTTTTTGGTTCCGGAAATTTTTCAACAGCTTTTCACTTTTTAAAATTTGGTTTGACTCCGTAGTTTCTTGTTTATGTCCTAAATAATTTACTTCAGACATTAACAATCAACATTTGTCCAGTTGTAATTTCAACTTTAATTTAGAAAGTTTTTCAAATAAATAAGTAATTTTTGTCATATGATCTTTTGAAGTTCTAAAACACACAATTATGTCATTAAGAAATATAAAAAACTCAATGCCTTGCATTCCTGATAAAATTATATCCATTAGTCGTTAAAATGTGGCAGGTGCGTTGTACAGTCCAAATGGCATTCCTGCATATCCATAATGACCGATAGGTGCGCCAAAAGCAGTTTTATGTCCATCTGCAGGGTCAACTTCTATTTGATGGAATCCACTGGCTAGATCAAAAACGGAAAAATAATTTGAGCCTCTGATTCGCTGTAATATTTCAGTAATTTTTGGTAGTGGATAAGCATAAGGGATGATTTTTTCGTTTAGTTTACGGTAATTTGTTACTAATCTGTATCTTTTTGTGCCATCAGGTCCTTGTTTCTTGGGTAGTATCCAGAGAGGATTATTGTAAGAGCTGTTTGACTTTATGATTGTACCGTTTACTAATATATTTTCTATTTAAGTTTTAATTTTTTGGTGTAATAATAAGGGGTAGCAGTATTGTTTGACATATACAGGACAGTCGTCTGTTGTATGTATTTTATGTGTCATGATAAAAGTACGAGGAACTGGGTCACCTGGAATGTAAAATAAGTGAGCGTAATTTTTTACAATTTTTTTTATTTCTGATAAACTAGCTTTTAAGTGATAAGGTCTTTTTAGCTTCTCCATTATAAATTTAATGCAATCTTTTATATCGATTAAATCGTTTTGATCGGAGTCAGTGTCGAAAAAGTCTTCAAATTCCATTACATCCGAAGGCTAAGATTCTTGCACAAGTATTTATATTTTTGTTGGCTCATCTCAGCTGTTGTATAACAGTGACCTTCTTTGCGATCTACTACAGCCTTGCCTATACACACTCAGGGTACGGTAGTAATTCTGCGAAGATAAGCATTGCCGTTGATCTTGTTTCTAGTCAGTAACTTGATAGCTCTTCTTGTTCTGGCTGGTAAATAATAACTTTTGCTTTTAATTATTTTAAATCCTTGAGAATTATAGTAAATATAATCGCGTGGGTGTGTGGGTGTTTTATCTTTACCGTTAAATGGAAAAATAAATTTTTCAGAAGTTGATTTGAAATTTTGTTTGGTTTTTAATTTAAGGGTTTTTTTGTTTTTTAATTAATTTTTTAGAGTTAATTTTATTATCTTGGTCTAAAAAAGGTGTAGGTCCAATTGGTCTGCTTCCTACCATTAATACATTTAATCCATAATCGATTCTAGCGTTTTCTCGTGTAAGAAACGGATTTCTTAAAAAACATACATTATTTATTGGCGATTCTGGAGATACAAGGTGAAATTTGTGATCTATATTAAATGAATTTACCGTTACAGTACCTAAAATGTATATTCGCTGTAGAGCTAGTCCTTCTAATTCAATTGTATTATCACAATTAATTTCTGTGCCGTTCTTTAATGCGTTATAACTGATGACAGTAACTTCTGCACCTGAATTTAATATACAAGTTTTCGAATCTTTTCAAAATGTTTCACAACATAACTTAACTGCCGGCAAATTCACTTTTGTTCATGCTAAAAAGGCTATGTAGATTTTATTGCCATTATTAATTTCAGACGCGTGATCGGATTCAAACTCGAAGTCGCGTCTAAACGGCGAATCTCGTTTTCGTTTCTTTGAGAGTTAGAACAAGAGTCTCGGTATCGTTCTTGATTATAATTAGGATATTATTTTTGGTTGTGGTCATAAACTGAGGCATGTTGATATTTAGGATAGCCTTGGGTGTGAGGATAAGGATAATGCATTTGTTAGTTGTAAGGTGGACAAAAAGAAAAAATAGAAATTATAGAAGTGTTCGGAAATTTGGAGGGTAATAATAGTGATTAGGTTAATCATTTTAGGGTAGTTTTGGTGATCTGTGGCTTGGCGGTGGAGTGCTTGAATGACGTTGTGGTGCGCAGCTAAGTGCGGGATCTACAATTTTTGGACCATACTCGTCAAATTTTGGTTAAGTTATCTTGACATTGTTTTTATTGTAAGTATGTGGAAAATAATTTCTATTGTTGGTCAATGGATCGTTAAAATTGACGTTTTTCTTTGGTGATCAAAAGTAGACACCCTTACAAACGTATTTGGCCTAACTATATACTGGTGGGCAAACGCGTTCAGTAAGTAAAGCAGCTTCTAAATCTTCGTGAATATATTCGGGCTTCGAAAGTGCTATAGTCAATTTCTTAATTTAAATGAGTTAGGTAAGCCATTAATAAACGTTTGTAGTGCCAATTTTTCAAGTTGTGGTTTTGTGTTGTCTTGAGTTTGTTGTCATTCATATCAGTCAAAAGGGCTGTCAAGGTAGTTTCTGTAAAAAAAATTATTCGATGATTAAAATTTCGAACTGCTTCGTTTTATTTCATTGTAGTATTTAAAAGTTCTGCCATGTATTCATGATACGATTTGGTTGGTGAAAATTCTTGTTTTAGTTATATTGTACCCTAAGACGATTTATCTTGTTGCAATCATGCTGGACCTACAAGCCATTCATGACCTGCAAGAAATTGAGATGGGATTTGTCCCCTTGATAATCGATTAAAAACGTTGTTTTGACCAGAAAAACGACGCCATTCTACATCTTGTACTCCTTGGATATCTGATACTTGATTTGCGAAAAAAATCTCGAGGTCGTTTGGAGGGTTTTTGATCCATTGCAATACTATCTCTGAATTTCACCAGAAAAATACGTGACTAATAAGACGTTTAAGCGTCCTGAGACACTCGTTGAATCGTCTCGTAAACATTAATGCTCCACACAATTTAAGTCGGGGAAATAAGATAGCTTTAATTGGCGCTACTCGGGATTTTGAACACATAAGCTGAACTAGCGTACGATCTTCCTGGTCCGCAGAACACACGTACAAGGCTGCACCGTAACCTACTTGGCTTGCATCGCAGAAATCGTGGAGAGTAAGATTGGTTGCTTTGGGCAGTAAGATTAAGCGTGGTATTGATACCCCCTCTAGTTCGGGCAACTTACTGGCAAAGATTCCCCACCTGGTATGCAAGCTCTGTTGCACTGACTCATCCCATTCTATCTTGTCTCTCCAGCAGTCCTGCATTTTCATTTTTGCATGCAGAATAATGGGTCCCAACTATCCTAGTAGATCGAAAATTTGTGCAATTTTTGATAGGAATGCCCCGTTTTATGACTTCGTCAGGCAAATTTATTGTCCCAACTGTATTTACAAAACTATCAGTCTCTGAGTTCCAAGTGACGCTTAAAGTTTTCTTGATTAATCGGAGACCGTTCGCGTCAACATTACACACTTGGTCTTCTAAGCCATTTAAAACGCTCACGTGATTGAGTTCCACTTTTGGATCTTGGAGATGATGTAGTGTTCGAGTTGCTAAGTACGGGGCTGATGCTATGCCAAAAGTCACCGTATTGATTTCAAATATTCTGATTTCATTATCGTGATACCAGAAGAGACGTTGGAACGGTTTATCATCCGGATGGATTAAAAATTGACGATACATTTGTTTAATATTATTGGTCATGACGAATTAATGCATCCAAAATTTGAACAATGTTTCAAATAATTTTGGTTGGATGGTTAGACCTATCATTAATTGGCTGTTGGAAAATGCCCTTATCTGTCTAGCAAGAAGCGTCGAAAACTACTCGAGTTTTTGTACTGGTGCAACTGGCTTTAATAACCGCATGGTGGGGTAAAAAATAGCCTTCTGACAGACTTCCTGTGACTAATGTCATCTGTCTCTGATTTAAATAATCCTTCATGACAGCATGTATTTGTTGCAACAACCAGGGTCAATCTTAAATTTGTGTTCTAAAGTCTTAAAACGTTGAAATGCCTGGGACTGGGAATTACCAATGTCCGTTTTTGGTCTTATGAATGGCAGTTTGACCATGTACCGTCCCTTTTTGTTGCGTTAAACATTCACAACGTAGTGTGCCTTGTGGTCTATTTATTAATGAGATGAAATATTTTTTTACCCGATTTCTTCTACCTCCCAAAATTTAGTTAATTGCCCATTGAGATCCGATAACTTGCAAGTTTCTGATTTCTGTATATTAGGCTTAATGCAGTCCGCGATTACCTACCCTAATAATGTCTTTTGCAAATGAAGGTTGCAATTTCCTCTCGTCAAATTAATTGGACCTGATATACTTGCCGTCGCGCTCTTGACTTCACAACTGCGCTCATCATTAATTGCAGATTGCAGGGCCTGGAAAAAGCGCAAAATTGTTGGATAGATAGTCATGCAGACCTTTCGGTATCCTTTGTGTCACTCGTTTTCGAATCTGCATTGGACGGTGAAATTTTGGATCCTGCGTGTAAAAGAGAATTATGGCGTTTGATGCAGTGATTACATGCGATCTACTACAGCCTTGCCTATATACACTCCGGGTACGGTAGTAATTCTGCGAAGATAAGCATTGCCGTTGATCTTGTTTCTAGTCAGTAACTTGATAGCTCTTCTTGTTCTGGCTGGTAAATAATAACTTTTGCTTTTAATTATTTTAAATCCTTGAGAATTATAGTAAATATTATCGCGTGGGTGTGTGGGTGTTTTATCTTTACCGTTAAATGGAAAAATAAATTTTTCAGAAGTTGATTCGAAATTTTGTTTAGTTTTTAATTTAAGGGTTTTTTTGTTTTTTGATTAATTTTTTAGAGTTAATTTTATTATCTTGGTCTAAAAAAGGTGTAGGTCCAATTGGATATACTTGCCGTCGCGCTCTTGACTTCACAACTGCGCTCATCATCAATTGCAGATTGCAGGGCCTGGAAAAAGCGCAAAATTGTTGGATAGATAGTCATGCAGACCTTTCGGTATCCTTTGTGTCACTCGTTCTCGAATCTGCATTGGACGGTGAAATTTTGGATCCTGCGTGTAAAAGAGAATTACGGCGTTTGATGCAGTGATTACATGCTCCTAGTTCACATGAACCTGCATGATTTCTCAATCAGTTATGGCACAATTTGTTTGCCTTCACTACTTTCCAGCATTTTTGAACTGCTAGTTTCAAGAGTTCAGGGTACCTGTAAAGAAAATGATTTTGATTACAACAGATACAGGACGTGTTAACGTAAGTAGAACTGAGTGATTGATGGCTGCCTTTGATATCCTAAAACACTATTTACCTTGAATCGGGCTCGATTCTAACATCGTTTTTCATGGTACACTAGTGAGAAGTCGTTTGATGTGCAAAAGTGTAGAACTTTTCAATCGATGGTAACTCATTGAGTGACAAGTTCTGTTCCCATTTCCGTCTAATTACTGGGTGGAGTGCTCTTTCAAGCAACCAGACCAAAACACGATCTGCCACTTCAACCTGTAATGTCTTTAAAGTATTTAGATGCTGCTTAGCATCGTCCATCGATTTAGAGAGTTTCTTAGAGAAAGTAGAAGTCATCGGGGTGATATTAAAGATTGTATCGAGATTTTTGAATACTAAGATGCACTTTCACCCGCATGATTCGATTAAGGTCTGCCATGCTTTGGTATGATTTTGGGGACTGATATCATAGAGGGCGATTTTGTTATACGCGTCCTCTTTTAGGGACGCTCGTAAATGAGTGAACTTGGTTAGATCATCGATATCAGTTCTCGTATCGATTAATTGAGTGAAAGAATTTTTGTATGACAACTAGTTATCATGGTCCCCTTTAAATTATGGAAGTTCTGCAATAGAGAGCTTTAATAAACGGATTTTCTCAAAAGCCGTGAAATTAGCTATCCCATTAAGGTTTGCTAACCCCGACTGTTCTCCCAAAGTTTTGATTTTAAATTTCGCAATCTTTCCACCTGCTATAACGTAACGCTTCTCAATATTATCTTTATTCTCGATAGAAATAAATTTGTTTGCTTCAAGTGTACGCGTGTCTACCAGACCCTCAAAAGCTTGATACTGTTTATTCAAACTAGACAAACGTGACTCGACTTGAAAATAATCAGTATCTTCCCCGTTCAATAAATTCTTGAGGGTTTCTAGCTTTTCTAAAAACAATAAAGATTTCCAAAGTAACTCTTTTTGTGCGTCTTTGTCCATGTTAAATTGCGATGGTTGAGCAGACACGTGGAATGTTAATGATAGTTATAACTCGACGGAAATTCACTATCCCAGGTTGAGAGTAGGCAAATTATTTGACATTAAACAAGGTGTAAAACAGGGATATACCAAGTATTGGATCAATCAATTCTAAATTAACTCAGCTTTGATTTGATATGAGTGCCGGTTGATGTTGTCCTGGGAGCAAAGTTGTGCCTTGATGGAAGCGATGGTGTTTAGGCGAGGCGATGGTTTTGCGGGCGTTGTGACGTTAATGAACTTTGATGATTGACTCTTAAAAGCGAATAGGTGTAGAGCTGTATTATCAAACACCTCGCAGAAAGCACCAAAATGTTTCGTTGAATTTATAGTGAATTCTTGTGGTTTACCTAGGAATACTTAAGTACATGTTTAAATATTGGAGGATCACAAGATAATTTACTTTAGTTTACATAACAGTTATTATTACTTCTTATTAAACAGCACAATTTTTTAACAGTAACTCTCCTTTGAAATAATTGACATAAGAAATAAAAGAATAAAATAAAAATGTTTGTAGCAACTTTGATTTTAATTGTTGACAAAATCTTAACACAAATGAAAATTCGCATTCCATTTTACAAATCGAAATTTTAAACCAACGATCACTGAATCTCCTTTTCTTTTTTTAATATATTGAGGTGTTGGACGAATAATTAGGATAAAGATTAATTATAATAAAGGGTAAATTTTGACCTGCGAGAACGGATAAAATATAATTGCGAGGACAGCAGTGTATTGCACAATTAATGAAGGACCTGTGGGGCTGATGCGTGTTATATTTACACGTGCAAGGCAATGTCAATATCGTAGATTATTGGTTAATCTTAAATGTAAAATGACCCTCATGGGTTTCAAGTATGTGTCAATGGCATGACTCGTAATGCCTGAAAAACGCAGAAATTCAACTTTACCTGTGTATACGCATAGGCAGACCTTATTTCCCGGGATATAATACATCTACTTTACAACGGTTGGATTCAATCTTCACGCATAGCCATCATCGAGTTATCGTGTTATCACCCGCGTGCCTGGCTTATGCATACATTAGGCATGCCATCTAATATTGTGTAAAATGAATAAGAGATCCTTGGTGCTGCGTTCAACAATCGAATCCACCTGTGTATGCTTTCACCTGAATCAAACTCGCATGCATACACGAATTCCGTTCTATACACTGGATTTCCTCGAACAAGTAGGATTTTAATACACCACGGTACAAAAGTTAAGCTTGACAACAAACGGAACAACTCACATGGGAAATTATATCGAATCGTCACTGACAACTTGTGAGCCAAGAAAGGGCACAAAACTGCCACGAGCACTCATGTAATATAACTTTCCACGTTCTCTCACGAATAATACATGTAGACTCTAATGGGTTGAACCAAACCTATGCAGGCCTTAACGTGTAGAATTTTAGAGAAACGGCAAAGACCAAGAAATGATGTTTAGATTTAATCAATTCGTTTTTCTCCTGTAACTGTATTTATACTCGTACACTTGCTCACACAACTCACTCGTGTATTTGAATCATACGCGATTAGATTTAGCTTTGTTGATTGATACATAAACTTATAATTAAATTGAGATTAGCATTACGAAATTTATCTTGTCTTATGTTTATAAAGAATAACGAGATCGATCACTTACAAGCTATTGTAACGAGAAGGTTTCTTAGAGCTTGTAACTAGACGTGAGGGCAAACCCAATGCCAAGACTTTTGAGAGTCTTGGTCACGGATTTGGTAATTTACGAGCCGTTGTTGTTTTATAAAGTGTCGATGAACTGAACGCCTCGGAAAATGTCTCAAATCCGATTCCCTGATGAGCTGCTCGTGGGCTTGATGTCAGCCCTGGCTATCTTGGATGTTCCTTCTCTTGACGCTTGTATCTAACTCCAGTCTTTCGCACCCCTTTCGCCCGCGCATCCAATTTACACACACACACACACACACACACACATATATGCAAATACTCACCAGAGATTTCTGGTCTGATTTCGGCTGTTGCACCACTAAAATATGTTCCATTGATTCTCGATGGAATAGGTACTGCTATTTATATGAACAATCATCATAGAATAACGATAATTATAATAATAACAATAATTTTAATGACAATAATCTATATGATAATCATAATAACAATATCGTTTGTGATGAAAAATGCGAGAAGTTATGATTATAACAATAATGGTCATAAAAATGATGATGGCAATACTTACAATAATTATAATGACGATGAATAATAATGACAAAAATTATTTTAATGATGATAACTGTAACGATGATATTGATTATAATGATATCAAAGATAATAGAAGTGGTCATGAAGAATAAAAGAATAATGATGGTAGCTTTTGTAGTAATGATAATAATTATAGCAAAATGTTAACTATTGTTATAATTATAATTACCATAATGGTAAAAATGATGACGATAATATTAATGACAATGATGACAATGACGATAATTATAATAATTACTATTTTTATTATGACAATAACAATAATGGTTACAAGAATAATAATAATGATCAAAGTGATTTTCGTAATGATGATAATGGTGATAATAATTATAAAAATAATGATAGCAATGACGATAATGAAAATAATGATGTTGATAATTATGATGATAATATTGATAATGATGTTGATGATTATGATGATAATATTGATAATGATGTTGATAATAATGATAAAGATAACAATTATGATAATGGTGATAGTGCCGTCGGTAGGAGTAGTGCTAGTGAATTAAAAATATAAAAGGTAATGAGAATAACAATAATCATCATAAAAATTATTATTGTAATAACAATGATGATAATTATAATAATAATAACGATAATAATCGTTAAACTAGTGCTCTGAATCTCAATAATGGTGGTAATGGTGGTGATGCTGATTGTGGTAGTGACAGACGTCGTGGTAGATCTGGTGGCACTAGCTGTAACAGTTATAATGACAAAAATGATCATGATGATGGTAATATAAAAATGAGAATGAGAAAAGTTCTAACAGTAATGATATTAACAATGATGATGATAAACAAGATTTTGATGATAATGATAATGACAAGGATAATACTTATAATGACGATAGAAACAATAAGAAAAATAAGAATAATGATAATGATGGTAGTGAAAACAAGCCTGAAAGGGTATTAATTGTAATCAAAAAATAATTGAAAAAATTTTTCCAAAGAATTGTAAAAATAAGTAGAACTAATAAATAAGTTACTTGCACATAAAAATTAAGTTTAACCAAAATAAATCCTTCTTTCCAATTTATTAATAGTAAGGTTAATTCCAAATTAAGAATACAACCTTTCTGTTTTTTTTTTTTTTTTTCTTACTGTGTGTAATGCAAGCAGGCTACCAGATTTAACTCTCAAGTGACATGACATAAGTGCATTTTTCTGCGCATATGCGTATTGAGTAAGCTAAGTTCTTGTATATTTAATTGCATGGGCTAAATTGGCTTTACGGAACGCCTTTCCCAGGAGTTAAATTTAAAATCTTGCACGCTCCAGGCAGCACCTCATCTTAAAGACAAAGAGTTAGGATTTAAAAATGAGAACAAAATACCTTTTTACCATAATTTCCATTATTAATTAAGATCGATACAACTTTTTTTCTAATTAAAGGATGAGAGAGCAATAAAGCATAAAAGACAATGTTTAAGGAAAGTACATTTGTGATAAAGGCGAGTGATACATGGGCAAGTTGCAGATCAAAGAGTGGTCCAGAGTACCACTTTAACTCAAGTCAAACGACATTTACTAGTTAACAAATGCACGTATGAAATGTTGCAGCCTTATCATCATAGGCTAATACCCACGGCTGTCGTAGTACTAACTCTCAAGCCATATTCGCCTACGCTTAACCAAGTTGCCCAATAATGCGCCGCACAACGCATTTCTGCACACGTCCTAGATGTTTCCGACCTTAAATGAATAACCACGAAAATGACAGCTTAATAAAATCAATAGTATTATTTAAATATCTAAATCCTTCAACAACAAACATGGCAACTTAAGCTGTCGAATTAAAAAATGCCCTAAGTAAGATGGTGCCCAAATTTGACGAAGGAAATATATCATTGTATGTATTTCTTGAAGGCTATGACGAAGCTGAGGAAATAGTAAGCCCCTCAGACAAAGCTTATCTGTTTAAGCTTTTGAGAAGTAAGTTAATAAAAAAAGCACGTTTAGCTATAGAGTAATCTTTAAAAATATTGACTACCTCAAAAATTACGTAAAGACTATTTACATGTCAGTGAAAACTAAACATCAACTAAAATAGGAAATAAGCAATAAATCCTAAAGAGTTCGTCAGTGGCTCTCGTGATAACGGATAATTATTATGAAGAAATACTGACTCTCTTGGTGATGCTATCAAAATCGTTTATTGCTGTGAACGTTAGGTCAATCCTCCAGGCGCTTGAAAACCAGAATAAATGAACACATGAATGATTGTAAGCATCGTAGGGAAAAGTCTGCTTTGGTTGACCATATTGCTAAAACGAATCATTCTTTTAATTTTGATGAAGTAAAAATTCTTGACACGGAAAGTAATAGGTTCAAGCAACTTTTCTTAGAGATGCTATACATACATAGTTACCGAAATAATATCAACAGAATGCATGACACACAAGATTTGAAATCATGTTACAAAAATTTTATAACTGAACACACATAGAGCAACAGATTTACTATAATTTAAATATGCGAGTTCATTGACTTATACTGGGGTGGGGTGGCTGTAGCGTTGTGTGACTTAAATATACTCATGTACAGTGACACACTTACACTGACTGATAGTATATAAGCACGATTAAAACTTAAGAAGTGCGTATTTTTCGATCTACCATCCATCGTGATACCTACAGTCGCTATTGTCGTGGCTATGTGAATGTTCATTATTGTGCGATTTTCTTGTAAAGTATTGTTGACTTGAAATATTAATGTTTCATATTTTTATATTTTTTTAATTGTTATTTAAAAAGTTTTACCTCATGAGGGCCTTATAACGTGGTTTACTGTACGGGCTGAAACGTTGTTCACAGCAATAAACGATTTTGATAGCATCACCAAGAGAGTCATTATTTCTTCATAAAAAATCCTAAAGAGCCAGTGATAACTTACGTTAATAGAATCTGAGATATAGAAGAGGGAGTCTTAAAAAACTAAGAATTGAAAAGATGGAGCTGGTGAATCAGCAACATTTTCTGTAGATCTTCAACAGAGCACTGTAAAGTGTTTTAGAAACGGACTAAAACCAGAAATTGGGGCCAAGTTAAGCACTATTGCCATAAAGAAATGCATCATATACCATTAGGAGCTCTTTGAGCTGAAAAAATACTCAAAGCACAACGTGTTTTACACAATCTAGGAGTAAAACAGGAACCATGCATGGAAAAAAAAAGACGTATGCTTTATTTTAATCTTTGCCAATCAAGTAAACATGTCAGAGATGATTACGTACAACGAATTTGTCAATTTTCCAATTTGTCACAAAAATTCAGAATTTGTTGACGCAATAAATATTCTGAAAAGTAGTGTGGATTTAAACAATTGATTTGTCAAACTGCAGAAAAGCACGCCATACGGTAAGAGACTGTTGTAAAGAAAATAATTAACATTAACACACTCAGGTCATAAGATAGTTGTGCAATACCTTGAATCATACTGCCAAAAACTGTACCAATTTAGGTAGAACATCATTATTTTGCAATATTTGCAATAAGCAAGGGCATAACGGTGACAACTGCTTTCTTGCTAAAATTGTTTGTCACATGTGTGATAAACCAGGTCAGGTAGCTGGAAACTGCCTACAAAGTCACATGCAAACTAAAACCTCACTGCATTCTTAACTATGTAATAAAAATAGTCATACCACTGCTACCTGCAAGGTATGCGTGTATTGAAAAAACACAGACATCACAATACAAGAATGTAGGAAGAAACAATACAATGAACGTGAAAAAGAAAAAAATCAGAAAAACGATTCAGCCCCTCAAGTTATGAGTGCATCTTTAGGGACACCTAACAAATCAATGCCCTCAGTACACCTGAACTGCTTACCCAATAAATTTATGCCCTCGGTGTAATATATATCATAAATGCATACCTTACAGAAATTTCTTCTTACGAAAAAATTTGGTAAGCCTTATGATAGCTTCTGGATTCTATGAGAATATAATTAAGATTGAAAATTACCCTAACAGGATCAACAGAGACTACAACAACGTAGTTAGATTTTATGAGATGATAAACAAAACTACTTTAGTCATTGAAAAAATTATCTTAAAATTATTTGGAAAAAAGCTCTCTTTGTGCAGTTGAACAGTCATTTGCAATACTGTATGGCTGAATTTTGGGAATGAAATAAATACAAGATGCAAAGTGCAAATTAAACTTAGAGCACAAATTTTTAAAATTTCCAAGACGAGTTTCCGTTTTTTAACAAAATTTTAGTTTAAGGGGGCTTGGGTGGTTGATACTGTACCTAGGGTAAGGTGCCACAAGGGCTCTTAAATATCAACGCTTTTCGACGGTAAATTTTTTAATAAATAAAGTTATTTCAATAAAATCAGAGTAAAAGATCAAGACAATTCGAGAAATGTTCCATGAAATTACAACTGTCAAAATTGGGAGATGTTTCGAGGCAAGACAGATTATTATTCCATACTTTGCTTTTAATTTTCTCTTAATTTGAGTCGCTGACCCTATATTTTTGAGAATGAAATAGATTCATTGTAAGACAATACATAACAACCATTATAAATTTTTGAGGTTAATCAACGATTTTATAATACATAGTCGATTTTTTAACCGCTGTCCATTAAAGTAGGTGTTAAATTGGTGAATTTTCAGTAGCAAATTGCAAAAAAATTAGGTCGTTGACTCCAATATTATCTTATTGCAAGTGAATTTGGCATACTTCATTAACATAATTCCAGAATTCCAGAGATATTGATCAAGCCGATAAAAATCACCCAAGCCAACTTAAGCTTAACTTCTACTTGTCACTTGAATCAATGAGACTTATGAAGAATTTTTATTCTTTAATATGTATAAGAAGCAAAAATAATAATAATTATAAAAATAATAGCATAATAAAACGACAACTAGTTCTGGAAGATAGCAAAACTGACAAGAGTAACACCAGATTTATGATGAAAATTGGGAAAACTTAAAAGGAAACTGTCGGCTTAATTATACATCTTGGAGGTATTTATGTCAACTTTTAAGTAATCGATTAAGGATTCTTAACTAACGTTCAAAGAGATTTTTGACTCAGATTTTCTCATGAAATTTAACTCTAGATTCAATTTTACAAACAAAATAATGGTAATAAATAAGAAAAAAATTTCCTTTTTAGTAAGCGGCACATGTGGAAAATTGAGCAGCCAATAAAAGCCTGAGCCTAGAAACAGTGATTCGAACGAGTTGACAACTGATGAGATTGATACGTGTGAATCACAAACAGAATCGCTCTCAGAGCTAGAGGACGATGATTCTTAGTCTTTATCAGTAACAAAGCCATAGTCAACGAATTTTCTAGTCTTAGTGAATTGGTGAACGAGAAACATACATGAACTCAATAGATAAAACTTTTAATAAAATCTTTATACCAAGTGAAATCAACAACTCAGTGAATTTTTATTATCTACAAAAAGATGCAGTCGACGGCTGACTAGTGCAGAGTGATCGAGTCGAAAAAAAAGTAAATCGAGCGTACAAATACACACCGCGTCTTTGACCTTATTTTTGTCCAAGGAAGGTTATAAAAATATTGCACACTTCATTTATGAGTCAAGAACAGGTTAACTTATAAAAATCATGGATTTAACGAATATGAATTAACCACAAAGGGAGCAAGCCTATAAATTACTTGAGTGACACAATAAAAGATTTTATTTAGATGGTAATGATTTCAAGGCTATTCATCTGCTACGTGTTGCGTATTAATAGTCGACGGCCTTTATGTAACGACCAAGCTATACCGGCTTCTCCTTGCCTTAATTGATAAAATCGAGCGCTAAGTACTGGAACTACTCGAAAGTGGTATTATATGGTGATCGTGATGTAGCTATAATATAGCTGTTTAGATTGTTCCAAAAAAAAGTACTCATGAAAATCCTTTATGGCATATATTTACATAACAATTTTCCGACATAATTCAGCCGTTTATTATAGCAAAAGGTGCATTAGACTGCGATACATGGGGTATTCTGTCACAAGAAAAAATTGGAAACCGTTTACTCATCTTGTATATTTTCTGGGTATTAGGAAGACCCAAGTTTAGATATGACACGTACGAGAAAGAGGCACTAGCAATTTTACACTCTGTACAAATTCTTTGCCCATACACTTAATGTCGTAAATTTATTATAGTTAGGGATAACCAACCACGTGTATGGTTTCAAACGGCTAACGTTAAGACACGAGTGCAGAAATAGCTATTTTAATTGTTCGAGTATAATTATTAAATAATTTATTAAAATTGATTGATTAAATCAGCCTGTGGACGTATAAGCACACAATCAAGTGGTAATAAAACAGATAAATGTACTACCTAGATTACAAAAGGCATCGTAAAATCTCGAGAAAATAGAATCATAGAAAAAAATGAAGGTATTCAAGATGCTGAACCCAAGTCAGTTAAAAAAGTACACGTTCCTAAACTGCAAAGTCGCTTCAGAAGTAGCTTGGCTAAGGTTACGCCAGAGTTATGGAATAATAGTCAATAAAAATATCTACTAGAAAACATTAAAAAAAAAAAAAAAAAACGAGATCACCAAATACAAATAAAAAACTGTGATTAAAAGGAAAAAGAAATCAGTGATCAACGAATATTAAAGCAAGGAAAAGTAAAACATAAATCAAACCGCCACATAGGACCTATATCGTTTGATAAGAATATTGATCAAGAAATTAAAGCTAAAAATCTTGACTTTGACAACGATGAGCCATTTACCTGAAAAGACACTACTACTTCTGATATCGGAATAAGAAATTCTATGCAGGGTGTTAGGGTTACCGTCAAAACAAAAGATTTACAGGAACATAGATTAGATAATTTATTATACTTCATTAGGACAACAGACGTCCTGCTTGACGAGGGTGCACATGGATAACTTAAAGCTAATAAGATACCAGCTAACCGACAATTAGAAATATGAAGCATTAAAGTTAAGAAATTAACAAACAAAAAATATCAGCGAGCTCTCCATATTACTAATAAAGAGCAAGTGTCGCAAATGAAAATAACAAAATAGATACACGATTGTCTTGAAAGAACTCGACTTGTATTGGCGAAGAATATCGTAGGTACCATAAATATATCTAAAAATATAATCATACGTAAAGATTAGATTAGGCAAAGATGTATAAAATACTCAAGAGTATGTTTAATTATAGTAATATCAAGGTAATAGTATGAGAAAATTTTCTTGAAGACATAGAAAATAACGATAGGAACAAAATTTTTTAAGATCTCTATTAACAACCCATCAGAGAACACAGAGTAGTCTCAAAAATTTTTGGCCACATGCGCCGAAAGCTCTATTTAGGAGGACTAAATGACAATATTCAGCAGTATTTAACATTATTCAGTGATATTCAGCAATACCTGGAATTCTAGTTTGAAAAATTAGTTAGACTGACAACTAATTAGCCAATGCTAATAATAAACATGTCTCGTACCGTATTTAAGAATATTGCACCCAACTTGTCGGATGCCTACCTAAAACTAAAGAAGAAAATGAATATTTATTCATTTTAACGACGCCAGATCAGTTGTCAAAATTTCGCATGGCAGTACTATAAAAGGACGCTACATCCTTAACGATTGCCAATGCTTTTATATGACGCCTAATTTGTATTTTTAGAGCACCCACGGACATTTTTGACAGATCAAAGAAGGAATTTTTTAAGTAATTAAAAAAAAATTTTGCAATTTCGCACTGGGCAAATATCTCAATTAATATGCTGATAGTGAAAATGATTGGGGTAAAGGAGTAGAACTAGCTATTCTTAAAAACAATCTTTTAACGCAGGAAAGCACTAAACATACATCGTATCAAGTTGTTTTCAAGAGCCTTGTAAGATAACTGTCATGTGTACTACAAACGAAATGAGGAGCATCTACCAATGTATCAAGAACTTATTATTTATTGAGTATCTAAGCTAAATAATATTCGAAAATAAGCTCACCCTAACTAAGTTAGAAGAAAACTAAGGTTTAAGAAACATTATAATAGAAAAATAAACGAAAAACTCTCTACGGTTGGCGAATGCGTCTATTACTTAAAAAAGGTTAAAAAGGGTAAAGTAAGAGTTTATATTACTAAGCACCACAAAGTTTACTAACTTGAAATGAAAATTATGTTAAAATACATGTAGTAAATGAAAATAAAATCGTTCACACGAATAAATATCTGTTAATGTCTAAGATTCCCCCCTCAAATAGAAAAGAAATGTATGCAGACTCTTGTGAGTAAATAAGTATATCTCAGAGTAAGGACTTATTTTATGTATAAAAGCATAACCCTTTTTTTATTCGTACTTATTTTCTTTTTCATTTTTTTTGTTACTCATCCAATACAGTATGATTTCAAACCTACAAAATAATTATCTTTGGCTTACAACTCCTGATAATGGCTCATGTATCTTACGCCATAATAGGATTTAACTGCGGAACGCATAAACGTAACAACCCTGCAACTATTAGAAGTTGAACGTTGCGATATTTTCTTAAACAACGTTAACACAACCAAACGTTGTATACAGTTGATAAATTCAAACACTTGCTCTAACACTCATCGTGTGATGCAAAGTAAAAATCCAAAGAAATATCAACTATTCCCTCAAACACTCATACAGCTCCGTTGTACATAACAGTGTAGCCAACTTCATCGATAATAGAAAATGTGATTAGTGTATGAGAATATATAAAACTGTAATATATCACTACAACCTATCAATCATTAGTAACATTGCAGTTAACGGGTAAACAATCACACTAGGCATATCCCTATAGGTTATGAAGTACATCACCGTGGTTGGTCCTCTTCGAATACAATAAAATAAAGTCTGTGGTTGAAGATAAAATAGGAATACGCATAAATCTGCTTGAAGACAAAGTAATACTATCCTCTGAAGTTCGGTGCTTTTTTAGAGCCAGAAACTGTAAAGATCCAGACAGTAGCAATATCTTTTGGCATGTACTACCAAGAAAGTCTTGTCATCTTGGATTGCACCGCATCTTATTCCAATGTATTGCTGATCGACTAGAAAATATCGAAAAACCCACAGGAAAAACAATATTTTCATTCAAGTAGAGTGATGTAACCGTTACTTTGACAGTAAAAAAATGTATAGTTTTTGTGGGGACGACATAATTGGAACATAATATCCAAGGTTCTTAATTTTTAAGTAGAAAGGAGCCAAACTTTTGTTACTAATAATTTTAAAAAATCCGATAATATGGACTGATTCGCATACATAAGCTCCAACAATTCATGTTTAATTTCAGGAATGTTTTCAATCGCAAGTCAAATCTTTGTATAAAGATATCTTGATACAGCGTTGCAGAGTAGAGCATATTGCGCAGAAAAATGCTTTAGCACTAGCTGATAAATCTGTCTGCTTCGTTATTTTCTGAGTTCACTTTAACTATATTGCTTATACCGTTGAAACGATTCTCCTTTATAAAGTAAAAATGTGTTTCGATATATTTCGAATTTTTCCTATAGCAACTAAATTAAGCAATAATAATCATACCAGAGTTATCTTCCAAATTATTTATTGGTTTATTAAAATTATTAAGAAATCTTTCAGTATTTCTCTTATCCATGAGATTTTGTTTACTCTCTCAAACAACGCCACATCCTCAACTGCTGTTGGAGATTTTGTTACGCTTCTTTGCTTCCTAAAT
Organism: Copidosoma floridanum; assembly: GCF_036245765.1. NCBI lineage: Eukaryota > Metazoa > Arthropoda > Insecta > Hymenoptera > Encyrtidae > Copidosoma > Copidosoma floridanum. The sequence continues at coordinate 118,090 of NW_028321914.1, read as the reverse complement.
TTCCAATGAATTACATTATGAAACAGTTTTGTTCCATTACCAGTTTTGATTTTTATCAACTACATACCCTGTCCAGTCTACATCCATAGAACAAGTCAAGATATCTACTGTAAAATTACTTTCATACGTAAACTTATGAAATATAATATCTCTTGTTAAAAACAACTATTTTAGAACTTTTATCGCATATTTGTAAAAAGTTTTATTTAAACAATTTTAAAATCTACTTTAAATTTTACGCTATAACTCATATCTGGTATTGTTCCTGAGGATATATATAAAAGTGCTCCTATTAAATTTCTGTAGCTTTCAAATTCAAATGCTGACCACATTGGTTAACATTTTAAGTTTCGCTTCATTAGAGTTTCATATAACTTTGCGTTTATTACATCATACTTAACTGCTTGATATTCTATACATCTTTTCTGATGAAATGTCAATTTTTACGATTGTAGTCAATGTTTATACCAAGATGTGTATGAACATCACCTATGCCTTTATCACGTATATAATACAAACAATAATCATTTTTACTTCTTTTGCAATTCAAACTTTCAAAATATATATATTCAAACACTTATACAACGCTCTATGGCTCTCTCTCTCAAGCCATGCAATGCCTTTTTAACGTGCATTTTCTGCCTGTTCCAGCATTACAACCTTCTGGTTTTTAAACATACACTTCAGATTTTACATTTTCATTTAAAAAAGCTGATTCCACATCCATTTGATCAATAATTAGATTAATTTGTCAACAATAATCTAATAAAGTTTTAGGAGTTTGTGTTTTTGCTACAGGGCAAATGCATGTCGTCAATTTTTTTTTGTTGAAAACCTCTTACAACGAATCTAGCTTTATACCTATTGTCTGATTTCTTGATATAAATCCATTCAAAATAATAAATTTTCTTATTTTTGGGACTATCTATTGATTCATGAATTGTAGTCTTGCTTACAGTTTTATTTTAATCAAAAAATAAATCATTATCGCTACTATCATTATTATCATTTTCTGTAATGTTAAAAATTTTCTTCTCTTTACCGTAAAAATCTACTAACTTATTATCTTGTTCTACAATATTAAGATGTCTAGTAATTATAATCTTATTGTTAATAAGTATTCTATAACAAACACTTTTATACCCTACTATTATTCCTACTTCTGCCTTTTTATGCTATTTTTTATTTCGCTTAGTTTCCGGCACTCTTACAAATATTTTGCATCCACACAATTATAAATTATTTAGGTTTGGCTAAGTTTCCATCATATTTTTATTTACAGTTTTCCTGTTAAAAGCATTTGCTAAGGTTCTGTTTTTTAAGTAAACTGCCGTTCTTACTACTTCTGGCCAAAATTTTATATCCAATTTTACGTCAGATAACAGACACTTCGCTGTACCCATTACTAAACGGTTGTATCTTTCTGCAGTTCCATTTAACTCATGCACATATGAATGACATAGATTAATTATAATACTTTTTTGTTTTGTAAATTTATAAATACTTTTGTTTAAGAATTCTTTTCTATTATAACATCTTAACTTTTTCACTTATTTTATATTCAAATTTTTCAGTTGATTTTTATAATCTACTAAACTATCAGAAGTTCTGTTGCAAGGAATTGAACTTAAATTTATAAGATATTAGAAATTTATCTTATATGATCGATGGGAAAGTATTTTTAAGTATTTTGATTTATAATTTTTTTATACACCATACGAGTAGGCATCGACTGAAAAGTCACCAAAAATATAAAATGTAGCAATTGAGAAGAGGAGTGGCCGACACCTCGATGGCAAAACTGACAATGCATTTTTTTGAGAAGAAAAGAGTTTCAGGTTCAAATCCTGGTGGAGGTGGCACTTTTTTCAATTTCTACGTATAACAATTTTTTAAAAATCATAGTTTTAACTGAAAAAAAATCAAGTCGCCTTGGCGATTTCTTAATTTATTTTACTACCACAATTACTCGCTTTTTTTGAGTTTATTAATACCAACATCGTTATCTGAGGCTGTACAAAATAAATATTTGTGAGTACTTTAATTTTTGCTATCGCATTTACTATAACGCACACTGTTATCTTTATAGTGTTGTTGTTGCCAATGCTGATTCTGCCACTGTCAATATTTACCACTATCACGCTATACTCTGCAATGGCCTCCATTGTTGTTTTAGAAGTTTTGTTGTTGTTGATTGCCAAACTGACTTTATCCCCTTTCTCGCTGTTGATTACTTCTATTCCTGTTTTCATTTGAAACTCCAGTTAACGATTCTCTTGATGTGTTAAGTCGTTGATTATAGTTGTTATTATAACATAAATTTTGGAAATGTCCTGGTTCACGACTCTTATAACAGTTTTTATTATTGTTATTTTTTTTTCTTAAACACACATAAATTTTATCTTTAACATCTTTTTTTGTGTATTTGATCTTTTATCTTGTACATTTAAATTTTGTTTTCAGCATATTTAACCGTTTGTTCTTCTTCTTTCAAGACGTCTGTTAAATCGCCAATATGTTGCAATATGAGAGATAATTTTCTTAGTAAATAGTTGACCTTCTTCTTTTTATTAACCATTGCTCCATTATTTTTTAATTCAATGATTATCTTTTCAGATTCATTAAAAAAATTACTAAATTTTTTAAAATCACTAAATTTGATTTTATCTAGTTTATTTTTCACACATATTTCTAACGCTGTTGTTGTGGTATACGCCAAGTACAATGATTGTAGGCTGATTTGTATAACTAGTGTTTATTGATAATAAGTATAAGTGTTACATAAGTTCGGAGCTTATAAGTTTAAGCTGTGAGTGCGAAGCCGGTCAACAATACACTGATCTCATCGCTCGGCTATCGCTCGCGTGAGAGTACAAACTCATCGCTTCTATATGTATATATATGCGCAATATGATCAATACATCACAACTCTCCCACTTCTTTAATATCTAAACCAATACAATTTTAAAGAGCATCGAGGTACATGATAATAAACAGTTTATTTAATCATTTGGTCAATGTGACGCTTGTGAACTATGTTATCGCATGATTTAACTGTACAAGTTCAAGGAGAGTTCTGTTTAATTAACTTAGCTGCTATTCGCTTGCTAGCTCTGACACCATGGTTATCTATCATGACGTCATCTCCTACTGTTACGTTCACTTTGCGTTTGCCAGTACGATTAACTATTTGCGAGCGCTGTTTTTCATCGACTTCTGCGACTAAACTAGGTTTCAATACGTCAAGACGTATTCTTAATTCACGCCCTAGCATGAGATATGCTGGACTCCTGCGCGTAGTACAATGTTCTATGCTACGGTAGTCGAACAAAAACATATTTACCGCAGTGTCTACCTTCTCTCTCCCTTGAACTATTTTTCCTACTTTATTTTTAAAAGTTTGCACGAAGTTTTTGGCCACTCCATTAGTCACTGGATGGTATGGAGGGGAGTACGTGTGTTTTAACCCATTTTTCTCTAAGAATTCATTGAATTCGGTGTTTTTAAACTGTGGACCTCCATCTGTGACGCAGTGCAGGGGCAACCCAAAACGTATGAACAATTTTTGAAACTTTTCAACTAATCTATATGCCTTTGTGTTACTTTTAAAATTAATTATTTCAGGCCACTTTGAGTGCGCGTCAATTATAATTAGGTACATGTTATTGTGGAATGGCCCTGCAAAGTCACAATGAATGCGGACCCAAGGGTGTGATGGCCAAGGCCATGTCGTCAACGGTGTGTGTGATGGTTTCTTTTGCTCTATCATGCATATTTTACATTCTTTTACCATGGATTCTATATCACGATCAATTCCTGGCCACCAGACCCTCGATCGCGCAAACATTTTTATCTTCACTATTCCTAGATGAGTAGCGTAAAGTTCTTTAAGGATTACATTCTGCATGCATTTCGGAATAACCGCTCTTAAACCCCAAAATAGACATTCCTTTTCGACCGATAACTCTAATTTTTTCGTGCTTTTTTTTTTTTATCAAGTGATAAGTTTTTATTATTTGGCCATCCGCTTAACACATATTTACAAACTTGTACCATTGTGGGGTCTTTTTTCGTTTCCGCTGCTAGCATTCTATGTTTTAATGTTTGTATTTCATTATTAAAAAATTTAATATAGCTAAAATTTGTGTTTAATTCTAATAACATTATATCATTCTTATTATTATCCATCGGGAGTCTAGATAATGCATCGCAATTTGCATTGTGTTTAGATTTAATATGTTCTATAATGTACCTGAATCCCGATAGATAATACGCCCAACGTTGCAAACGATTGTCCGCCGTAATCGGAATTCCTTTTCGTGGACCTAGAATCAATTGCAAAGCTTTGTTATCAGTTCTGAGTATAATTTCTTTCCCAAAAATAAACTGATAAAAACGTTTAAAACCGAAAATAATTGCCATTGCTTCTTTGTCTAATATAGTTCTGTTAATTTCTTTCTTTTAAACTCTTTGAGATGCGTATGCAATTGGTTTTTCGGTCCTGTTAGTATATTTATGTGAAAGTATCGCAGAAATACCGTAATTTGACGCGTCGAACGCTAACACAATTTTTTCTGTCGGATCGTAGTGCGCTAGTATACGCGGCGATATCAGTTTATTTTTCAACTATGCGAGCGCTTCTGAACATTTTTCATTCCAATTATACTCTTCTTGATCTAGTAATACGTACAACGGCATTAATTTCTCAGCTCTATTTTCCAGAAATCGCGAATGAAATGTTACCAAGCCTAAAAATGAAGCCAACTCTTTTTGATTTTTCGGCTGAGGCGCGTTTATCATAGCTTTAATTTTAGATTTTGACTTGTGCAGCCCGTCTTCGTCTATGATAAACCCTAAAACTTCAATCTTATCTTGAAAAAATTTACTTTTATTTTTATTCGCTCTCAATCCACATTTTAAAAGTCTTTCCCAAACTTTCTCTAAATTTTTAATATGTTTGATCTCAGTGCGACCTGTAATGTAAATATTATCAATATAGGCGATTACGTTATCTAGTCCCCTTAAGCACTCGTCCATTTTTCGCTGAACGTCCGTAGGAGCTGGTGAAACACCCTCCGGTATATTTTTATATCGAAATAAACCTTTGTGTGTTACTATAGTGAGTAATCGTGAACTCTCTTTATCAACAGGAAACTGCATGTACGCGTGCGTTAAGTCCAGCTCGGAGAACAGAATGCCATTTTGATGACTCGAAAAAATTTCGTCTATCGTATGTAATGGGTACTTGTTCTCAATTATATATGGGTTAAGCGTTAGCTTAAAATCCCCACAAATTCTAATGTTACCGTTAGTTTTAAACACTGGCACTATGGGTGTAGCCCACTCGCTTATTTCCACTGGCTCTTAATGGCCCAAGCTTACCAAGTGGTCTAATTCTTTTTCCACAAGTGGCTTTAACGCATGCGCTACATGCCTACATTTCAACGCAACGGGTCGCACGTTATCTTTTAAATAAATGTTTGACTCGCTTTTATTGTATCTGCCTGGTGTATTGCTGAACAATTTATTATATTTATCTAAAAAATAGGTTTCCATGGATTCATGATCAATTTTATTTAAGCAATTAACGTTCATGGCTATAAAATTTAACGGCCACATTCCGAACGCGTGCAACCACTGTCGCCCTAATAAATCCGGTCCCGTACCCTTGAACACAAAACAATCTAAAACTCTTTTATCGCCGTTAAATTCGACTCGAACATTTTCTAATTTTTCAATAGGCTTCAATTCGCTACTACCATAAACTTTGAAATTTCTTTCCGTTTCAACCAAACTCGAACCTTTGAAAAATTTATTATAAGAATTCTCCGAAATAATAGTCGCGTGTGTACCTGTGTCAATCTCCAATTTGATCTAACAACTATTTACAAACATTGTTACGAACATAGGCCCTGACTCATTGTCGCTCACGTACCTTACATTCTTATCTGTATCGCTCGCAAAAATTTCAAAAAATTCTCTTCACACTGTGTCTTGTCTTCATCGTCGTCATCTTGCATCCTTTTAACCTTCTGGCGTGATAATCCGGGTTGATTTTTCTTGCACATCTTGATTAAATGTCCCTTTTTCCCGCAATGATTACATTCATAGTTTCGAAAACGACAATCTTTAGCCATATGGTTCGGCTTCCCGCAGCAATAACAGATGATGTCATGCTTGCCCGACTCCTGCTGTTTGTTTTGGTGCTGATAGTCTCTTGTAGAAGTTTTGTATGTGTCAGAATTTCTCAATAAATTTTTTCCTCCTTTATTCCAGTCCCTTGATTTCACCTTGGTTTGAATTTTGAACACTTCTGAGCCTTTACCACTTTTGTTATCTAATACTTGTTAAGTTTTCGAAGCATTCGTTTCGGCCGCTTCCCTTGCTACTGCCTCCTTAAATGCCACGTCATAGTCCAACTTATCTATTCGAAAAAGTGCTACTTTTGTTTCGTGATCCCTCAATCCACTTACGAGTTGATCTCTCATGGCAGTTGAGATATCAGAAAAATTGCAATGGGTTGCTAATTTTTTAAGTTTCGCAGCGAACTCCACCACTGTTTCACTAGCTTCTTGTTAAGCTACGTTAAAGTAACAACGTTCCATTATTTCTGATGGCTTCAGATTTAAATGTTCAGTCATCACTTTCACTAATTCAGCGAAGCTTTTCGAAGTTAGTTTTGCTGGGGACACTAATTGTTTAATCAAACAAAAAGCGTTTTCATCTAGCCGTGTTAGCATTTGTGCAGCTGGTTTTTCCTTTTTAACATCTTTAGCTATGAAGAACAACTCTAGTCTCTCCACAAACGTTTCCCAATTGTCTTTTTGCAGACAAAACTCGATGCGAATTCCCTCATCAGCCATGTTTTCCTCGGAGCCACACGAACTTTCTGCATCTGAAGATTCCAAACTGGTCTCACTGTTCTTTTCCGACTCCTTGTTTTCACTCGAGTTATCCTTTGACCCGGCTTCCTTTTCTAACTCTCGTTTTACCTAATCTTTCTCTTAACGTATCAAATTTTTCACTTATGTCGCACTCAATACCTCGATCCTGTAACTCTTTAACAATATCTTCTTTGTTAAGAGTTTGCACCCAAGCTAAATGTTTTTTTTTTTCGCTTTCCATAAATTAACGTTACTGCACCTTCCTACAGTATTTTACAAGCGAATCTAAAATGCACATCCTCATCGCCAATTGTGGTATACGCCGAGTACAATAAATGTAGGCTGATTTGTATAACTAGTGTTTATTGATAATAAGTATAAGTGTTACATAAGTTCGGAGCTTATAAGTTGAAGCTGTTAGTGCGAAGCCGGTCAACAATACACTGATCTCATCGCTCGGCTATCGCTCGCGTGAGAGTACAAACTCATCGCTTCTATATGTATATATGCGCAATATGATCAATACATCACAGTTGTTTCTATTAAGTATTACTTATTTAATTCTTTAAAATAATGTTACGTGAGCTTGTTTTTTTATAAATCAATTTAAATTTATGTACAGTTTATGCAACACATGTGTAATTCATCGCTTTCAAATCTTTTTCTTTCCAAGCTGATTCTGTTTTGTTTGGATTTCTTGTTTTTTGTTTGATTATATCTTCACATTTTTCAACCTTAATGACATTGATGTTCTCTTTTTCCGCAAACTAAAATTACCCACCAAAAATTAGTAACATGAATTTAAAGTCATCCATTATCCTGTCTTTTTCTTTTTTGCTTTCGACTACTTTTATTGTACATAGCACGTTTTTCCAAATTTTTAAGAAACTCCTCCTCCCGTAGTCTTTGTATTTCTCATTTAACTTAAAATTTGCACTGTTTATCTTTTTTAAGATTTTCTCGTTATCAATCAGTTCAGTTCTTTCTTTTCCTTGTATACTTTTCATTTATCTATAAATTCTATTTAAATTCCCATTTACCAATAAATTTTGCACTAAAACACATGTGTAATATATTACTGTACACGCTTTATACTATTTTTTTTTCTACTTAACATATTTTTTATCGATTTTTCACTTAACAGTCTTACTGAAAAGTAATTGTCACATACCACCAAAGAGACACGTAAAAAATCAAAAAAATAAGAACGAAACCAGCAACTCAAGTCACACTCTGCTACTATGTTAATAACAAATGGGCCTGGAAAATAAATACTTTAAGACATTTTTAATAACATACTTCAATTTATTAATACTTATTATTTTATATCTTATATGAGGCACCTTGTTTCGGCAATGATTACCTCTTTACTGAACATACGTGTTTTCATCGAATATACATCAATTACTTGACTTGAGAGCTCCTACGCATGCTCATGGTCTAGCGATGAAGTGCCGTGTGCGTCATTTCAAATGTACTTATATTCTAATATTATGTTATAAAGGGACCCACATTTACTGCAACAATTACCGGTGAAGCCATACGTATAATTATATGTATTTCAATAGAAGTAGCATTAATAAGAACTAAAGACTGCTATGTTAAACCTATAGTAAGCAATAATGAAACCACTACGTTCCTCATACCTTAAGGTAGCTTGAGTGGTTGGTGCTGTACCTAGGGTAGAATGCCATAAGGGTACCTTCAAAATCAACGCTTTTTGACGGTAAATTTTCCAATAAATATGTTTATTTTGATAAAGCCAAAATACAAGATCAAGAAATTGACAGAGAAGTGCTATGAAATTATAATTGTGAAAATTGAAAAATGTTGCGAAACACCTGATATTTATGGTAATTTTCTGCATGTCAACGTCGCTGCCGATATATATATATATATATATATATATATATATATATATATATATATATATATATAGTGATTTACGTCAGGCTCTCTTGTAGAGGCACTACTTAGGGCACTTAGCACTTGGGATTGGAAAGGAATTGAAATGGGACTTAAAGGGGGGAGGGCCCTGACAACTGCTCTGCGATCTCCCATGACGATTGTTATGTGGATCAGAAAAACCCCTGAAAATATCCTGTGGGAAAAACCTTATTCGAAGCAATCTGATGTATCACGGCACATATAATTAAATATGGATAAATATAGTTATACCTGCTAGCGTAGTCATTTGATACATTAAAATACATCCGTTTTGAATTAATCTTTTGTTAAAAACTGTGTGAAAATGTATAATGTTCGTGCGACTGTGAGAAAACAAACAGGAAAATTCATTTAGCGTGGCCAGAAATGCTAAATCGATAAATTTTTAGTAACCACTGTAGATTATAAGGGGATTCATAATCATCCACAAATTAAGGTTAGAGTATCATTGTTTTCAATTTTTATAATAAGATGATGAAGTAAACATCATACTTTTTGTGTTTATTAACGAATTGTTAAGACTAATAAAACTACTAGTAATAACTTATTACAAAAACATGCAATAATTGAAAAAGAGACATTACCCAAAAAAATGTGGTATTCTACATGCTTAAAACCACTGTCTCTTCGAAACGTAATGAACAAAACTTGCACAGGAGTAGTCTGCACATGGCATATTGAAAAAATTGCTTTTGTAAAAATATTGTTGTTGTAGAGACTGGAAAAAAATTAAATAAGTACTACTAGAATACAAATCTTAAATCAGATATTGGTGAGTAACTTGTAAATCAATTGAACACAAAATAAGTACATATTTTTAAATGACAATCTTTTGAAATCTTAACAGATATGTTTGATGCAGGTATTGGAGAAACTGAAATAAATATGTATTTATTAGCTTTAAATTGCAATACATATGATGCTAAATTATTAAAACGGAACAAAAGAGTAGTGGGCCAGAGAGTGATAAGATTGGCTAAAGAATCTTGTGTCACAGCCTTGCAGGATGAAAAATGAGCCAGAATTAAGTACCAAAAAAAGAAGAAAGTTTCGTTCAGCAGAAGAAAATTTTCGTGATTAGTGTTTCCATAAATATTGTACGTTCTCGGTTTTCTGTATTGTCAATTAATTTTTGACGAGAATGAATTCGTTTTTTTTCTAAAAATTTTTATTGTAATTTTTCTTTAAAGTACACGAAACACTTAATAAACATACAACGTGTATTAAATTCAAGTCATACAATTAGTTTTTAATACAAACTTACTTTTCACACACGTAGTTCTATAGAAAGAAGTATCTACTGGTTGTTATAAATATTTTGATGGCCCTAACAAATCATCTGTCGTATAAAAGTTTTATGAAAAAATATGTTGTTACGATATGTTCTCTGAGTTGTTCTGGAATGACCTTTTACCATGTATTTCCCACTTATTTATTATTGTTCCGTACATAGTAATACCTTGGAAAAGAGTGTTATTGATCCTTTCTACTTAATCAAGGAGCCCACTAATCTAATAGCTTCAATCAATGCTGCATGCATAAAGAAAGACCGTCAAAACAATGGCTTTAGTGGTACTTGCATCGTTATTTCTTGCATCGATACAAGTTATTTGACAGATTATTCATTATAGTTTCAACCAAAGTTATCCGTCAATGATAGGATATTTTAATAGAAAAGTTATTGCTTATGCTAATCGTAAAAATCATTGCAAACAATGCCGATTGAAAAAGGAAAAAAAATCACGATTGCAGATGCAACCACAGAGGTTCTTCGAAGGCAATGGAGGCAGACATGGCTGTAAAACTTATACCGAAGAATAATGAGTAACTCCAAGAAAATTGTAGAATTGAGACAATCATTGGTGATGACAATGCATATTATAGTGCATCTTTGAGACGGTTATCACCTTACAGAAAAATTAAGTAATCTGATTTTAATCATACAAAAAATACATTTAAATCCAAGTTGTATGACATAAAACTAATACCCTTCCTTAGCGAATACTATTCAAAAGCCTTTACTTTGTGGATAAAGAAAAGGGGTATAAAGTAAAAGGAAAAGTTGAATTAAAAAATATTGTGTCGCATGCATTTGGAGAACACGAGAAGTGCGACTCTTTGTGTAAGGAAGAAAAGGATGGTGCACATGTATACAAATATTTTAAAGATGGAAAATGTCTCATGAATATAGCTCTACAAGATAAGTTGGAGAAAATAATGCAGCCGTTCATAAATAACTCTTTACAAATAGCACCATGTGCGAATCGCTTAATAATACAGTCATGTCAAAGCCTCCCAAATCAGTATTTTAAGGTGGTTCCAAATCTTATTGTTTCCAAGTATCTATAGCTGTATGCCAAAAAAATCCTCGTCATACTTTTATTGTTTACTTGAATAAACAACTAAAGCTGTCTCCATAAAGTTCTATGGTAATTTATTACAAAAGGAAACAGGATCAAAGTTTTCACGAAATTCAACATAAGATATTAATACCAAATAAAAGAAGACATACGATTTTAAAAAAGGAAAGAAATTCCAAAAAAATTCTATTGGAAAATTGCGAAGGAGTATCATATAAGTCAGAGTATGGTTACCTAATCACTTCCCAATTGATTGACGAAAGCATCTTGATTGGTAATAATTAGTATACCTATTACAGACTTTTTTCCAATATTCATTGGACACTACTTTTTTATTAGTAGTTAATTTTTTCATGGAGAAATCTGAATTAGTTACATTTTATATTAAAACAACTGGTTTTGCGTTAACAGACAAAATAGTTCAGGTAATTAATTGTATTTTTAAAAACATTGTTTTTGCATTATATTTTTACTTTTTTTATAGATTCCTGCTGTGTGTGAAACTAAAATTTTTATATAATGACAAATAAGCGAATGCAACTTTAAGGATCTGATGTGACGGGAATAACTACTTATGATAGAAAATGTACGTGAAAGGTGAAGCTGTTAAAACTGTTTTTACTAAAAAAGCTTTTAAGCAGTTTTTATTTTTTTTTAAATCAATAATGAAACAATGTATATTGATAGCACATAATGGAGATGTATTTGATGTACCACGAATTATTAATTTAGCTAAGCCGTTAAATTTTTTCAATGAATTAACATTGCTTGTCAAAGGTGGCTGTGATACTCTTCTTTACTTTAAAATTTAGAGATCAAAGATTTCAGTGCTGCTCAACGTAAAAAAAAACTTAACTTTTAAACAAGAGTCTTTAGCACTTGCCTCTTTAAATAAAGAAGTTTCAAAAGGCGCTTATGATGCGTTGAACAACGTATTTAATTTACAAAAATTGTTTAAAAACATATGTATTAATCAGAATACCGTTATGAAAAATATTTTTAGTATTGAATTAATAATAAATAAAAAAAAAGGTTACAAAAAACCAAAAAAAATTATAATTCTTTAGCTCAATTTACTATGTCAAAGAGTATGAAAGGAAAAATGTCAAAGACTGGTATTACTAAAACAATACTTGAAAAAGCTTATGAAACAGGAGGTTGAGTTGGTTTAACTATTTTTTTAAGCGAAAATGTTAACAACAAACCTAGAGTTACAAGAAACAAAAAAATAATTAAATCTTTTTTCGATTACATAAATAAAGAAAAAAAGAAGTCGCTATGAATACGTTCTTTTATGAATGTTATCATTGTCATGATAAATGTTTATCATGTTTCCCAAAACTATTTGTTTTTTTATTATTATATTGCTGAATTCAACTAACAGCAATCACCAATTATTTTGAAACAATTATTTATCTGAATGCTATTATTATCATGAGTTAACGAACATTTACTCATTTACATTTTTTCCAACTCATTTGAATTTCACGTATGAAGGGGGCTGTTGCCAGACTTATAGAGCATGCACACCGACATAAGCAGTCAAAGAAGCCCGATTAAGATTTCATCCTTTTCTTCCGAATTTTTCTGAAGTTAAGTCACTGACCCTGTATTTTAAAGAATTTAATAGATTCTTTGTAAAAAAATGTATAAAAATCATGCTTAATTTTTCAGGTCAATGAAGGATTTCCGAAGATATAGTCGATTTTGTGACCACTGTCCATAATAGTAGATGTTAAATTGGTGAATTTTTAGTAGCGATTTCTGAAAAAACTAAGTCTTTGACCCCAGTATTTTGTCATCGCAAATACATTTGACATACTTTATTTACATAACTCCAGGATTTTAGAGGTTTTTATCAAGCCGATAAAAATCGCCCAAGCCACCTTAAATACGCATATTAAGAATGTACAATTAAAAATTACGTGTGATCTTGTTTTTCCACAGTGATATCAAATAAATGATGAGTGACACCAAGTATCAGGTACTTCAATAGAAGTGAAATCATCCAAGGTCTTGGGACCCATATCAAAAGCTACATTGTACTGTGTCAAGCCATTAAATAGTGGAATCCATACAGCCAGAAACTTGGAAAAACTAAGAGATGGCATGATTTTCCTGATTCAGAAAAACTCACTCTTTAATTATTTAACCCATGATTTGCATAGCCAATCAACCAGTCACAAAAAAAGCTTCATATTTAAACTAGTAAGCGAAGAATCTCTCAGGAAATAAGCCGGATCAACATGGAAGTGAATCTAGAATAGACTAACTGAATTAAAAACTACAAGAGTCCTACATCAACCTTATTGACGGTCTGTACGAATAATCAGAGCTATATGAAACATCTTTGCAAATTTTCTACTTTTTCTTGGTAAAAGATCTAATAACAGTCGCAGACCTGAAAACATAACTCAGTTTCATTGAGAAGATGTTTAATCTCAATTCCCTCAAAACTCTTGTCACAATTAAGCATTGTTCAAACAGAAAACGCTAAAAATTTGAGAAAGAATTCCGTGTACACTCTATTTTGAAACATCAATCGAATGAGAAATGAGAAACATTGAAAAATCGAGAAAACATCCCATCCCCTCCAACTATTACGAATGCAACAATTATAAGCACCGCAGCTGCTCAAACCACTCCCAGTATTAATGAATAAAAGTACAACCACTTTTTTGCAATCCAGTAGTTTACACGTCTCACTAGTATGTATTGTACACAACTGGACTTTACTCCTTAAAATTCCATAATCATTTTTATTGGTGGAGGTTTCTGAAAATTTATAATAAATTTAGTAAGCAATCATTATATAATCAGTTTTAATCTGCAACATTATAAGTCTTATGTATGCGCATAATAATAAATTACAAGTATTTTAAGAAAAATTTATTTAACCTGATATTTGTTAATACACTTACTAAAAATTTGTTTTATTAGAAAAATTATGATCATTGAATTACTAACATTTTATTATAAGTTAAATATTACTATGCATCATTCTTGTGCTAAAACAATATACCTAGCGCACTGTTCTCAGGTCATCATTAAAGGCTCTAGAACTGGTTTTAAGAGGGGGATGACAGGATATAACCAAGCTAAAATATATAGAAAAATGTCATTCTTCTTTCTCTCTCTTTCTAATTATTAAACCTAGATGAAAGTTTTTGTTACTATTATAAAAGCATTACAATTATAAAAACTAATAAGATTAACATTTAGATGAAGTGACTAATTCAAAAAAATACAAGTAGTAACAAGTTTCTCGAGTACTATTTTTTACTCAACAGTAACCGTCATGAAATAGTTATTGAGTATCAGTGCAGTAGCAAGCAGAGATCCAAAGACTTAATGACTAAATATTTTTACGCAGTGAGCTGTTCCCAGTTCTTCATTCAAGGTCCTAGCAACCGTTTTTGGAGGAAGGTGTTATATCAAAGCTGTACTCGACGTACCTTTTTTTTAACTTTCTTTTTGTATTTCTCTTTTCTCTATAAATTTGCGTTTTGCAGATGAGCGCATTGCCATTGCACATAAGTGGACGCTGGAACTATGATGCGACATCTTGAATAAAAGTCTTTAACATAACAATTGTTAATAATTTTCACAAGGCAGGTTTTTACCAATCTCTTTCACACGAAACAGCATATTACATCAAGAAACTTGTAAAACAATACAAATTTTTTATTTTAATATTCGCATTCCAGTTTTATCAGTGACCAAGCGCCCCATTCATTATTATTTACACGAAAAAAAGCTGAATAAGATGGTGAACAATGATCAGTTGACGTATATGTACACACACACACGCGCGCGTACGCACATACACAAGCCACACACACCCACACAACGCACGATGAGGTCAAAGTAAGAATGCAAATTTATTAGAATTTTTTTATGAAATTCATATATACTCTCACCGTAAGTGTTTTTTTTTCAATGTTCTTACCCTTCTAAAAATAGTTCGTATTTACTTAATGATAAAGATTCATTGAAGATCAAACTAAAAATAACCTGTTTAACTTTCAGCATTTTTTTCTTGTCCATCCCTTTGAAATTCTTCTTTTGAGATAGAGTATTATATTCTGAGTGAAAATCACTTCCTCAATATTTATTTTAACTTTTTAATTTATCAGCACGTTTTTATACCACTCTCAAGGTAGTGCTATAGCATGCTGGTTTTTTTCTCTTAAACTCATAATAGGCTTAATAATTGCATCTTGTAATGTATATAAAAAAACATAACTTACTACTTAATCAAATTATCTCATAATTGATCAAAAAATCACGTATTATACTATATAATATTTAAACAATTGACCTCAATGGTAGCCCTAATAACAAGAAAAATAGTAAAAAACATTTACTTCTTTTTATAAAAACATAATAAATATTTCAATGAAGTTAACCATTTTGCCTCCAACCTAGATGATACGCAATGTTTAAAACAAAAAAGTTATGTGCAATAAAAAATGTTTTTTTAAAAATGTAATGTACATATTTAAATGCATGTGTATTCACGTACCAGTGAAATGTTATAAAGTTACAAATTCAGTTTTTCAAATAAAAGTAGTCATTTAAGAGAAATTTTTTAAAATTAAATACGTTTGATAAAACATATACGTAAAAATAATTTTAATGTTCAATATTACAGTATCATTACATATAAGACGTCTCTTGCGCACTCCGCATGTCAACCTTCTAATTTTAAAATATTAGTTAAATACTGTATTTCAGTTTGCCTTTTTAAGTTTAATGAATACAAAAATTGTACATTTTTTAATATAAATGAATTTTTAAAATTAAAGGAAAATTATGTGAAAATATAAACTCACTTATACTAAGAAAACAATAGTTACAAAAGAAAACAGTACTATAAATAAATTTTGGTGCCCTGTATTTGTCAACAATAAACGCATATTAATAATAAATATTGATTCTAATGATAATAAATGTGATTATTTTAAACTTTTTAAGAATGTTGAACATTCATTAAAATATTCTGGAGAATTTGAGACTGTCAGAAAAGAACTACTTAACATTATTGGTAACAATAGACATAATGTATCTTCTCGTTTTTCTTTAAATGATAGAATTTTTCAAGACAATTTAAAGCCAACACGAGTTTTTCTTAAAAATAACAAACACATTTTGATTACTAAAGCAGACAAAGGTAATATCACTGTTGTCATTGACAAAGAAACTTACAATAATAAAGTAGAAGAATTATTAAGTGATGATGAATATTATTTACAGCTAGAAAATAATCCTTTAAAGCAATTAATTGAAGATACAAAAAATTTTCTAAGCAAGTAGGATCAATACGGTATTTTTAATAAATTAAATAAGTTTGATAAAGATATTTATAAAAAAAACTTATTTAAATGCTACGGACCAATAAAAATACACAAAAAAGACTGATTTTTTCATTAAGAATATTCCACTGGCGAAATCACACGTAAGAAATAGTTATGAGTTGAAAAATACATTAAAAGATATTATCATTTTACCTGGTTACACTCTTGTTAGTCAAGATGTTGTTAGTTTATTTACTAATACCAGTGATGAATCATAAATGCAATAAAACATTTTTTCAAAATTGAATGGTAAAATCAATGCTTCTCTCAATGAATTTTGCACGGGTGTGTCTTTGATTTTAAATTTAATTTTTTTCCATTTCAACAACAAATTTTATAAACAAGTTTTTGGCTCTCTAATGGGCATTTCCTGTAGTCCAGTACTGTGTGATGTTGTAATGCGTTTGCTTGAAATTTCATGATTAGAGAAGTTATGTTTTGATGTTCCACTGTATGTGCGGTATGTGGATGATATTCTCATATGTGTGCCTACTAAATATATTAACTATACTTAAAACATTTTTAATATCTATTGTCGAGAATTACCATTCACTTTTAAGAGACCCAACAACAACAGCATTAGTTTCTTCGATTTAAAAATTGTCATTCAACAAAATAACGCAGTGCTAACTAATTGGTACCAAAAACCCACACATTTAGGCCGATATTTGAATTTTCTCTCCTACCATCCAATACAACATAAAATAAGTATCATTTACATATTAGTTGTCTTTTTCATTAAATAAGCAGACACTCAATTTCACAACAATAATTTAGAATTAATCAATAAATTTTTACTAGCTAATAACTATCCTCAAAAATTTATTTATACATTAAAAAAAAAAGAGTAAATACCTTTAAAAACATGAACATGATTGACATTTGCAATAGAAACAATAATAATTATAAACTAATCTTATCATTACCGTATATTCCCTACTTGCGTGGTCCTATTAAATATTTTCATAAGAAGCTTCCCATTGGTCTTGTATACAGTTTGAACAATAAATTGAATTCGATCTTTTCACTTGGAACAGATATAACCGAGCCACTCGATAAAAACAATGTCGTTTACCACATACCATGGGTGAATTGCAACCGCTGTTATGTCGGTCAAACATCATGAGCTGTAAAATTAAGAATGGCAGAACATAAAAGAGGCATAGAGAAAAAAAAGGACATATCTGTACTATCACAACAGAGCATTGAATTTACACACGACTTCAATTTTGATAAAATAAAAATTTTAGACACAGAACAAAATTATAAAAGCGCCTGTTTTCGCAAATGTTAAATACACTTATTTCAACAATAACATTAATAGACAAGATACAGAAAATTTGCTACAAGTCTTTCGTTAAGTCAATTAAGAAAGAAGACTAACTTGATGTACATGATTTGAAGGCCCGTTTTATTTATGGTATGAGGAAAACACAATTTGTTTACGTTTGTCTCACAAGAAACTGCTTGCGATTCTTATTCAATTGTATTATGTACGTCTACTGTGTCATTTGTGTATGTGCAGGGTACAAAAGCAACGAAACTTGAAACTCTGTCTACATTACGATCTTACATCCCCTTCATAAGAGTCAGAGGTATATTATACACTTTACTTGATTTGCGTTTATTGTATTTACTAAAATTTGTACTGTAAAGAATTTTTTTATTACTAATAGATTTTTGTACTTGATAAGGGCCGGGACATGGTCCAAACGGCTGAAACGTCGTTTTGTTTTTTAATAAATACAAAATTTGACAGTATCACCATTGAACGTTATTTTAATTATTAACCAACTGTTATTAGACATCTTATATTATAAATGAATTTATTTTTCATACTTAAGGTGGTTCTTCACCTAACCCATTTACTTAAACTTACAGGGAAACTTGGAGGGATTATTATTTAAGTTATAAGGCATCTTCTCTTATAATTTCAAGTCCCTTTATCAGGCAAATTTTTCAAAACAAGTCAGTCAAAAAATGCACTTTTAACATGTATTCTTATGTAGGTTACTTTTCCATACTACGATATCATGTAATATCTCGTAAAGTAGACTTAACATCGTAATAGAAAAAGTTTGTAGTGAAAGAAGAACTTTTCAGCTTTCTAATAATATAATAAAAGTATGGACTAATCAGGGAAATAGTATACGATATGTAATCGTAAACGTAATCAGTTATCGATCATGCAGAAATCGGCAGCAACGTCTGCTTGAGTAGGAGCGTACATGCCATTTTCAGAACCTTGCATCAAAAAAAAATTTTTTCATAACTCTTACTCTGACTTTATTAGCATGTTTATTTGTATGTAAATGCAATGATTTTATAGTTAAGTGCCAGTAAAACATATTTTATGTTGCAAATAATACGCTAATCGAAAATTAGAAAACCACAGGGTCCCGTGTCGCTTTGATACGGCACCATCGTGAAGAACCACCTTTATTGGTTATTTTAATGTATGACTTATTGAGGATTAAATTACGATTCTCAGAATTGTATGTGACAAAAAAAATTAGGTTTTTTTCCACCAAAATGAAATAATAAGTTACCGTTGTAAATGAAACTGCTTTTTTTGAACCTCCTGGGGGATTAATAAAAAAATTTGAAAACTGGCATGGACTAGTATAACATTTAGTATTACTTAACAAAAGAATGACCAGTTATAAAACATTGTGTTTACCATTAGATTCAAGCAATATATAAGCTTTGTTCTTGGAATGTGAATTTAAAAACAGAGATTAAGAGAAGAAAATTTGATCATATATATGGGCGAGATTTCTATGATTCCCAAAAAAGCCGTAGAAATAGTTGGAAAAACAGTATATGATTTATACAATACTTATATTGATTTTGGTGATAAAATAATTTTTTTTTTCTACCCAGTTACCATGACAGCCTACTGGCCTAGTCACTGGGGCCATCCACTCACCACCTATGTGTGGAGGTGTATTGCCACACCCATTCCCAATTTTTTTTCACTGAAATCATACCTGAATCCATGGGTACAGTGTGGGTGTCTCCATTGGAACACCTTGCCAGTTAAGCAGACACTCTCTGCACCAATGGTGCATCAGATCCACTAGCCACTGAGTAGCCTTTCCCCAGAGAGGACTCTATATTCCAGGGCGTCCACTCCTTACTGGTTAAGCCAGCACTCTCTGCTGAAGCATTTTACCTAGGCCTGAAAGCATAAGGGGCAAGAAAAAAACCCTGGAATTACTGAAGGAAAATTCCGCAGAAAAACTCGCCCCAAAACAGCCGGGGTTACGTAGGAACTTTTCTCGATGAAAACAGTTTTTTGAAAAAATCTGTATTCACCGGGAATCGAGTCCACGATCCCTACAACTGCGTTGTATCAGTAGCAAGAACGCTTACCACTGAGCCAACGCCGCTTCATGATGAATTAGTTGTTTTAGGAGGAAAATTAGACAGATTCTTCCAGTTTCAATAATTAGTAACAGAAGCATGATTGTACAAAAAAGTATCAAATCATTAATTATGTCTTTAAACATTTCTGCGTATTTTAAAATGAAATATTAATTTTCTTTTCCTCGACAGAACATTTTTTAATTCATTATCATTACCTATTATTTCAAACAAAAAATAATTTTCATGAATCTCAAGGACGAAATTTTAATAAAATTAAACTATGTTTGAGAAGACTACTGTTCTCGCATAGTCAATTACACGTTAGGTTATGAAGGTGCCAAAGTGAAAATGAAATTTATATTTGCATAGAATGAGATGACAATTTTTCATAAAAAATATTGTTTAGAAAGAATCTATTGAGATTAATTATTTTGAGGTGGATAAGAAAAACTCATTTAATACATCAGCTAAAATTGTAAACTGTACGTTGTACCATTGCATAGATCATTCAAATAGTTAAGAAAGGTACAAAATCAATGAAAATATTATTTAAATATTGTTTTATTACATAGTAAAGTAACCTTCAGTAATTATTTTGTAATGCTTACTTTTATAAAAAAAAAAGATAAACTTTATTATGAAACATAGATATTAATTCTTCTTATACGGTTAAGGTCTATCAATTATATTTATTTTTAAAAAAATTTCTCGCAAATGACTACCTTGATTGGAAGAAAAAAATTTGTATCATTAAATCTTTAAATTGGAATCTGAGTATACATGCATTCAAATAATATGTACATCAAGTTTTTAAAAAATGTGGAGTTTTTATTGCACATAATTTTTTTGTTTCAAACATTGCGTATCATCTAGGTTGGAGACAAGATAGTGAACTTTATTAAAATATTTATTATATTCTTACAACAAGAAATATATTTTTTTACTATTTTTGTGGTTAATAGGGCTACCAGTGAGGTCAACGGTTTGAATATTTTATAATATTATTCGTTGTTTTTTGATTAAGTATGAGAATACTATAACATGTTCTTTTTATATATATTAAATGATGCAATTATTAAACCTATAATGGATTTAAGAGAAAAAAAAATAGCGTGTTGTACTACGGAAAAACCACCAAATAATAAAGTTTAAATAATTATTGAGGGAGTGGTATAAAGTATCTGAAAACGGTAAAAACAAATAATGAAGCATTGCTCAGACTATGTATGCTATTAATAAATCATAATTTTTCACATAGGCTTGGAGGTAAGAAGCAAAAAGTCTTACTCACATTATAGTACTTTTTCTCAAAAAAAAAAATTGTGTGATTTAACCTAATTACTTTATTTTGAGTCCTCAATAATAAGTCTCCTGAATTTCTAGTTTAAAAAAAAGTAGCTTACTTTAAATTGCGTCAATGGAGCAATATTTTCTGAAAAGTTACACGCTGTTGACGGAATACTTTTTTGTACTTTTAAATATGTTATTATTGTTTTGTGATAGTGGTATACTATTTCCAGAGAATATAGAATATACTCTTGTTGCATAGAAGGCCACATCGGCCGTTTTCGCGTCCGCAGTATTTTCTCTTTAAATTTTAGTTAGCCCCCTAAAAGTCAGGCGGCTTTAGTGTTGGGGGGCAACCGAGTAACTCACCCATGGATGCCGATAACTATTACCTTCCAAGCAGCACGGCAAAATGCCTGATTATTAGTATCCTATATATTACTGATTTTTAATGCGAAACTACTGAAAAACACGTCCAAACTATAATTAATTAAGAAAATATCGGTAATGAAACTATAAAGAAAAGTTATACATTAATTTTTTTCAACATGCATATCAAAAGCTTGTGCAGAGGCACCTCACCAAATTCTACAAAATCTTCTAGCAGATCTGTATACTCGTTAGTTCAGAGGTAGAACTTTTGTTTTCAAAGCCAAATTTTTTGGGTTCAATGCACTTCTTCAAGCTTTTTTTTATTTATTTTTGTATTTTCTTTTGAAGCGTACAAAAACTTTTAAAATCATTTTTCTGTCTAATATTTCTTAAATAATACTTGTATTGAATATGTTACGTGTATTTTTTATCGAAAAAAAACGAAAACTGTTTATGGCACATCCTAACACAAGTTAATGTATATTGCAAAATAAGACTCTTAAATATAGACACGAGCGCGGAAAAAATGATTACGTAGTAGAATATTTCTGTAAATTTAATGAATCAAATGGTTATTCCTGCATAAGGTTTTCGAGTATTTTAATGATTCTTTAATGAATACAATTTTTATGAAAAATAATGCAGTACGTTACGGAGCCACTGTTATTTTCTCTAACTTTCAACTATTATATTTACAAAATTGGATGGTCGAAAATTTTGACCGTCATTTGATATACATAACACTTATGAATCATTTTCTTTACCATAGAAACCACCTTAATGTCTGAAGATATGGACGGCAAAAATTTATGGGAAAAATTGATATAAGTTTTATAGAAGATTGCAAAAAAAAAATGCTTTATTATAGCTAAATTTGATCTTCTTTTTCAGAGAAAAATCCTTTAATTAATAAAACATTTTATAATTATTATAAGATATTAAGCAAGAAAAATTAGATTATTTCAAGGGACAAACAAATGCTAAATAACTAAAGTTTGTTCCGATATGTATGGCAAAAGTATTAATTTTTTAAAACATAATGATATACTTCCTTTTCATAATAAGTATACTTACTTTTTAAATAAAAAAACTTTAAATCATGTTAAGAAAATATAAGGAAATGTCACATCATAGATCATACTACTTACCACACATCATACCACACGTCTAGATAAACGCTACTTACTTACTAACTTACAAAAGTTATGACAAATCTAATAGGGATATTTATATAACTTCCCAACTTAATTTCCTAGTAATATCAATGACAGTTTATCGCCACAATAACTTTGTTTCAACAGCTGTTTAACTAAGGGTGTAACTAAAGAAACTTAAATAAAATTGTATGAAAATACGTATTTCACGATCAAAGATGAGTAGAGATTTATAAATTTTACTCATCATAATTGCTTTTAACTGTAGGCTCAGCTCCAAGAGTTATCAATGAACATATGTTCCTTTCATCTTACTTTAATACATTATTTTAATCGCTCTGATGGGTAAGGCTTATGTCTCTGGTGGGATTAAATTGCAATCCTGGGTTCGATCCTTATTGCCGTCAACATTTTTTTTTCAATAAGATGGATGATTCTGTTTCAATTTCTTATTATAAATTTTATTTTAATTAACGTACGTTGACAACCCTTTTTTTGTCGAATACTTTATAATAAATACTTTTTTAATGCTGCTTGAATTAAATGATTTGTTACTTGAATATTTCATGTTAACAATGCTATTCCGTTATTTTGTAACTTAAAACAAATAATTTTTGAGAATACTAAGATAAATTAAACGTTTTAAAATTCGGAAGAAATTATAAACATCCAACTAAGGTACGAGACAAAAAGCCGCAGACACAAAAAATTCTAATTTTATGTGAATAATATTAAAAACAATCATTGTTGAAAATTGCCTTATACACCCAATTATATATAAATATTTGTCCAGATATATACATTATATATATATATATATATATATATATATATATATATATATATATATATATATATATTAGCTTGTATTAGCATTTCTAATTAACATCTTGTGGTTATTGACACCTCGGTATGCAAAAGTTATATTGTGTACAAAAAAGAAACCTTCTTACAAAAAATACATTATTACCGTAATTTTATTTATATAGTTATTAAAATCGGTTTTTAATACAGAATTTTTACGCAGACAAAAATAAGTTTCACCAATTATTGGTGTTTTTGTAACTATGACTACTAAATATTTGAAATTACAGCTCAATTCACACTTTTAATTAGTTCATAACTTTTTTTTTTCCTAATGATTTAGCCGTTTCAAATAAGAAAATTGTTATTTAACATCGTTAACGAGCTTGCAAAATTTTTACAACAAGTAGCTTATGTTTGAGAATCTTAAAATATATTATTATAATTGAATTTATTAATTTTAAAGAATCCAAGCTTAAAGTTTTAAAGCTGCAAGCACATGAATATCGGAAAATAGTTTAAATACTATATGGATTCAATAGAAAGTACTGTTTTAAGTCATAGAAACATCAAATATTGAGATAATCAATAGGTCGGTCTTACAAAATTTTATGTGCATATTAGTGTGGATGTGTTCGAGAGTATCTTATTTGTCTAATTATTCAATCAGTCGTATCTCAGACACTTTTTGACCTACTTTAGTAATTATAATTAATGTAGAAAAAAATCATAATATAATTTTATTTTACGAATTAATTTATAAATTTAATTATGCAACGTTTTTTAATTTTTTTTTTGATAGTTGCTTTGATTAATACATTTAAGGTTTATAAATTATTCAGATGAATACAAGTCCCTAATTTTTAATTTTAATTTTATTCTCAATATGATTTTATTTCGTTCAAACAGAAAATAGATTTACTGTCTATTTTCTTACATTCCATAAATTTTAATTGGATAACTATTTTGATCCCCTTGACAAACTTTTTTACTCATCTGGCGTTGAAATATTTACATTTAAAGCGTGACTACAATTAAGGGGGTTACTGTGGTACAATGTGCGTTAAACATTTAGTGTAACGAGATCCAAGCTGATAGTACACCCTTCTCTTTCTGTAACGATGAATTCTTATGAGTGAATGTACTCGCGCATGCGCAGTTGTAGTCTAGTCATCTGTTTGCTTTGTTTTCATCAAACTTTTGGTAAAATGTGCTAGTTTACATTACAACATCTTATAAACTATAAAGATAGGCCTTCTGAAATTCGGGACAATGCTTCTTAATATAGTGAGTTTTAGCATATTAGTTTTTTACGAGAATCTATAGCAATTAAAACGAGTTCTATTAGAACACGTACCTTTGGCAGCAAGCTCGCGACAACCTCTCCATAAGAATCCGTGTATAACAGAAAAACTTTTTTTTCTTTTAGAGAGACCTTTTTTTTCTTAAAGATTTTATTTCTCAAAAACTACAAAGCTAGTTCCTTTAAAATTTTGATATGATATGTGTAGTGTATAATAAGTGCCTCATAATCTATAAGATATAAATGTAGATAGGTTTGTCTTTGGTGATCTTCTACGAGTGTTTGTTGATAAATAACGTTGGGTTTCAGTTGAAGACTAAAACATTTAATTTGCTCTTTTACATAACTTAATAAGGTTCACGAATTATTTTTTACTGCAAATTAAGCAGTACAACGTTCATTAATAGCTATTCAGAGTGTAAGGAAAATGTGTGGGTTCTTTAAATGGACAGAAATAAACTTAGGCTCATTTTTTATTCATGAATGAATTCAACGTAATTTTCAATCAGTCGGTAACATAAGGTGCTTACTGTCCAAGTTGTTTTTTAATAAATGATTAACGAAGCCTATCAAAATATAACACAGTGAGCTTACTGGTTACTTTATTAATTTAAATTTTCGTTTCAGTCTGCAAAAAAATAAGAACATTACAACGTAGGGATGCAATGATGACCATGTAAATTTTAGTTGCAGCGAGAGCCACACTTCTAAAGGGTCTAAAAAAAACATTTAAATTGCAGCTTCCCTCCTCATAGTGCTATGGGACGAAGCCTACTGTGTTTTTTAAGCTCACTCGGTACTCATCGTAAGCTCGGTGTGCACGCTTAATTTTTAGTTTGTTTGTATTCTGCAATTTGCGAAGTGAAACTTTTTATGTTGGATCGTTAACAGCCGCAGAAGTGGAAATATATTACGAAAAAACATAGCCACCCATTCTGCGGTCCAAGCTTTCTCCTCAATATTCTCTCTTACACACTCCCTCCCACTCCGTCTTTCTTTCTCTCGCAGCGCGTGCCACTCTACTGTCTACTGCTCTGTCTCTCTCTCTCTCTCTCACACACATGTACTCTGCGTACTTCTTTCCCCTCACGCTGCTACTATACCTTCATATATATATATACATGTATTAAAGGTATGTATGTTTTTTGCTACGGCTAAACCGATACGCTTGCTCAAGCTGAGGTATAGGTATGGAGAAAAGAGAAAGGAAAAGAAACACAACAGCTGTACCCATACTAAACGCAAAATATACGTATGTTTTGTTATGGATGTCAGCTAGCTATAGCTTGAAACGTCAATGTCCTCACATCCGCGCCAAAAGGCGCAAATTCAGGTGGTCATCAGCACCATGCTACTACGAATCACTCCTTAATACTCCTAGACAATTGCAACAATACTGTATCAGCTCTATTAAGCTCGGAACCCCTACTTATATGAAATTCTACAGGGGTCATCACTACTTCCAACACAATGGCAGTGAAAAGCTATATAAAGAAGAGAACAACGCCCAATCAGCAGTGGATCAACAACCTACAGTGTAACTAGACGTAAGCCTTTAATAAAGAATACACTAAACGGGATATTGTCTCCTTACGAGATACACGTGATGGGAATGTCTCCTTACCTTATTTACCTAAACGGCGGAAAAGAACCCTTACGTGGACATTAGGAATATAAGTCTCCTATACTTATATCTGTAACATTGGTGGCAGTGGAAACCGTCATTTGGATAAGTTCGGTGTCTTTGGACGTAGACCATCAACCCTTAAGCTGATCAGAACAGGTAAGTAGACATCATAAGGAATTAATTACTACCTATCATTGCCCCCCCCCATAATTGCCCTGGTCACACCTCGTCAACTTAATAAGTTATTAGCTGACACTATGACAGAGTTGAAAAAAACTATACAAAGCAGCACGGCTTTCGGAGAACAAAAGAATAAACAGATTGGCAGGCCAGTGAGAAAAGGACTCCCCAATGACCTAAAACTTAAAATACCCCCCAAACAACCAAATACTGAGATGACACCAATAATAGAACATTGTTCGCAAATCCAAGCATGCGACACTTGCTCAACACGGTATCGGGAAATGGAATTGCGACCCCCGCCCTTTTTCAACCATTACCTTACGACACAACAAAGAGATTATGCGAATAAGCAAGCCGGACGGCTAGACGAACACTCTTTCGTCACTAAACTATCTCTAATACAATTTATTGGAATGATTCCAATATTTGATGGAAACCCAGACAGTCTCGCAAGGTTTTGTAGGAGAGTCCAACACGTTACCACACGATTCCCCCAGTACGAAGAGGACATTTTATTTAGTCTGGAAACGAAACTCACAGGTGATGCCATGGGTATATTTTCACCTCACATAGCGTCCTATGACATGGTTGAGGCGTTTCTAACAACCATAACATCTCATTATAACAGCACCTTTAATGTGGAAAGTTTGCAGGCACAAATTCGAGCAGTAACTCAGGAAAAGAGAAAAATTCTAAAAAATACGGTCAACGAGTGCAAAGTCTATTGAATAAGCTTACGTCAGCTTATGAGGCTGATGTGAACATGCCAGTGGAGGCGAAAAATTATCTGGTACGAATGGCAGTGGATGACGTGGTACAGTATTTCATGATTGGGCTGAGAGAGCCATTAAACATGTGGGTAAGGTGCTCTAGTCTACAGATCTACATGAAGCAGTCGCATCTGCCCGTCAATGCGAGGCAAAGATGCAAATAAGAGCCCCACTAGAGGAAGTGATCCAGAATACTTTAACCTCCATATAACAACCGTCTACAGACATAAACAACGCAACAATACCGGAACCCAACCAAGAGCGAATATTATTCCCACAGAATATGGTCGAGATCAAATACGCCACAGGAAGGAAGAATAATATCTCAGGTAATCAGTTCCAGAAAAATAAGGACCCTTAACAGCATGACAAGGATAGTACTAAGAAGAGTAATGCAACGTGTTACTACTGCGATAAAAAAGGGCATACCTTCTGGCAACGCAAGAAACTAGCGTGAGATTTGGAATCAAAAAGATCATTGCATGCATCTGAAGAAAACAAGAAAAGAAATGAAAGTACCACTAACGAAGGATAGGCGCAAGCAAACAGGAGTGATAGCGAACAATGGAAACAACAGAATAAAAACGATGAAGCAAAAAACGATTTGGGTGCTCAGTACTAACCTCTGGTACCGAGCAGACGATGGACAATGCGGGTAACTTTAAAGAACCCGAAGTAGTTAATATTAACTTGACTCAAACGGGACACAGACCCTCTGTTATTTGCCTAGAGAGCCATAATTTGATAAATGGAAGGGCCTTGTTCTTTGTGGACACCGGTGCGGATGTCTCGGTTATCAAGGAAAATCGCGTTGAAGCAAGTACACACATAAACACAAAAGTGATACTGGACATACAAGGGGTAACAGATGGTATAAGCCGCATCCTTGGAAGTATCAATATTATGCTTAATAGACTACCGTGTTTATTACACATAGTATCCAAACATTTCCCTATAGACAGGGATGGCCTAATCGGTTGGGATACCTTTTTAAGACACGATGGTACAATAAGTGCTAAGCATCAGTGCGGGTTCCTTAGTACGAGGAAATTTCCGATGGTAGAATTGGAGAAATTTATGATACCGTCTCGCTCCAAGCAGGTTTTCTATACTACTATTTTTTGGAAGGATAATGAGTCTAACGGAGTGGGATTTATGCCTTTGCTGGATTTAGGCAAAGGTTTATTTTTTGGCAACTTCGTGGCAATTGACCATAACGGCAAGGTATTTGCAGAATGCATCAATGCAAACGCACATCCAGTTAGTGTCAGTGTACTGCGAGTAGAATTTTTTGAGTGTGAGACTACTCAGATTTTGGCCAATGGGCCAAGTGTCAGCGAGGATGAAAACATGTCTATTGATCGAATATTCAAATCTTGGAAGGAACCAGTGAAAGATACCCCCGTTGACACAAACAACATACTGAGTGTGAATATTAATACCCTAAGGACAGTAGATAAATAAGAGAGAGCATAAAAAGTTATGAAATTAGTAGATGTCTCACGGTGTAACAAAACAGGAGTCGAACATGTACGTGAATTAATTCACGAATTTTCGCTCATGTTTGACCTAGAAGGGGAATCATTCTGAACAAGGCACATACTGAAACATCGCATAAAGACAACAATGGATACGCCTATACGAGTCGAGAGAGAGATATCCACTGAAATTAATCGATCAAATGAGAGTTGAGATCGGGAAAATGCTAGAAAGCGATATCATTGAACCATAAATGTCGCCATATCACTTAAACATGTGGATAGTACCGAAACACCCTGGACCAAATGGAGAGAAAAAATGGTACGTTGTAACAGACTTTAGACAGTTAAATGAGATCACAGTAGGAACCTGTTACCCAATGACATTCTAGAGCCAAATAATAGATCAATTAGCAGATGCAAGGTACATCTCTGTAATGGACGTAAGGCAAGGTTTCTTCCAGATTAAAGCAGATGAAAGGGAAGCACACAAAACGGCATTCTCAGGGCCTGACGGCCACTATCAATATAAAAGAATGCCGATGGGATGTGTGGAAGCAACAGACACGTTTTCAAAAACAATGTGTCTCGCGTTAGCTGGTTTACAAGGTCATGAATTAGAATTATATCTTGATAATATAATTATACCTGCAGCAGACTTAAAACAACACAAAGATCGTTGCCGAAAGTTATGCTGGCCTCATTATAGAGCCTAAAAAATGCTAATTCTGAAAAGAAGAGGTGAAGGTACTGGGGCCTATAACCACCAATGGCAAAATCAGAACAGACCCTACAAAGGTTGCAGCTGTAAAAAATTATCCTGCTACCACGAACTTTAAAAAAATTCAGCAATTTCTTGGCTTTATGAACTATTACAGGAGATTTATACCGAACTTTTCAAAAATAGCAAAACCTCTGAGCTCTTTACTCAAAAAGGGGTCCAAATTAATTTGGGACCAAAAACAATGAGAACATTTTGAGATGCTTAGAGACATTATATGTAGAGAGCCAGTTTTAGCTCACCAAACTTAAATAAACCATTTATAGTACTACAGACGCATCTGATTATTATGCGACTGGTGCCATTCTTGGCCAGGGCGAAATTGGCAAGGATCAACTTTGCGAGTACGCTTCTCACTGCCTAAGAGGGAGCGAACTGAGGTATCCCACTTATAATAAGGAGTTGCTGGTGATCGTATTCGCAAAGGAGCAATTTCGCCCAGACTCATACGGAAGGCGATTCACCGTAGTAACAGACCACTAACCACTAAAATATTTTCATACGACTAAGAAACCCAACCTTAGGTTCAACAGACTTAAGGCTGATCTCAGAGGCTACAACTTTGATATCGTGAACCAAAAAGGAAGGGGAAGTAAACCCTGAACTGCCTCGTCACCAGTTGTACCAACTGGCAGATGTACAAGAGGAACAAGGTTTATGCAACGAAGTCAGTCCTCCAGCGAGAATATTTATGACTTATACAAACGACGACGAAACCAACTGTGGAGAAATCAAAGTTGGAGATTCCGAAAAAGCAAGCTCAGGTGATGAAAAAGTGGGTTTCGAAATACGCAAAACGGCCAACACAACATTAAACCAGAGATTTGATAAAAAAGGAAAAAATAAACCAATTTTAATGCCAGAAGAGCGGGACTGTTTGGTCAAAATAACAAGAGAGGAAATTATCATAAGCCATCCTCAAGGAAATGGCGAACTTTTGCGTTCAAGTGACGACCTAGAGACATTAAGCAACTTTCGGGCAGCTAGTACCCCTGCCTAGGAATACTGGGGAAGAGCACATAATAATGCAACAAAATCATCTGATAGTAACAACAGCACAACATTAAATATGGACTTAAAGAAAGTGGAACAGGAGGATTACGAAGAGATAATGAAAGAGATAAACACGGAAATGTTCAGGGTGCAGGATAAATATGCCAAGCCAAACACGAAATCAATAAGGTGGAACTAAATACCAAACAATTTACCAGGCCATTGCCTCTTCCACTCACTTATAATATTGTGCCAACTATCAGAAAGTACTACACAACTTCGAAACAAGCTTAGAAAGTTCCACCATCTGCAAGAATGTGGCAACCCAAGGGAAGCAAAAAATATATTGGAATCTGAGACTGAATATGGGGATTCTAATTGCATATTCACATTCGCTAAATTATTTCAACAAAATATTTGCATTCATTAACGCCTCAATAATAACAAATACACCTATTACTACTTTGGCGTAAATAACAAAGGCATCGTAATTCACCTCCATTTGCATAAAGAACATTTTGGACCGCTCATGCAGGGAGATATGAATTCAGAAAACACAGTCTTGCACATAGAAGATAACGAGGAAACGGAAATTATTGCAAACAAATTTTTGGAACTCCTGTTCAATCGCCAGAATCACGGATTACTTACACTCCTTATTCACTCAAATTAAAAACCATCTACGAGGAGAGAGAATATGTAGCCGTAAAAAATGAAGAACAGGGTTTTTACCTATGTCAACTCCTCGAGAAAGCAAAGACATGTCAAAAAGATATACCTATTATCTGGCTCGTAATTGAGAAAACAACTAATCAATTATATGTACAAGACTATAGAGACAAGATCGACCTCGCAACAACACTAGTCGCTGGAGCCAATGGAGAAAAATAGATCTTTACTTCCAGCAAAACAAAAACAGATTAAATTGGAAACATTAAGGACAGCCTTAAATGCAGAAAAAAATCTTGGCAATATGGAAGGGTATAACACAATTCGATCTAAAACCGACTACCAGGAAAGATCTGTTGATGAAGGCAATAATGGGTCGTTAACACTTTTACATAACATTCAACCTAATAAAGATTCAACTGATGGAGAAATTGATGACGGCAGTACAAATGATGCATGCAACGAAGCAGGGGGAAATAATCATCAAGATCCCTCTCTAACATGATATATTGCTAAAAGGGCAAGAACACCAAAAGACAACCTTCGCGGGCTCTATGGAACACCGAAGAGCCTTATCCTTTTCAAAGAATTCAAAAGGTGAATGAACACCCTTTCAAGTACGCTGAAAACTTACTCGTCGTAACAACCTCAAAGAAAATGTCAGACACAGACATAGTAGAATCTCTCGCGCAACGCGGATACCTGCCAGCAGAAGAGAATGAGATTGACGTAAACTCCATTGGTGGCATTAAAGTCAATGAACTTCCCGGGTTTATGGTATTCATCATGCACATAAAAGACTACGTAGAAGATTGAGTTACAGTGCTCAATATGAAGAAATTCTGAACCAATTTAAAAAACTTACTGAAGAAAAAAAATATAGTCTCCTTTGGTGTCATTAAGAATCTAGATATCCTGGGTAAGACTCAGTGGGATCAGTTTTCCAAATTACTCAATGATATATTTAATGGAGAGTTAATACTGATCGTAATGTTCCAAGTTAACATTACCACACTGCCAGTTGAGAAAAGATACCAACTAATGAAAGAGTATACCGAGTCAACAATAGTAGGGCATAGAGGAATCACCAAGACGTACAAAAGACTTGCGAATGACTTTGATTGGCGAAACATGAGGCCAGAAGTCAAACAATTCGTAATAAAGTGCGATATGTGTCAGAGAAAAAAACTAGTAAGGTAAAAAATACGACTGCCAATGGTGATAACAGATACTCCGTCTTACACTTTTGAAAAAATTTCCATTGACTTTTATGGCCCCCTTGAAGCCACAGAAAAAGGAAATAGGTGGATTTTATCAGTACAGGATCTACTGTTGAAATACATAATTCTAGTGGCAGCAACATCAGCTAACGCCATAGAAATGGCATGAATATAATTAAACCAAGTCTTGGGATGTTTCGGCCCACCTGATGATTTACTTTCAGACAATGGTATCCATTTCAAGAACGAACTACTAGCAGAGTTTGCAGAGTTATTCAACATAGTTAAATACTACACCACCGCATACCACCCTTAGTCGAATGGTAGCATAGAAAGAATGTAGCATACAGTTACAGAATACCTTAAGGCCCTTCGTGAGACTCACAAAGATTGGGATCAATGGCTCAGCTCATACCAACTTGCATACAACACAACAGAACATGAGAGTACTGGGTTAACGCCGTTCGAATTGGTGTTTGACAGAAAAGCATGCACCCCATCAGGGGTAGCCCCTAGAACGCATTAAAAAAAGGTAACGGAATACGTAAAAAATCTCGCAGATACGCTTGAGGAATCATAAACCATGGCAGCCTCAAATCTTTTGCAAGCCAAGTACAAGTCTAAGTATAACTATGACCAAAAATAAATGCACGTCGTTTTAGAGAGGAAGAAATGGT
This sequence comes from Copidosoma floridanum, assembly GCF_036245765.1. Lineage (NCBI taxonomy): Eukaryota > Metazoa > Arthropoda > Insecta > Hymenoptera > Encyrtidae > Copidosoma > Copidosoma floridanum. Next base: position 84,855 of record NW_028321914.1, on the reverse strand, counting down.
ATTCATGCTCAAAGACCCGCAAAGAGGAAAATTCGACAATCAATATGAAGGTCCATTTGAAACAATAAAACTTCATTATGAAAGGCACCACGTGATACTAAAAAGGGGCGACAATGTAAAAATAAACCACATTGATAAAATAAAACGAGCGTCGGGAAAAATATCTACCTAACAATTATAAGGGACTCTAAATTACATTGTAGACCGACCTTTCTTTCTTTTTTCGGCCTTCGGACGTAAAAAGAAAGAAGATCTACAGTGAAAATAATATATTAAAAGTGATATCGGTTCAATAACCCAAAACGGTCTTTTTCTTTTAGGGCTCAGATAGAACCATCAGCAGAAAATAAATGATCCATCAGCCAAATTAAGAACAATTCAGGCCTTATTATAGAGAAAGCAGGTCAGATAGTTCCATCGAGTACAGTATGGAGCATCACACGACTTATAGATGTATCAACGCTGCAAGAACAAGGAGAAAATCTGCTAACTGCATGGAGAAACATAGCAAAATCCAACATTGTTTCTGATCATGTGTGGATACAACAAATGATAGACGTTTGTAAAAGCATACAACTCGCACTACAGGAAACGAATCAGATTGTTGACATGCTTTACACAGAAGATACAACACTTATGGAACATGGTGATACACGCAAACGCAGATCAATTATGCCTTTTATTGGCAAAGGGCTACGATGGCTATTTGGCTCATTAGACGAGGATGACTACAATCATTTGGAAGGCATGCTTAAATCAGCCGAAAATAACACAGCCAATCTAGCCAACTTACTTGCTGAATAAACCCAGGTCATTAAAATTACACTAGGTGACCGCGAAGACAAAATAAGTAACCTCACCTTACGAATAACAGTATAAGATAGGCAAATCAATGTAATGGTCAGGTACATGGACATGCGAGGAAGACTATATTTGCTTGCGCAGACTGCAGAACAGTTCCACATGAACACTGAAGTACTAGTAGACGCGGTACTCTTCGCACTAAAAGGTAGTATACATCCTAGATTTATTGATCCTCAGATTTTTCAACAAGCAGCCATAGAAGCAGTTAGAGCTCGTCCAGAATACAGTTTTCCATTAACAAAAAAAGTATTAGTATCAGAAGTACTAGAGATATCAAAAGTCGCCATATTTTTCAAAAAATCATACCTTGCTTATCACATAGCAATTCGGCTACTTGATAAACAAGCATTTTCGTTATATAAAGCAATACCCTTGCCGATCCAACAAAATTTGATGAATAGTACGGATACATTTGCATACATATGGCCCAGGAGCCCTTACATAGCCCTTAACAACATTTCTAAAATCTACTTACCTATTTCAACCGAAGCTTTAGGTGAGTGCAAGAAGCTGGATAGTCACTACATTTGTAAAAATACAGAGCCTATACGTAATATTAAAGAGCATTCCGCTTGCGAAATAAAACTAGCGATTAGCCGTGATATATTGACTAAGGGCTGCGACATAACGATGGCAAGACTACAAAAAGCATATTGGTATTGGCTTGAAGCTTCTAACAGCTTCGTATTTTCGTTAAACAATAAACAAAACCTATACATTCAATGTCGAGGCGTTGCTGACTATGTCACAATAATATCAGAAACGGGTTTACTCAAATTTCAACCGGGATGTTGCGCACGCACATCCAATGCAAAGATGTCAGCATCAGCAAAAATTACCACGGATATTAATATCACAAGTTTTGCTAGGGTAAATCTAAACATTTGGTTGATCATAGACAACAACTTACTGAGGTTCAATACCACTCAACTGATAAAAGAGACATTCGCGGAACAACGGTTAGTGGTAATACAGAAACAAGGTAGTGTCTTCGAAAACGAACGAAAAACAGGAGCTTCACTACAAGATATCGAAAACAAAGCCCGGAAGATAAGTGAAAGAAAACTGGCTAAGGAGGAAATTCGCCACATAAGATCATATTTTTTTCTGCTCTCCTTTGCGCTTATTACAATTGCACCCACGGGGGTAGCATTATGGAAATTGTTATAGGGAAGGCCCTGTTACCAATTTGTATAAGATTATTTACAGGTAAACGAGATATCAGAATCAATGAAAGGCATGATAAAGAGGTGGCTACCTCTGGAGAAAATAACACAATTTAGAACAAGGCACATACAACCGAAGAATATGCGTACCTATAACTGTAGCTGATAATTAAAGCTCGGGCTCACACCTGCAGGCCATCGCAGTAGAAGGAGGGCGAGGTCTGCGTCTGAAGCTGGTACCTGGCACCACTCACGATGGGATCTACCACCAACATCAATCATAGCAGTGAAATGCAACCTACAAAAAATTTATATTTATACATATATACATATTTATTCATGAACATATATATATATATATATATATATATATATATATATATATATATTTACAAAAATGTAGTAAACAAGAGGACACAATACAATCAATTGTAACAAATAATCAAACGTTTGATTTTAGCAAAATCACAGATGAACCAAGACACATCGACTGCGGGCACTCAGATAACATCGATGATGACCAGGCACTTCCTGAAGGCCACCCCCGACTACAGGTGTACGAAATGTTGCCGACAAAGCTCAAGCCATTATGTATTTAAGTGTGTAACACATCAGGACTAGGCAAATTCTCTTCGTTGTTGTTGGCTCTAGGAACGTTTCCTATACAAAAAAAAAGTAATCATTAGGCAAAAACATCAACGAACGGGCCTTCAACACAAAAAAAAAATTTTTTTTTATACTTGCACACTGCACGTATATTTGTTATTATGAAAAATTCCACACCCAACGAATTGACGGAAGCAAATAACAATAAGTTAAATTTAAAAAAAAAACAAAAAACGTAGTTACAGGTTATATTATTGTGAAAGTTGGTGTCAAGTACCCGTTTAATTAAAAAAAAGGCTTAAGCTGAAAATCGGTACATGACACAGGCTTATTTACCATTTATTTATGAAAAATCTATATACCCGTACAAAAAAGGAAACAGCCGGACGTGGTGTGTGAGGCAACGACCGTGGCTTCAAAAAACAATTTTCTTATTTCCCATTTAGGACACTGCTCGTATCACTAGATTATCATAAAAACCTATTAAATCATACCATTTTACACCCATCTCAAAATACACTTTACCACAACAGATAAACATTAACACAATAACACATCACACACAAGGAACACAACGAGAAACGCAAAAACTGAAGAGAAGTTGACTGCAGCAAGGCTCTAAAATCACTGGCAACAATTATGCACAACTGCACAGCTACTTGCAGCAAACCAAATAGCTAGTAGAGGTGCACATGGATGACGATCCAACGAAATGCGATAAGGTGGACAATGTGAATGACGCCGATGTCGCATGCCACAGCTACCCATGCCAAATGATTCCTATTCTCTCCTTGCGATGATACAATGTGTGTGTCATATGCAAGAAGCAAAAAGCAAGATAGCAGAGATGTAGTAGGAGTAACTTAAAAAAAAAAATTAGTCGAATGCTATGATACAAAATAATGACTGCTGCAATTTTCTTACATGAAGAGAAAGAGAATGCCTTTGCACTGTCGCTTTTCACCGTGATCTAAATCAAGCAGACAGCGATCAAAAACTTACAAAACCACAGGTATTTCACATTACATTTTTCTTTCATCACCTTCGCGCATTCTCTCATTGGTACTTGCAGTGCACTGTATGGAGCTAAATGTCACAATCAGTGTAACGTAATCAATCGTGTATACTGTCAAAATACATGCACAACCGCATCGCCACACATCGCTCCCAATACGTAAGCACTCGGATAACGCTACCGATCTCAACATAATATTTTATAAAGTTAATAATAATAACAATAGTAAATGAATGGATAACTAAATAAATGAGATAAAAATTACAAAAAAAGCAAAGCAAAAAAAAAACAACATACTCCAAAACAAGTATTAAAGCGTAATAAATAAAATGATGTGTAAGAATGTAACATAGGCCTGTGAGAAAAGTAACTTCTTTTCAAAAATACATACATACTTAAAGATTGTGTATCAGACTATAGCATAGGCAGCGGCCTTTGAATGAAGTTACTTTTTCTTAACAAAAATTAGATTTATCTATTATAAGATTATCATAATATAACACGGGCACTCATGAATACAATAACTTTTTCTCCGGCTCTGCGATGTTAGGGGGTCCTCAAGGACGGGAGCCTGCGGCCTTCGGACATGTTATGGACGTCAGCTAGCTTTAGTTTGAAATGTCAATGTCCTCATATGCGCGCCGAAAGGCGCAAATTCAGTTGGTCATCAGCACCACACTACTACTAATTGCTCCTTAATACCCCTAGACGATTGCAACAATACTGTATCATCTCTATTAAACTTGGAACCCCTACTTACATGAAATTCCACAGGGGTCATCACTACTTCCAACACAATGGTAGTAAAAAGCTACATAAAGAAGAAAACAACGCCTTATCGGCAGTTGACCAACAAGCTACAGTGTAACTAGACGTAAGCTTTTAATAAAGAATACACTAAACGGGATATTGTCTCCTTATGGAATACACGCGATGGGATATTGTCTCCTTACCTTACTTACCTAAACGGCGGAAAAGAACTCTTACAGGGACATTAGGGATATAAGTCTCGTATACTTATATCTGTAATAGTATGTTGTGTACATATATACGTGTTGCATGTTCCGGTCCACACTAAAATTCCAGTTAGTCAGAGTCTACTATTGTAAAGTAAAAATTGTTACGTGGCCATAATATAGACTAAGCTAGGCCTCTATTATAGCTAAGAGGCTATCAGATAAATAATTTCTGACACTCAATTTTGCTTAATCACTTTAAAGTCTTAAATAAAACGCTGTATCACAAAAGGAAAGCAAAATTGGCTAAAAGTAACAATTTTTACAGATCTCACAAAGGGGAAATACATGATCAAGGAGCACAAATATAGAAGGGCAGGACAGTGAACAAACATAAACTCAGTTACTTCTTTTTTCGACAGTACCTTAAAAAAAAACGAGTAAAAAAGAATAATCTTTTCTATGCAGTGTTTAAAAAAATAATATGGACATTCACACAATCTTCGAAAAATTTTTGTCACAACATAACATCTCAAAATTCAGAAAACAGTCTTATCTCAAAAAGATAGCCAGATAGACTCAAAATAATAACTTTGACGGGTTCTCTGAGGAGAAACTACATGACGGATGCGCACAAATAGGAAGAGGTTGAGTGATACACAACCATAACCTCAATTTTCTTATTTTTCGATTGTATCTGGAATGGAAAACGGCTATAAGTCTATTGTTTACCTCGATTTTAATTAAAAAGAGTGGATTATTTTACATTTATGTCAGCTAAAATTTTAAAAAATTTTTATTTGTCAGATACAATGACTCCAACAAGAATTAATTGTAAATACACGGAAGAAAAAGTCATGCACATTTCTTATGGCGCATGGGCAAATAATTTACGATAAGAGGACACTAGCGTTAAAGGCACCAATCTATATCCTTTTATGTTAATGCAAATGCTTTGTTCGCATGAATTGTAACCGTAGACTACGGTCATGAAACTGGTGGTACGTTCTCATGTTAGCTACAGCCCATATCCATAGTGTACTATGCCCCGAACGCATGGACTGTAGCCAAGGATGATACGCACGAACTGGCATGGTACACTTACATGTAATATACAGCCTAACTACATAGCAATAGCAGTCGATGCTTTAAACACATGAGATACAATCGTGGAGAAATCCTACAGACGCATTTTTTTTCATCGCCCTCTTGCGATTTGTTGCTGCTCTCCCTGTGTCTGTATATGTATCTGTATGACTGATAATGCCGCAACTTATTTCTCAAATGACGTTTCCAGCCCTAATGCATGTACTGAGGTTAAATTTAAAAGTGTAAACGTTATTATTTATGTAACAAGTTACGTTCTTTCTGTTAATATCATAAAAAACAACGTTCACAGTTGTCCTGGCAATCAAATTCGCAAAAAAAACTTTGAAAATGTCCTTTGCATGCACAGTCATTCTCTGATTGTTTCACATGCATGTAAGGAGTAAATATAGTAATATGAACAATGTTTAGATATTAAAGGTGCTAAACAATCATTAGCTAGACAACTTACGAACAGAGCATTTGCATTAACATGAAAGCATATAGCTTGATGCCTTCAACGTTAGTGCTCTCTTATCGTAAATTATTTGCACATGCGCCATGAGAAATATACATGACTTTTTTTCCGTGTACATGATGTCATATTAAATGCACAAATAGTTACTTTAAGTGAAAGGAATGTTTGCCTCGCGTAACTAGATAAAAGTTCCTTTTTTCGGGACAGCACAATTAAAATTTTTGTTTCGTTCTGCATTACATGACCAACGATTCGTATATGTATTAATACAAAATGTATCATAGCAAATATAAAAGTACTTAGAATCCACGAACGACGTGTAACATAACTGGTATATAGAAGAATATTTATTTTATGCATGCGCGTACTTGAGTACTTAATAATAATAAAATTTTTAATACTTTAATATCGGATTCTCAAAGACATATTAAAATAAGGTGTACTCTCATTTTCTCAGTTTCTATAATACTGAGTTTAATGATTTTTGAGTTGGAAGTTCTGCTGGGAGTCCCAAAATCCACACCTGGTTTTCTTGGCATCAAAATAAAATGTGAAATTTTATGGAAGTGACTTTGTTGTTTATTGTGCTCAAAATTAAAACTGCATGAAAACTTATTTGACTGCGAGGACACCTCAGGTTAAGAAAGTTTTAACCATGCAGTTATTGCTTTCATATTTTAATTAATGGTCAATAAGCCATCCACGATACCCGATAATTAGCGCTTGTGTTATAAACTAATGCTAAACTAACTTAATAATTGGCCAATAAGCGCCACGTGTTATTGGTGATTGACATTCATGTCATTATTCAATATTTCAGTAATTCATGTGCATAAACACGTACATTGCTGCCTTAAAATTACAAAAAAAAAATTTAATTGAAAGGAATGTTGTGTACTATTAAGTTTAAAAATAATCTTTGTTACATTAAACTGACAAACTATTTTAAAATTGACAGCCCGAAGATATTTTTATCATTTTTTTCTGAAGCATTATAAAGTCTTTTTTTTAAATAAATACTGCATACAAGACTTTTAAATAATTTTCTGTCTCAGAAACTTTTTACACTATTTTGAATACTTATAATGAAAATCTTTCATTTATTCTTATTCTTTTGGAAGTCAATGAAGTAAAAAAAAGTGTTAAATAAATATACTACAATGTAGTGGATCAATAATATTACACTTATTAACACTAAAGATAATACATTTAATAATAGAAATAAAGATTAAGTAAGATTACAAAATCTCCTCTCATTGTACCAAGAGACTATACGAGAGCATGCTTGTACGGCAACGGCCAATTTCTGTCTGTCTCAACTGTCTTACTTTATAAACTACAAAGCACACACACACAGCATATCGCACTCACAGTGACTACGTCGCATAACAAATGTCACTACATACGCATCTAATATAAATTTATTTATATTCCAACCCTTACTTATATAATTTATATTCTCCTTAAATTTATATTACACTTTCAATTTTAGTATCTCAAACTACTTCACATTCAACATATTTCTAAACCTTTTGAACTTATTTCTGCCGAAGGCTTTGGTAAAAATATCCGCTATATTTTCTTCTGAATCATTTTTTTACAACATCAACTTAATGTTTCACATAATTTTCGCATACAAAATGATAATGAGTTTCGATGTATTTCGATTTTTTTGTAAAGTTTCCAAATCTAGCTTTACTTATCGTACCAAAATTATCTTTATACATTTTAATTGGATTGCAAGCTTTAATTTTCAAATAAAGCAATAAATTTTTTATAACTTTTGATTCACTCATACACTCAAGCAACGCTATAAATTCAGCTTCTGTCAATGATTTAGTAACACTATTCTATTTTCTGGATTTGTAATAAATTACATTCCCATATATTCTTATTATATAGCCTGTTGTCAATTTTCTATCAATTATATAACTAGTCCAATCAGCATCGACAAAGCAATCAATAAGACTATTATTGCTACTTTTTTTATATATGAATTGTAAATCCTTCGTTAAAAAAAAATATTTAAAAAATCTCAAAACATATTTGAAATGTGTTTTATTATAACTATTTTAAAATCTACTTAAATAGTTCTCACTAAAACTAATGTCAGGTCCAGTTCCCGCAATTGCATACAAAAGAGCTCAAATTAAGTTTCTGAACTTAATATCATCACACGCTGATTGCGGTGCCTATAATTTTTAATTTTGTTCCACAGGAACAGCATACAGTTTTGAATTTTCAGTATCATACTTCATTGCTAATTTTTCAATATAGATTTTTGATCAACTGTCATTTATCCATTTTTATAGTCGTAGCTGATGCTAATACCTAAATGAGTTTTAATTCTTTCCAAACCTTTCATATTAAATTTTTTAAGTAATAATTTTTTAACAAACTTCAATTTTTTATGATTTCAAATTAACTTATATTCAAACACGCATTCTTAAATTTAAAATTTTATCATGTTACAAATTTTAATTAATCATGTTTTTATTTTAAATCAATCCTAAATCCTTTCTAAACTTAACAAACTTAACTCTCCCTAATGCCTTTGTAAAAATGTCTGCTTCATTATCTTCAAAGTTTACTTTAACTATATTAATTATAACTTTGAACAATTCTCGTTTACAAAGTGAAAATGTGTTTCAATACATTTATACCTTGATATTTTTCACACCATTGTAGTGTTTAATGTATACATATATTAGTTTTATAACTATTTAATAGCATTTTATATATATATATATATATACACATCTTCCTATATTATATAGTCGTAAGAGTTAGAGCGAGGTTTCGCTCCCCCCCGCTCCCCCCGACCTCCCCCTAGCTCCTCCCAAATAAGGTAGTTATTCTTTCATTTTCTTGCATTTTTCGAGTAATCCTACTTTTTTGATAGCTCCCCCCCTCTCCCCTCTGCTCCCCCTCATCTCCCCCCAGCTCCTCCCCAGCTCCCCCCATTTTCCCGATATGTAATGTAAATATATTAGTAAAGCCTTGTATATTAACTGTTACAAGTGGTCTTATTTTCACATATAATTTTATTTGATCATAACAACAAATTTTGTTACAATTATCTTACTTACGATGTTTATTTTGATTACATACTCTTAAATGTCTTTTTAGGTGCTCTGCTTTTAGGGGTAAACGCACCATCTACCGTACACCCGTAAATTCACTTTATTTTGTTACCATGATTGTAAGACAGTTTGATACTAAATATTGACTCAGTAAATTTTAAATTGTTATTAAGGATCTCAAGAGAGCACCGAAATTTTTTTAAGGTGTTAGAGCGTGTTAAAATGATTTTATAATAAAAATAAAAAATTAAGTTAACCCTACATAACCTTTTCCACAATTTTGACAAATATTTTTTTTAACGTTTTTTTCATGACTTTTCAAATGTCTCTGGAAGCGATGATTTCTTTTTAAACTTTTTTCGCATTTAATACTCTCAAAAATTTTTTCAATGTTTTGGAATTCCTTTGTGTGACGCAAATAGTTTTTCTTGTTTAATGTTATAATGCTACACAGATCACATACAAACAAATTTTTTTTGTGAATTTTTTGGTGCGATGATAGACACTCGTGATTTGAAAATTTTGAGTTACATTTATCACACTGATAAAATTTTGCATCCATGATGGTGTATCTGAAAACATGTAATAAAAAACGGATTGCTTATGATGACATAAATCTGGGTACTAAAAGGTACTGAAATTTGCTTTTTTGATGAAAGATAAAATTTTGCAAGAGAGTAATAAAATAGTAATGAACTATAGAATAGTTTTTGGTTGCTCTAAAATTTCATTCCAAACAATGTTTTTAATTTTAAATTTGTTTTCTGATTCAATTGAGATAAAAATTTTTTTTTGGTTTCAACATCTTGACAGTGCAACATTTTATTGCCTATTAGAAAATGATGGTTTTCTAAAGTACAACCCTAAGGCATCAAAACTTTGACCTTAAGATTTATTGATAGCCATAGGAAGAGTTAAGATAAATGGAAATCGTTTTTTGTACAATATAAATGGTAGTGAAGAAGAATTGTTTGTATTTAGTGTTATACTTGGACTAAAGACTTTACTTCTTTTTTTTTTTTTACCTGAGATTATTCCAGCTTCAATGTTGTACTTAAATAATTTTTTAATTCATAATCTTGTACCATTGCAAAGTACTTCAGATATGTTTAAGTTTCGTATTAACATAACAATAGCGTTGATTTTTAAATCTAATTCGTCTGAAAAAAGACTTTTTTTACTACTATTTAAATATTCTGTAGAGAAATTAGTATAAATATTATCATCTAATTTATGTACGTCTTTGTGAGTTGCTTCATCAATACTATAGTACTTTACTAATATTCCTCCCATATTATTTTAAATTTTTTTGTTAAAAAAGTGAGTGTATTTATTGTAAGATGTTAATATAGCTTTACTTATAAAAGAATCATCATTATTATTAAAAATTTAATAATATATATCATTTGTTTTTAGTGTCTATGGGATTACAAAAGTTTTAATTTTGCCTTCTTCTATATCCAGTAACAATGAAGACAATTTTTTGTCAATTGAACGTATATTATTTTTTAAATAGAAAATATTAAATAAAGGCCAAAAATTAGAAAATTTTATGGTTTCTTGAACAATAGTAATTTTGCTTCCGTTTTTTACTACTTGGAGAATTTGACGAAAAGCTCCACCTAAAATTATTATTTAATCTCCAAAAGGTTTATTACCACTAGATTAGTCTTTTAAAGTCCTATCAACGATATCTAACGCTTTTTTTGGTACCATTGAAGCTTCATCCCAAATAATTACTTTTACATTACGTAATTTTTGTTTATCCGGCTCAAACTGGAAGAATGCACTTTTTATAGTGCTTAATTCCAAAGGAAGTCTGAAAGTTCTGGAAGGAGTCATTTCCTTTAGAAGCAGAATAGAAGCAATACCTGTTCAAGTTATTGTGAGAATTTTCATTTTATTAATATAAAATAATAAATTAATCTTTTGTATATAAAAGTTTTTCCAGATCCACCAGGACCATCGATGAAAAAAATTTTTTTATTTTTTATTTTTTTTTTTATTTTATTATTTCTTGTGAAATTCGACATTGATCATGATTGAGTTGTAAAAACATTTCATGGAAGTAATGTTTACAAAATATTCTTCCATCATTGTCAGTATCAATATTTTTTTTAATCGTTTTTGTTGGTTCTGGTAAACTGAAATTTTTACAAGACATATTTTCAGAATTAAAAATTTCGTTTAAATGTAAAAGAGCTTTATTTTCATCATCTTTACAATTTTCAATGAAAAATTTCTTGTATTTGTTCCAAATAGTATTACCAGAAACATTTTTAGACATAATAAACCATGCGAAAAACTTTTGTAGTTGAAAAGGCACCATAACGTTACATGCTTCTTCAAAAATTATATTGTTTTGAAAATCGTGTTCTACTAATCTCATAGAAATAGCTAATATTAGTGAGGGAGAATAAAAAGTGATTGTTAAAAATTTATGTTATTAGTTATGATCAATTCACATTTATTATATATATAAATTTTAAGTAACAATTAATATAATTCGGGTATTTTTCCATACTTCGTAAGTCTAATTTGCAATTACAGGGGTTGGTGCGCAGAGCGCGCAGTGGGCATATACAGTTTTAAGAGCTTCGAAATATCTATTGACACATACAGGATAGACAGCTCATTAAAAAAAGGGAGCCACTAGAAGAAATAATAAAGCTCACCAACAAAAATTCAAGGGCACATCTCTGTGTTTATATAAACTTTACCACTTTTATTTAAAATTAGCAGCTTGTTCTTCATATTTCTTTAAAAACATACCAGTAATTATACCCCAGCGTAGAAAATTTATTTCCGAGTATTTTCGAAAAATGCCGTAGTCTTCCGAATTCTGTAAAATATACTTAACCATGTTATTTTTATACTAACAATTTATTTTATCATTTTTCAAGGCCTTAAAAAATATTAATACAAACCTTATTTTGAAACAATTACACTTATAACACAATAAAAGGGGGGGTTGGCGCGCGGAGCGCGCAGGGGGGTGGAGCCCCACTAGTCTATATATATATATGTATAATACATGACGTCAATATATTTGTTTATTCGTAAAAATTAAAAAAAAGTATAAGAACCTAATTCTGTGTAATTGTCCACTAACAGAAAAATGTAAAGTTGCCTAATCAGAAAATTTTTAATTATTTTATTTTGTTAAAAACAACATTAGTTATATCATGAAAATACTTACAACTAACTGTACACTTAGCACGTCATAACTACCGTGCTACGCGTCCCCTATCTTATGACACCTCGTGCCCTCCAATGGGGTAAGTGGAGTCGTTTTTAAAATTATTTAGTGAAATTTTTGGCTCTTAAACATAAATAAAAAAAAATTTTTTCCTTACGTCTAATAATTTTAAACAGTTGCTTAAATTCATTACTATATTTTAATAGTTGCACATTTGCAGTATCTTAATGCATTTTACAAATAAAGTTAGGGTACCACATCTGTCCTCTCCACCCCTATACCTTTCTAGTTCTTTACGCGTTCTACTCGATCTTTTTATTGTACTATTATTTTTATTTAAAGTTTTATTACTTTTTACAGTTTTAATATTTTCATCAAAAACCGCATCATTATCGCTACTATCATACTATCAATTTCTTTACTGTAAAAATTTTTATTTTCTTTACCATTAAAACCTACTAATTTAACATTCTCCTTTACAATATCAAATGTCTAACAATGATAATTTTATTTCTAATGAGTACTCTATAATGAACATTTTCATACTCGACTAATATTCCTACTTCTGTCTTTTTATGCCATTTATTATTTCGTTTAACCTCTGGCACTCTTACAAATATTTTACTTCTATACAATTTTATATTATTCAAGTGTGGCTTGACTTCTATCATAATTTCACATGCAGTTTTCCTTTTAAAAGCATTTGCTGAGGTTTTGTTTTCTAAGTAAACTGCTGTTTTTACTACTTCTGGTGAACATTTTGTATCTAATTTTGTATCAGATAATAGACACCTTGATGTATCCATTACTGATCGATTGTATCTTTCTGCAGTTCCGTTTCACTTATGCACATATGAAGGGCATATATCTGTTGTAGTATTTTGCTGTTTTGTAAGTTTATAAATACTTTTGTTTAGGAACTCTTTCCCATTATCACATCTCAATTTTTTTCAATTTTTTCCCTGTCAAGTTTTTTAATTGATTTATATGATTTACTAAACAATCATAAGTTTTATTCTTAAACTTCATTATGCATACTTAAGAAATTTCACTGTAATCGTTAACAATAGTTAAAAAATATTCATCTCCATCATAACTATCGCTATAAGGCCCATTGAAATCCATATGTAAGATTTCTAAAATATCATTTGCACTACGTCTATCATTATGAAATCTAATATTGTGCATTTTATTTTGAATACAAGTACCACATTTTAAATAATCATGCTCTTTATTATAAGGCAGACCTTCAACTAACTTTGCTTCACACGAAATATTTAAAAAATCAAAATGAACATGGCCTAGCATCCTATGATATTTTTCTTTGTGACTCATATTACATGTTACATCGTATGCTAGTTTTTTTTTCTACTATGTTGACAATCTTGTATGTATCACTTTCTTTATATGCTGTTGTAAGCAATTCCTTCTTTTGATTAAATATTTTTGCAGTATTATTTTTCATACTAATTTTATTATGATTTGTTATTTTGCTAGCACTCATGAGGTTTTTATCCATTTTTTCAACTCAGTTAACGTTTTTCATATCAACTTCTTTAAGGAGGTTGGATACAGTCTTGTAGAGGAGTGGTGAAGCCAGGGCAGGGGTCTAGGAAGTATGCGACATTACCGACAAAGATTTTTTTCTTGAGTTGGGATCAGTGTTTGTTAAGATTATCAGTCTTATTCTTTTGTCTGATGTAGTGAGTAAAGTAAAAAGTGTTATTTTGATTGATAAAAAAATGCCAGGTATACGTTATAAGAAAGGCCATTTTGTCAAAAAAGGAACGTTAAACAAATTAAATGCTGGACATACGAATGGAAGAAATAACCGGGGATGCATCGTAAAAAAAAAGTTAATATGAATACTGATGAATCAATAAATGTCATGTTAATCAATAAATTTTGTTGCTCTTGCATAATGAGACTGGATTTGAGAAACATCAAGAATGAAGAAATCAAAGCTTTGGGATCCATCAGGCATATAAGTTGTAGTAATTGCTCAAAATTAACTAAAATTGAAACTTCAAAACGATACAAAAGTCTTGTCACTGGCCGAGACCACTTTGAAGTTGTGAAATCAGTTTTAGGTAAGGTAAGAAACAATACAATGTTTACAAAGTTTTTCACTCTGATATTTATGATTTTAGGAGCCTTACATACTTGTGTGCGTCATACACAGATCAATAGTGTATTGAAGATCAGCCCATGTTATATTCTCATTTTTCATTTTAAAATATCTCAACAACTAGATGGCTAAGATTGACCTAAGAGCGTACGTTTGTTCATTATAACACAGTGAATATATTAAAAGTGAAATTAGAACCCCCAACTATTATCGATAATATGTATCAAACCTCCTTAATATTATTATTTAGTTTAAGAAATAGATTAATATTCCTTATTTTTGTATCTTTTAAAGTTTTTCCATCGCCTATTTTTACATTGACTGAATTTTGTAGATTCGTTTAATTGGAAAATTAATTTAAGTTATAAATAGTATGATCAGTACAACCACTATCCCAAATCCATTAGATTTCATTACTACAATTATTTACTTCACAATTCGCAAGATTTTGGTTCTTATTAATACTTACATTGTTATTTAAAATTGTACAAAATGAGTCTTTGTTAGTACTTTGTTTTTTTCGCTATCGCTTCTACAATAATTGTCACTGTTATCTTGATAATGTTGTAGTTTTCAATGTTGATTCTGTCACTGTTAATATCCACCACGATCACGCTGTGCTCTGCCATGGCCTCTGTTGTTGTTGTGAGAGTTTTGCTGTTGTTGATTGCCGAACTCGTCCACCTCCTCACTGTTGATTATTTCTTCCTCTGTTCACATTTGAAACCCAAATCCACGATCCTCTCGATGTATTATGTCGGTGATTACAGTTGTTATTATAACATTGACTTTGAAAATGTCCTGGCTTACCACACTTATAACAGTTTTTCTCTTTTTTCTGTTCCATTTCAAACACACTTGAATTTCCACTATTGTATTTATTATTGTATGTTTGATCTTTTATCTTGTACATTTTGATTTTGTTTTTAACATATTCAACTGTTTGTTTCTCTACTTTCAAAATGTCCATTTACATCACCAATATGTTTTAATGCGGAAGTTAATGGTCTTAGTAAATAATTAACCCTTTTATCTTCCACTAATCATTGCTTCAGCATTTTTCAATTTAACTATTATTTTTTTAAATTCACTTAAAAAATCACTAGATTTTTTGAAATCATTCAACTTGATTTTATCTAATGTACTTCTCACACATATCTGCAATGCTGTTGATTCTCTTACGTATAACTTATCTAGTTTTTAAATAATTATATACAAGTTTGTTCCCCCATGTATCAATTTAAACTAATCTACAGTTAATGGACTACATATGTAATTCATCGCTTCCGAATCTTTTTTTTCCCAAGCTGATTCTGTTTCGTTTTGATTTCTTGTTTCTTAATGAATTACATCTTCACATTTTCTCAACTTCAATTCCATCGATGTTCTCTTTTTACAAACTATAATTACTACCATCAAAAATTGGTATTATGAATTTAATATTGTCTGCCATTTTGGCTTCTTTCTTTTCAATTTCGACTACTTTTAATGTCCACAGCACGTTTCTAAAAAAATTCTTAAAACACTCCTTTTCACGTAGTCTCTGTCTCTTCTGTTTAACTCAAAATTTGCACTGTTTATCTTTTTTAAGATTTTTTCGTTGTCGATCTGCTGAGTTTTTTCTCTTTCTTTTATATTTTTTATTTACCAGTACTCGAACATTGCCTTTACACTTCTTTCCACTAAATACGTGCCAAACTACCTCTTTTATAAAACTTTTTAATCCTTTAAATTTTGGACTGAAACATTCGTGGAACATATCACTGCACACGTTTTATACTAATCTTTTTAATACTTCACATATTTTTTTATCCATTTTTAATTTTAGCCTTACTTACAAGTGATTATCACGGGCCTCCGAAGAGACGCGTGAAAAATCAAAAAAGAACGAAACAGGCAACTCAAACCATAGATCTCTGCTACCATGTAAAAAATAAGTAAGCCTGGAAAATTAGATACTTTAAACATATCTTCTATAATATACTTTAAATTATTATAATTAACACTTTATGTCCAACATAAGTCATCTTGCCTCAGCAACAGTTATCTATACACTGTATATACGTTTCGTCATTAAACATGTATCAATCGAGAGCTCCTACGCATGCTCAATGCCTAGCATCGATCGATAATTTAGATCGATAAAAAGTGTAGCTCAATTCTGAAGTACAGCTAAGTAGCTCCATAATAGTGCATATAATTAGCATAGCTTTAACTTACACTCAGAGAATTAATCTCGATCTATTATATATTATTACTGTTTAGATTACTACACCATATTTTAAGATTCTCAAACTCAAGCCACTTGCTATAGAAATCTTGCGAGCTCGTTTACGATGTTTTATAATAATTTCTTTATTCGTTACAGCTTAATTATTTCTAAAAAAAGAATACTTATAAATTATTAAAAAGTATCAATTGAGCTTCAAGTTCAAATATTAAATAGTCATAGTTACAAAAATACTATTAATTATTATAATTTGTGAGACTTATTTTTGTCTGTATACAAATTATGTATTTCAAACCGATTTTCATAACCACTCATATGAAATTATGGTAACAATGTATTTTATGTAAGAAAGTTTATTTTGTATACACAGTATAACTTTTGCATTCTGAGGTGTCAATAACCATAAAGTGTATATTAGGAATACTAATGCAAACTTAAATATATATAAAGTATATATCTAGACAAATATTCATATATTATTTGATGTATGTTGTACTTTTCCAGTAATAATTATTTTTAATATTATTAGAATAAAATTAGATTTTTTTATGTCTTCGGCTTTTTCATCTCGTGAGTTGGATGTTAATAATTTTTTCGGAGTTTTGAAACGTTTCATGTATGTTAAAATTCTTAATAAATTTTGTTTGGTGTTATAAAATTACGGAATAGCTTTGCTATTATGAAATATTCACGTAACAAAGTATTCAATAAAAGCAGCTTCGAAAAAGTATTTACTTTGATGTATCTGACCATAAAGTGTTGGCAACGTACATAAATTAAAATAAAAATCATAACAAGAAATTAAAACAGAATAATCCATCTCATGGAAAAAAAAAAATTTTGATGGCAATGAGGATTACACCTAGGGCTGAAATTTAATCCTACTGGAGGCAGAAGCCTTCTTCATCTGAGCGAACAAAACAATGTATCAAAGTGAGATGGAAGGTACATATGTTTATTGATAACCTCTGGAGCTTGGCCTACAGTTAATAGAAATTAATATGAGTTTCATTCATAAATCTCTCTACTCATCTTTGATCGTGAAGTACGTAATTTTATATAATATTATTTAAGGACGGAAAAAATTTAAGATGTGTACTCAATGGTTGCGGTTATGGTAATATAATTTTACATAGTTTTTTTTGTGACACTGCAAATTATTTAATAACGTTTTCGGACGTGTAATTAAAATTATTTTCAACACAAACACATAAAAATTAAGGATTTTGAAAAACATCTAATAATTTAAGCAAGCCTTAATGTTTGGGTGAAGCTTTGGAGCTTTATTAAAAACATAAATAACTTTTAGCTGCAGTATACAAATATCTATCTTAGCACAGATGGCTGGCGTGCAAATTTAATGTTTCGTTTTTGCATTCTTTGGCTCAAATCTCCGTCAATGTGATCTCACTTTTTTTAAATCATTTTGACGGCATTTTGACGGCATTTTGACATTTAATCAATTCATTATTAGTCATTTATTAACTTTTCTGTCCTTAAAGTCTTCTATTACTTTTAATTAGGCAGATGCATAAGTTAAAATTAAACATTACATCAGGCAGCAAATGTTTATTATGGTGCAAAACTTAATTGATTTTTACACGTTGCTAAAAAAAAAAAATAACTAAAATTTTAAAATCAATAATTCTGAGATTTTCACGTATGTGCATAAATTTTCAATGGTTTTTAATCACTGCTTTACTTTTCTTACATCTAAAACAACACTTAATAAGCTATCGGTAAAAATTCAAAGTAAGTACTTAAGATTTATTATGAAGTTGTTAGATAAATTCTAATAAGACATTTTATTGGTTATTTTTTTCTCAAAAAAGCGAAACACTTATTTCTATGAATCAAAAAAAAGTTATAATAAATAAATTCATATAAGATACAGTAACAGAAGCTGGAGTTTAATTCAAATGTCTGCATAAGTATTAGCAATTGAAAAGTCAATAAAAAAAAAAAAAAAAAAAAAATTAAAGAACAACCTGTAAGACCACCAAAACAAAGAAATTCATCGTCTATACTGAGATTTAAATCCGAGAATGCAAAAACGAAATTGTAAATATACGTGCATACCATCTGTGCTACGAAAGCTCGGTGTATCTTACGGTCCACTGCTCAACAGGTACAGTAGCGATTGTTAACTTTGCTAAGATTCGCAAAGTAGTCATGGTTGATCTTCAATAAGAAATTGTCAATCTGTGGAATTTACGTAAGATTGTATATGATACGATTTCTTACGAAGTGATTAGAGTCTCTTTTTTTGAACACATGTAGGAAAACGCGCAGGCAGTGGAGCTTGAATTTCTAGAGCTGTTCTACCGTAGAGGCACTTAGGTTCCAATAGATGAGAGAGGCATAAGTAATTAATGGATGGATTAGGAGTAGATAGCAGATAATCGTGGCTCTAGGCGAAAGCATTTATTGAAGAGAAGCCTGGAACAGGCTATGAATGTAGTTTTGGCTCCTTGTCTAGCTGCGCTAAGACATATGGGGTAAGTTAGAGTAGGTAATCAAGGTGAAGACCTAGGTACTTGACTAATTTTTCACTTTTGATAGTGTGAGTGGCTTTATTCTTAGTAATAGTGATTTTGAAAGCCTTGATCTCATCTCCGATTCGGTTTCCAAGGGATCTGAAAGATTTATAAAAGAGAGCTACTTTGATTTTGGGTAGATTGATTTTCAGGTTCTGTTGGGGGCACCAATCTTTGTTACTGACTATTAAATGATTGAACCAGCGTTGCATGACAGAAGGGTATTTGCCTGTGACTAGGATTATAAAATCATTGGATAAGTATGCCAAGTATGTATTGTTTGGTGGGTTTAGGCCAAAGAGTATTGGTAAAGAGTGTGTGTAGATGTTGAACAGCTCAGGTAAGTTGATGGCGCCTTTCATACTTGCATTAGGCCTTCCTGGATGGTGAACGTGAGGGTGGAAGTGTGGAACTATTCCAGGTAACAAACTCTCTGCCTTGCGTCATGAATCAAATGAGCTAAATGAAATCAAGTGTAAATTTGAGGTTAAAGAGTGTGTGAAGCAGACCCTTTATCCAAACAGAATCAAACGCTCTTTCAAGGTCAATGAGACATGCGCCTACTATCTCCTTGCATACAGGTGCTTGTTGATTTCCACGGTGACTTTATGGATTACATGCGTGGTGGAGAGCCAATGCCTAAAGCTGAATTGATTTTCGCGAATAACCTTGAGCTTAAAGGTAGAGTCTTTAATCGAGTAATTTATAGCAACCTCAAAAACTTTGCTTATGGCTGAGGTGAGACTGATGGGATGATGGCTAGCTACGTTGTTACTAGGTTCATTTTTCTTCAGTAGAGGAAGAATTTTGGCCTTTGTCTACTCCATTGAAAAACACTTGTTATTTATATAGTTATTCAATATCACTGTGTAGTCTTTGATGACAAGAATGAGTAGATGCTTCAGTACGATCAGTGTGATATTACTAAGGCCTAATAAGGTCTTGCTGGGCAGGTCATGAAAAATTAAAGCGTTTTGTGGAACAGGGGGAAAAACTAAAGAGTTTTCGAAGAATGCAGGGGTGAGGGCCGAATTCGAATCATAAAAATAAGTGACGGTCATGTTGTTTGATACTTTTTTCTCAAATTCAGGAAACATGGCGTCCACTTGTGAATTAACTGACTCACGAAAGGGTAAGTTAACATTGAGTTAACAGGGCATGTTGACAGTTTCTGAGAACGCTCCAATTACGTTCAATGTGTCTTGGGGCGAATGGATCAGGTAATTGTTGTCAATTTTTATGAGTTTATCGAGCTTTATGTTACAGCGATCGAGGAGAAATTGTTGGTATTCGTAAACGAGTATGTTGTCAATTTTGGGGGCACCTTTAGGCCTGAAGAATCTATTTACAGTAGAGAAAAACGAATGCGGCTTTGTATGATCAATGAATTTCAGATGAGAGTTGCAGTACTTGTTATAAGTAACCTTGTATTCCTTTTTATTGAAGACGTCAATATGGGTAATAAGGGATTTAAGGTGGCTAATGGTGGCAAAGTCTATGTATATTGTTCTACATTCACGATTGTGAGACGTAATGAGGATTGTCTTGTATTTGTGCAGTTTCTTGATTTTGGTTATTACATAGTTGAGCACGTTATCTCTTGGCTTATAAGCTGGTACGACTCTTTTATTTAAGCGTATTATCGCAGGATCAGTGTCAGAAATAGACTCGTCTATTTTGTCATTTGATAAGCTTGTGTTAATGGGAATAGTACTATCGTACTTAGTATAAAGGTCTTTTCCTGAATTGGTCTATTTTATCTTTTTAAACATACGTCTTTTGGTGTCATAAGGGTTGAGGGTAGGGACTTTGTCTTGTAGAGTGAATTCTATAATGAGTGCTTCGTGGTTGCTATTATAATCCACGGATGGTATTTTATTTGAGATTAAGTTGATTATATTTAGTCTGTTGTGTAAAATACAGAGGTCTAGGTAGGAGCTAGCGCTAGGGAAAGTTGGTAGGATGAGAGGAATTACCATAGCTCTGTAGTGAGTGCCTCTGGTTAGTTCCCAACGCTTCAGAACTAAGCCTTTTATCTTCGTCGTAGAGTCATTCTAGCAGGTGTTGCGCGCGTTTAGGTCCTTAGCTATAATGAAAAAGCTCAAATTTTCGAATAATTTGAGGTATGAGAAAATGTGAGTGACATTAGTAAAAAACATTCTTTTATCCTAAAATTTATAATTTTAGTGTCTATTTCCTGATAATAATTTATTAAACAAAATGTAAATAAGAACGTAATACTTACTAAGTTTTGTTTTACATGGTAATACAAAAACCACTAAGATTTTTTATAAGATTATCATTAAACACGCACACTGTGCATACTATGGCACCAGTATAATTTTTCTACAAGCGTTAAATTTATACTTGGCCTTAATACATAGAAGTAAAGAAAGAGGAGAAATCATAGGAAAAAAGGAATGGTAATGAACTCACTTCGTTTTCGACCACTAGCTGAACTCTTCAGTACGGCTTGGTAGTGATCCTAGCCTGTAAAACAAAACTTAGTTAGTATTACATTTTCTGTCTAGGTTTTCTTTCATCCTGGTTATTAGCATACATTGCTAGAATCAAGATGTTTTTATTGTTGGATAGTGGAATTTTAATAATGGTGTATTCTAAGAAGAAATTTTTCTCAGATGACCGCTAGAAAACAGTTTCATGCTCAATAGTATTTTCAATTAATATGGTTGTGCCTCCACCTCTGAGGTTGTTGGATCTGTCAGTAGGTATGATTTTATAATTGGCACATTAGATTAAATACCTAGGATTCAATTGAGTTTTTCTTGTGAGAGCTATATCGCAATCAATATCTGTAATACAGTTGAGAAGGTTGAATCTGTTGTTAAGAGAAACTAGTGAATTTATATTGATAGCTATTATTTAAAGTGACCTTAGGTCACTTAGGAAACTATTAATATAGGATTGTTGTGTGGGTAGGTAGCTATTTTCACAGTTAATATCGAAATTCAGCTTCTCATGAAGCTTAATAATCTGTTTGGTATTGTTTTCCATAACATTTTAAAAATGTGTTAATCTATTATTGATTGACCTATCAATTCGTTGTTCGATGCGGGTGAGAAGGTTTTTAAAGCTGAAATTATCCTTGGGAGCGGACTGAGAAGAGCCAAACTGAGTTTACTGGCGTTGGAACTGCTGTGCAAGGAGCAGGCTAATGTGTGTTTTGCCTAAGATGGAGGGATGGACATTGTCTGGGGTTAAAGTTAAAGTTATTCGCTTGATTGTTTTTTCTTAGGTTATCAACTGTAGCGCTATTTACAAAAGAGTTTACTCTGTTAATCCACCTGAACTATTAGATAATTGTATGAGAAAAAATTAGCGAGTATTTTTATTTTTACTGAAATTAACTTTAGATACTTTCAAAACTTCGATACTGGGTATATTCAGTTTGGTTAGTTCATCTTTTATTTTGGACTCAGTGAAATTTTCTGCTATGCATTTAAGCTTCAAGCATTTAGATTTCTATGAACTTCCAAATCCTCGATACTCGAGTGGTGACGCGCGTTTGTATCGCGAGCGGGCTCTGGCTAGCTTAGGTCCGATTTCACTTGTCTGCAGACTTTTTTTCTGATATAAGTATACATTGGAAGTTGGAGTTAGTATTTACAGAAGGAAGCCTACTACTGAACGGAATAGTTTCTTATTTGAATTTTATGTTTAAGTACTGTGGAATCATAATAAATACATTTAGAACTATTTATGAATTAAAATTGTGAAAAAATGAGTCTTGGTAAGCTGTCAGTGAAATTTAAAAAAAGGGACATGAGGGAGATACTATAGGAATACATAAAAAATATTTATGAAACACGTTGCAAATGCAAAAATGAATTCGTCGGTGAATTCATAAAAAATTCTTTATTAATTGTGGATGCTGGCTAGAGTTACCTGAAGTCCTGGTACACCAAAATACGTGAGAATTTTGGTTAGCGGAGCTCAGAGCGCAATTGATGTTGGCTCTTTGCTTGTTGAGACGTATCTGATTTATTACAATAATAGCGGAGAGAAAAACTAAAGTTAACTATACAAATCTACACTGTAGTCGTCATATGAGTCAGAGTAGAAAAAGAGATAAGATAAGAAAATATAAGTTCTGAAATTAAACTATGTATAAATGTAAAGTAAAAGTTATAAAATTGATAAGTGTTACTTTTAAATGATAAAGCAAAGATAAAGCTATTACAATTCCAGGAAATATAACTATTGCATTTAACGTATTGTGCTAAAGAAAATTAGAAAATGAAGAGAAAAAATTTAAAGTTCATGATTGGCGTGAGCATTATGATAAATATAATAAACATTATAAAATTCTTAACTGAAAACACTGTATTAAGCATTTATGACCCATGGAATGAAAGATGTTATATTGAAAACATGTAACATGTATACTAACCTAACTCGATATCCTATTAGAACGAAAAATCCATCTAGATTTGTACATAGAAATCCTGATAGATTTTTATAATGACAAAGTTCGTAACTGAGGCAACAAATTTATTCATTGTATGAATAAAATGTACACTATACAAGTTAGAAAACTATTCTCAAAAAACATCCATCTAGTACTTTTGGTGTAACAAAATAATTTGCGTAGATTTTGGCATTGAAGTATCTTTTATTTATTAATTTTTGTTGAAAAGCAATAAATAATGAGCATGATCTTAAAATTACATTTTAATACATCACAAATAAACTTAAGTACCTACGAAAGAAGGTCAAGGTTTTTTTTGATGGACTTTTGAATATAGACAAACGAAAAATTGGCCAAGTAAACTTAAATCGCTAAAAAAACTGTTATTAACAGTATATAAAGTAGCTTTGATATGATTCTACGAACAGCATGTTTTCATGGTTACTAAAATAAATGATTAACTGGTTTCAGTTGTTATATACTTTTTTTTCTTTTTACAATGACACTTTGGCTGCTATAACGTTTAACTTGTTTCAAGCACAATTCTGAAAATTTTATCACGCAATCACATTAGTTTACAAGCATCATCATCTGAAGCTTTAGAGAAATTACTTAAATCAAGTTTATTTGTATTATTATAATTAATAATATAATAGGCACAAAGATACTTACCATATTCATTACTCTTAACAATACGTCTTTGTATAAGAACCTAATTTTTAACAGAACTAAGGAACCGTCAAAAATGTTCTTTTTTTTTGCAGTTTGACTGTTAACGTTAAAATTTAAACCAAGCTAATATTAATATCTGTTTAATGTAAGACTTGCCTTTATATTATTAAAATATAAGAACTTTTTTTTACTATTTTCGAAATGTACTCTCAAAATTGAGAACATCACGTTGAAGATCTATAAAGTTTTCTAGTTTTGTAAATATCGTGCTAAAATTTATAAAATTTTGTAAGATAAAAAGTTATTGAATCAAGTTATGTATTTATTCTTCGAAAATATATTTGACATTTAAAGTTGTTACGTCGAAGGTGGTGAGCAGTAATTTTTATATTTCCTAAGCTTTTAATCAATAGCCTGGGAACATAATAGGAAGAGTTATAGATAAAACACCAAGGTTGTTCTAAATGATTTGACTCGGGGAAAATAATTTATAGACCAATTGAAAATAACTTATTTATTGATGTTACAAACGTGTTATCGTTTAGGCGGACAAAATCGAACTCCCCCCAAGCGTAACTTCACAGTTCACAATGAAAAAAATAACATCGAGAAAAGCCCCATGGCAATGACAAACGACAATCGCTTCTATGGCCTACCGTCCGCCATGAACCTATTTTTTCTATCACCCCGTGCCTTATTAGAATTGAGGAAAGTGCGGCCCCAGAAGTTTTTTTTCGAACTCTGTGCGCGTGGCCTACTCAGAGCTTCAATTTTATCTCTGTGGCGAAGCATTCTCAAACAATATAACGGGTTATTGAACGAGTAACTGTAAGGTTGAACCGGAACATCCTTCCCCACTGAACAAAACTGGAAGTTTAGTACAACTCACGCAAACTTAACTAGTTTTCTGCTTGGTCTTAAGAATAATCCATTTGAAGTTCAAACTTTCACGACTCGTACTTGGTCATCTGAACCTGACAATACTCGCGTTACAACTCCCTTTTTCTAACAATTACGATTTATATTTTCATCAAGAAATAAAACTAGGTTATTTTCTTTCAAAGGCGCTTCTTTTTCATGCCACTTTTTACAATGCTTGATTTCTATCAGTACTGTTTGCAAAACTTCCTTACTAGGTACGCGATCTTTTAAAACAACACTTAAGGCTGATTTTACCGATCGAATGAGCCGTTCCCAAGCACCCCCCATATGCGATGCAGTCGGGGGAATGAATTCCCAACTTATTTGTTTTTCATCAGCAAAACGTTTAATTACTTTACAGTTTAATTCTTGTAATGCTTTCTGGATTTCTTTACTCATACCTTTGAAATAACTTCCGTTATCACAGTAAATAACACTTGAAGTGCGTCGACGTGCAGAAAAGTGCCTTAGAGCCATAATAGCTGAGTAAGTGCTCAGACTATTTGCAAGTTTGATATGAATAGCACGTGTCAACATACAAGTGAATAACGCACCCCACCGTTTTTCGCGTCTTCTTCCGATCTTAACTTCTATAGGTCCAATATAATCCAGGCCTCAATGAGTAAATGGAAGAACGCGACTTTTGAGTCTAGCTGATGACAGCGCTGCCATTCTTTGATTCGCGGGTGTTCCCCCCAACATTCTGTAGATTATACATTTATTCACGATATTTCTCAAACAGCGCCTCAAGCCAATTATCCAAAATGTTTGACGTAATTCATTAACGACAGTTTCGTGACTTCTAGAATGACTGGCGATTTATTAGTTTCGCTGGTATCTTTTAAATTTTCGAGTTGATCTTTTGCGCGTAATAGACCTTGATTATCTAAGTACGACTCTAAATTCAAAATTCTGCTGTTTTTAAAAACAAATTCCTTTTTCTTTAAACAATTTATTTAATTTATGAACGATTTTGCTTGACTAATTTTAAAACACAATAACTCTGCCCTTGCTCGAGGACCAAGTGAATCATTACTTTTTAATTTCCACAGTTTAACGTCCTTAAAAAACAATGACAACGCTTGAAAAATCATCAAAACCGAATCAAGTAGGCGTTCTACAGAAGAAAAGCGTGAAAAATCAATCAGTGAAGGTTCGGAAGTTAGTGTTGTAGCAACCATATAATTAGTTACTAAATACTCGGTCTTATCCTCGCATTGAATTGACTTAAAATCACCCTTTGGCCAATCCTACTCAGGTTTTCGTAAAAATTCAGGCCCCAATAACCACCTACTGTTTTTCTCTAGTGCACCAAATACACCCCTAGTTCCGTCGTCCGCTGGATTATTCTTAGACCCTATCCAGAACCAATCATCAATTTTTGAATTTTTTCAAATTTTGTTTAATCGATTTGATACGTAACTTTTAAATTCATGTGGATCTTTCCGAATCCAAAGTAAAAAAATTCTCGAATCCAACCCAAAAAATTCGTGGGTAATATTGTGCTCGTCTTTGATTAATTTAGCTGATTGCGTCGCAAGAGCTGCCACTTTCAATTCCAAACGAGAAATTGATACGGAATTTTTATGTTGATCTTTGTGTAATGGAACTATTCTCTTGCGTGCCATAATAAAAGAAGCATGATAAGAATCGTTATTTAATTTAAATCGCCAATAAGCAATGGATGCAAAGGCCTTTGAACTTGCGTCGCAAAAAATGTGAAGCTCAGCTTCTTTAACTTTATGAGCTTTTACTTGATAACAGCAATCTATTTCGAAAGTTTTCGCTTTTTCTAAAGCACCGAGCCATTAATTCCATTTTAAAAATTCTGTGTCTCGTAGTTGTTGATCCCATTTAATTCTACTGCGCCAAATATCTTGCAACAAAATTCGCGATTGAATTAAGAGCGGAGTTAAGAAACCCAATAGGTCAAAAACTGACATCACAATGCTTAAGAATTCTCTTTTGGAAGGCCTTTCAAATCCCTGCAAAATTTCGTTCGGGATTTCATTTCTGTTCACGTTAAATGATAATTTATCTTCTTGATTATTCCATTTTAAGCCTAAAACCTCCTCACCACCGCTTTCTTTTGTATCGATCTTAATTAAATTTTTTAAATCCATATTTTCATTCGCGTTTAATAATACCTCACCCGAATTACTTACCCAACCGTGCATTAACCAGTCTGCATTTTCGTTTACTTCTATTGCTTGTTTAACTAGTGATGACGCTTCTTAGATCGTTTCAGAACTATCTAAAAAATCATCCATGTAACAATTATTTATCAACCTTTTCACTGTCTCTGGATATTTTTGACTAAATAAAGTTGCGTTTTTACTTTTAACATAAATAGCTGTGCAAGGAGAGCTCGTTGCACCAAATAACATAGATGACATTAGATATTCCTGAGGTCCGATCGACCTATTTTCCCCCCTCCACAAAAAGCGCTGCGCGTCGCGATCTTCGGTTCTAATCTTGATTTTCAAGAACATATCGCGTATATCTGCTTTCACAGCAAATGTATATTGGCAAAAGCGCATCAGCACTCCTGGTATAGATTTTAACAAAGAAGGGCCTGGAAGTAATAAATCATTAAAACTGACAGAAGAGGTTTTCGGCGCTGCATCAAAAACGAGTCTAACTTTTCCCGGTTTGTTTTCATTTTGGACCCCAAAATGAGGTAAATACCAAATTCTTTCTCCCGTTATTTCTCTATCAGCCTTTTTAGCAAACCCATTTGAAATGAATCTATCCATCTCCTTATAATACATTTCCGCGTATTCCCTATTACGGTCAAATTTGTCTTTAAACTTCCACAGCCTATCAAGCGCATTCGGGCTACTATCTGGTAAAGAAGTATTTTCAGATTTCCACAAAAGGCCCGTTACCCATCCAGAATTTGTGGGTCGGCACGTATCATTCAAAATTTCGAGCTTTTATTTTCGATACTCGACTCTTTTTCTTCGAGATCGAAAAAATCTATTTCAAAATAAAACTTGATTAAATTTTCCAATTTATCATTTTTAGAATTTGATCATTTACATTCATTGACAATATTTACTTGCCAAATTTTATCTGGACCTGAATGACCGTGAATGGTCCATCAAGTGAAACGGCCATATTATTGTGAAATTCAAAATACTCTCGAATAAGTATTAAATTACAATAATCTTGTCCTATTAGCATAACAGGGGCTTCACTATAAGATTCAACGTAAATACCGGTCTTGTTATGACAATACTTTGTAAGGTCTTCGCTGACAGTCTGAACTGAATGTCCTTAATTTTTTATGATCAAAATGTTTTTTAGCGAAAAAATACTTGATTCACCTTGAATTTTAACATCCACCTTTTCACTTGACATTACAGTCACACTCTCATCCCCTAAAACTTTCAGTGCTATATTGATTCTTGAGCCTTTTAATTCTAATTTTGAGACAAACTTTGAATCGATCAAAGTAGCTTGAGATGCATCATCCAATAAAGCGTAAATTTTCTTCGATTTTTCTTTTCCGAAGATAGTAACAAAAATGATTTTTAAAAATGTCCCTGTTGTAAGTCAAGAGGACGTATTTACCGATTGAAAGACATCTACCTTAGATTCAGAGGTTATAAATGGTTCACTACTTTGAGTTGGAACATTTTAAAATCAACGTTTTTCGGAACGAAATGAAGAAGGATGTGATGATTGCGACCGCACTGTCCACATCGTAAGTTCTTGTTACAATTGCGACGAGGACGACCACTTTCAAGACAGCCATAACATAGTTTATTAGCTCTTGCGATTTTCCATCGCTGAGGCATTTGAATTTTCTTAAAATCAATACAGTTCTCAATCGAATGATTATTTCTTCCACAATATGTGACATTCTCGTTATTATTTACGGCTAATTACCAAGGAGAAAACCACGTTGTTGACTATAAAGGAGTCGTGGGTTCAAGGTAGTTACCTAGACCATAACATTCTATTTAATGCATGAAATAAAACTAAGAATTATCTCCAGCCCTTCTAATGCCCCATGTAGAGATAAAAAAATAGGAACTATGGAAAATTTAGATGTTTGTCAATACTCAATATATTACGAGTATATCAAACATCTAAAGGAAAGGTAATAGGATCCCTTACCCGCAAACCTATAAATTATCTTATGGTGGCTAACGTTACAAATTCGTCAAAGGTGTCATAGTACATATAAATAGTTTTTCAACGCAATTAATATGCGAAATAACGTGTAAATCGAAAATATTATGTATTTACTCAAGTTTTATACACAGGAGCGCGTGGCTCGTATTACATAAACGGCATAAGACGCTCGTTCGCATGAAAACTTATTAAAGTGTTTGAACAATCGTAAAGTTCAATACGCTATTCTTAAAACAAATAAATTAATTGAAAACCGTTAGAAAAGAATTATCAAAAGAATGATTCAATAATTAATGAATAACAATAATATAAAGAATAGCTGGCGTAATGTGTACGCGAAAGGCTCGGACACAATGCCTCACCAAGCACGTCGCTATAGGCCAGTGTTGTGAGACCAGTCTAGAAGTCCGAAAAGCAAGGTACTTTGACCTGCTAGGCAGAGAATCTAGAGCTAGAATCTGATGTGGCTGTGTCTTGATTGTGCAGCATGCCTCGGTTTTTCGGTGGCTCGACAATTGCTTCGTGAGGGGGAAATTTGCGGACTCTCATCATTGGTAGAATGTTGTTGTCTCTTTCTCTCTACTCCTGCACTTCATGACGCACACTATTGCTATATTTGCATATCCTACTAATCGGTGGCAGCTTTAAACACTGAATAATAATTTTATATTTTTAATAGTCGAAATTGATAAAAAAAATTTTACTATTTTTTTCGTAGTAGTGACCGATGGTCACAAATATAAATAATTAGTATCAGAAGTTTTATTACTCTTACGCGTTTCATAATTCATTCCTTTGTTTAATATTTTTCTCAGTTCAACGTGAAACTGCCTCGTTCGAATGCACATCGATTACATCCGTTTTTACAAACATTTCAGCTTTAATAAATACAAATTCGGCAATTTTTTCTATCTTAGATTTGTTCATATCTTCTTTGATTGCAAAACGAACGTAACATAATAATCGTGAATCATTGAGCGAGGTAATTTTTGTAATAATTCTTTCACAAGATCTGGACTGTGCAAGTATCCTGTAAAGCCAAAAGATTTTATTTCCGTCACAGCATTTTTCAATGTGGTTGCAAATTCAGTCAACGAAATTTTATTTGATTCCATCCCTGGCAAATTTTCAATTTCTGTAACAATTTTATCAATGATTAACTTTTTATTACCGAACCTCATTTCCAATGTTGACATAATTTCTTGTGCATTACCTGAAGAAAATAAAATCTTAGCGGCGTTATGCGCTTCACCGGAAAGTACTTGAAAAAGACGCGTGACATTTTCTTTATCAGAATAGTTTCCTAAATCGGTTGAGGTTTCGAATGCTTGCTTAAAGCGTTCCCAATCGAGAGGATCTCCTGAGAACTTTGGCAAAAGTTTTGCTGATGTCATTCTGTTTATGAATTTTGCACTTTCATTATTCAAAGACGAATTTCTGTTAGCAGCTACTAAAGTTTTTTCCATTGCATTTACTAACCTATTCACTGGATCTTCTCTCGATTGGGTATTGTTATGATTTGAGCTGTGCATTAGTCTGTTGAGTTTTTCGCGCATATTTTCATAATTATCAACTTCTGATACATCTTCATCCGATGACGATTCAGTTCCAAAATTATTTTCTTCTGCTTGTTTAAATTCTAATCTGTTCTCAAAATTAAGGCTATTAGCATCGCTTTCTTCTTCATCATCAGTTTACATTCCTTGATTCAACACTGCTTCGTTGACTGCTATGGGATGACGGAACGCTTGATATATGTTCGCCGCCCGCGGTTGTTTATCGATGACTGTCACTGCTACTGGACGACGTGATGCGCGAGCACGCGCTGCCTCTGGTTGACGGGCCGAGGCCGGAGCTTGCAGCAGCTCGACAGCCGCCTCTGGTGGTGGTCGACGCAGCGCACAAGCGCGTGGTGCCGCTGGCTGACAGGCCAAGGCTGGAGCTTGCGGCAACTCAACAGCCGCTTCTGGTGGTGGACGACGCAGCGCACAAGCGCGCGGTGCCGCTGGCTGACATGCCAGGGCCGGAGCTTGCGGCAACTCGACAGCCGCCTCTGGTGGTGGACGACGCAGCGCACGAGCGCGCGGTGCCACTGGCTGACGGGCCGGGACCAGAGCTTGCGGCAACTCGACAGCCGCCACTGATAGTGGACGACGCGGCGCGCGAGCGCGCGCTGTTGCTGGCTGACGGGCCAGGACCGGAGCTTGCGGCAGCTTGATAGCCGCCTCTGGTCGTAGACGACGCGGCGCGCGATGTTGCACTGCTGCTGGAACTTGTAGTGTTACATTATTCGCCTCTGTATTTCCCGCCGCTGCTTCTTCCATAGCTTCGAGACGATGAGGAAAAAAAAGTTGATTATCTTTCGACGACAGCGAGGGTGATCACGGTCGTAGATTTGTTTCCCTTGAATATCGCTGAAAGTCGATAATCTGTGGTTCTTCTAGCCATGGACGGGACTCAGGTTGCTGTGGACCGATTTTCTCTTGCAGAAGTCGTAGGTTTCCAAAAATGTCGCTGACATCAGCTGAAGCGCCTCAATTTCTCTGTGGTCGAGTTCGCTTGACGTTGTTGGCCTCAAGAGATGGAGCTTTTATTTTCCGTCCACTTATTGTCCCAAGAGTCAATTAAATTGTCCCGGGTTTTGGCACCAAATGTTCTGAATGATTTGACTTGGGGAAAATAATTTAGAGACCAATTAGAAATAACTTGTTTATTGATGTAACAAACGTGTTATCGTTTAGGCGGACAAAATCAAACTCCTCCGAAGCGTAACCTCACAGTTCACAATGAAAAAAATAACATTCAGAAAAGCCCCATGGCAACGACAAACGACGAACGCTTCTATGGCCTACCGTTCGCGATGAACCTATTTGTTCTATCGCCCCGTGCCTCATTCGAGTTGAGGAAAGTGCGGCCCCAGATGTTTCTTTTCGAACTCTGTGCGCGCGGCCTACTCAGAGCTTCAATTTTATCTCTGTGGCGAAGCATTCTCAAATAATATAACGGGTTATTGAACGAGTAACTGTGAGGTAAATCCGGAACAAAGGTAATAGCAGGATTGATAATTGTTAAAAGATTTGCTAGCTACTCAGCTATTAGCATTGACACCAATGGTACGTAAACGGCCATTAATTTAAAAATTGCAGCTAGGTTCCCAAAAATTTATATAGCCGAAAATTTTGCCTCCTTATCGTGAATACTATGGCCAGAGACGATGAGACGTACAATAGTTTTTAGAATCAGTCTGATATCTTGTGTCAAGGAATGGGAATGATTTTCTGTATATTTTTTGTCTCCCTTTACACATATATTGTTTTGGATTTGGAGTAATGCTTACTTGCTAAAGAATATCGTAAGGCAACGATACTGGTCCGAGCGTCCGCTTGTCAAAAATAGGTCGCTTTACAGTTCACATAATTTTTTGGCTTGGTAGCTCTTGATGTTGTAAGTGTTAAGAAAAGACATTAATGAAGGTGTAGCATGCCACTATCAAATCTCATTGCTTTTAAGGAGAAAATAAGATGTAGACTAGTTCATGCGTCCACATCTTACTTGGTCTCTCCTTACACGTGTGTCGCGAAGTATTATCTCTGATGCTTGGCACATGTGTATGTATGTGGTGTTTAGGTTGATATGAAAACGCGGGTTTGCAAAGAAGAAAAAAGAGAGGGTGAAAAAAAATGAAAAGTATGGTCAAATAAAAGTCAATCTTAGCATCTAAGTAACAATGTATCAGGAATTCGGTTAACAGTATCACATTTTTCAATAAATGTAATTTTACTAATGAGTCGCTTACAAAAGCAAGTTAGGATTACTGATCAAGTATTCTAATTGACTTTCCATCAAACTCAAATATTTTTATATAATGCTGACGTATCTTTATCTTTACGTGTATAATTCCAATGTTCATTTTCTCCTACTTCTAGTATCCTACCTAACTGTTCTACATATAATTTACTGCTGTTTAATATTACTTTATAAACTACGTTAGATTTTCAAGCTTTTTATTTTACCTTTTCCGTTATTACTGAAAAAGTTTAGTTTATTTTGTGAATTTAAAATAATTTTCATGTGGTAGTTTTTTTGTAATGGATGTTAAATCGTGTTCAAATCTTTTTACGTACGGCAAAACTAAACAGTCGTAATTTCGTTTTTTGTTGTTTCAAAATTTTTTCGAAAAAAATTGATTAATTTTTATAATATTAAGACTAATTCTTGTAATTTTTTTTAAAAACTTCCTTACATGGTTATTTGCTTTCAATACATTATTGACACATTTTAAACTTACGATATGATGAATTAAATCTGACTACTTAACTGTTCTGTAAACCAAATCATAGACTGTAGTAATTGTTCACAATACAGGGTCGTGAGAATGAAAATTTAGATAACTATTTAACTGTATTGATTTACCATATTAATTTGTTATCACACTGTCATTGGTCTGCCTTATAAATGTCATATCAAGAAAATTTATCTTATCATCGTCCGTTCTTCTATTATAAACTTGATTGTTTGGTCATATTTATTCAAATGTTTTAAGACTGTTTGTTCAAAATTTTTGGGTATTACCGCCCATACATCATCGACAAATCTTTTTCACGCTAGGATCTGAACCTGATATATTAATATCATTTTTTGCCATAAGTCCTGCATAGCGATTCTTAAAGAGATAGGAAGGATAGGGCTACCCATAGCACCACCGGATATTTGTTGTAATATTTATTACTAAACATGTAATAGTTAATATTTATTATAAATTCTATGCTTCTTAAAAATTCAACTAACGATATATTGATGATAAACGAAAGTATGTGCCATCTGCGTTTGATGGTACATTTTACTGCTACCAAATGTACCTCATAATGTAAACCTAGAACATCAGAACTGCCCATAATGTAATTTTTCAAGATCTTAAAATCTTGTGAAAACTCTTTTCGTATAAAACTATTGTTAAAATTTCTTAGTGACTTTGGTCAATGTTTATCAAAGATTTTAGCAAATACTTTAGATAATTATTATGTATATGAACTTATGGCTGGTACAGTTAGTTAAATTAATTTTTTTCGACTTATAAAGTTCTATTAGACCATAATATATTGAAAGATTGCACTTATTTTTGTATTATCTGAATTCATGTTTTCCTTCGTAATTGTTATTAAAAATCAGGTTAGATTCATTTAGCACTTTTGAATTCATTAGTATCATTTTATATAGCTTTTTAATTGATATTTTTAATAACAGTATTTAAATATTAATTTTTTTATTTAGATTTAACTTTATCTACATACTCATCTTCATGCAATACAATAACTTTTTCTCCTTCACCAGCCTTCATAATGATTGAATCTTCATTATGTTTAAAAAAATTTCGCAACATCTAAGATCATACTGAATAATTTTATCTTGCACTGTTGTTAATGTTTGTATTTTGTGCTAATGTTAATTATATTTTTTTAAATATTCTTCCTTAAATTCTCAGATTGATTTAAGTTTAGTTACTTATTTAATGTTTTAAAAGTACGTAATTTTATATCGTTATTAATCTTATTAAAGGAAATTAAAATATTTTACTAACCGTATGATGTTTGTTCGTGGATGAGCCGTTTTCGTTGTGAGCTTAGCCTAGACCACGCCTAAATCAGATTTTGCAAGAGGATAAAGGAGATATTTGAAAGTTAAAATTGAAAGTGGCATTTATTTAAGGTAGTTGTTTCCTAAATCAAAATTATCTAAACAGGTACGAAATTTTCAGCAAAACTTATATAAGAGTCGAGAAATGTGTGTAAAAAATTTGAGACCAATTTAACACGTCGTTATTTAAATATCTTAGTCAAAAAATCACTCTTTTATCATTGGAGCAATGGTGCAAACACTACATAGCCCCATTATTTTAAAAAGTGTAACTTACCACATATCTATTAATAATTAAAAAACTACTGAAAACTACCTTAGACGTAAAAAAACATATACTGTAATGAAATATATAAAAGATAAGCAAGTCGATTTGAATAAGTAACAGTCGTTTTAAATATCCTAGCAATTTTGCATGGCAGTTAGAAAAATAATAAATTATACTGCACGTTCTTACCATAAGCTTACATTAAACTGAACTATCATAAACATATGTTGTTAGCTTGGTATCTTTACGTGATAAGTTTTGAACAATTCATTTCTTACTGACAAATTGGTTTTAATTGGTTCTTATTAAAAAAAGTATGATTTAGATTATTAACATTCGTCATCTCCTTATAGTTATTGTCATAAAAATATATATAATGATAGGATGATGTTTTGTTACTAATAATGTCAAGGATTTCATTTTTAATGAAAGATCAAAATTATCGGCCAATGAATCACTTTTAATCTTTTTTAATTACTAAATAATGCTATATGACATCGATCAATACAGTATCTGTAAGATTAATTAGTTTATTATTTAAATTAAAAACCATGTTCTTTATAAATATTCATGTATTGTTACGGAACAAGCTTTGGGGATTCTCGTGTAGATGGGGAGCAGGTAATTCCGATTTATTAAATAAATGGTTTAAAAAGGCCCAATTATTGAACTGAAATGCTCCGCCAAAAAGGTGGAGCAGAGGCTCGAATCCGTCAACTAAGGATTTGCGAAACTTTACGCTGACGGCTCAGCCACGACCACCGCCAAGAGCGACTGTACTTGTTAATATTGCACTCTCAGATACACTCCATTGTGTCGTCAGTTGTACGCCTGTGTACCAACACACGGGCACTGGCTTGACTGAACCAAGCCACGTCCGTGACAGTATATTCATATCTTCTATTTTGTTTTTGAGAACTTTATTTTCAATTAGTAATATTAAAAACTACCTGTACATTTCGTAAATTACAACTGTAAAATATGTATTTTTTTAATGATCATACAACAATTGCATATGTGCTGTGAATACAGTTGAAAGTATTTACATAGTACTAGAAACGTACAATTTTTCTTGGAAATCTCTAATTTCTTATGTTTATTATAGAATTTTATTTCTGATTTGGTTTCGAAACCCAAAACACTTTCGATACTGTTAATAAATCTTGAATGTCATATTTTAAATTTTGATAGTACTTTTTGAAAATAGTGTACAAAGAAAGTACCTGCATATTAATAATATAGACGCAATTTTATATAAAATAATTATTAATTTGTACTTGGTTGGAAATTTAACGTTTACAGTTGAACTGCAAGATATAGACAAAATTTTTTATTGTCCCCAATTCTGTAAAAAATTATCTTTGCATGAAATGACGTGTTATTAAGAGTTATGTATATTGTACGTATCTTTTTGGTTACATAAATGAATTTAATATTATTAATGTCCCCAAAGCTTGAGTTAATATAATAGTTGTAAACAAACGTGATTGCATTGCATGATGAGGTTTGTAGAATTGTCCTCAAAAAGGGCTGAACGATATAGTAGTCCGAACGTTGCTGTCAAAAGAGGGAAAACAAAAGTATTGAACAGCTAAAATTTCATTTTCTTAATTAAAAACACAAAATGACTTTTTACTCCATTGTGATTTCAATAAAGCCGGTGGTGCTTCTGTTTGGAAAGTAAATTTTTCCATTAAAAATGGCTGTAAAAAAATCAACTCACTGCTTTATCTCTTTAACTTTAATTGCTTGTAAATTACTTGTAAAAGTTGTTTCTTGTGATACAAGTATTAAAGTTAAATGCAAATTTTCATTAAATGATGTACATCCTTGTATAACAACAGGCCTCATGAAAACAGCTCAAGATTTGCTGCTCTGTTTCGAAAATTATTAGTGGAGAAGTTTTTTTCACTAATCACATTTTTTTACAATTTTTAAAATTCACAAATATATTGATCAGTTATCAAGAAAATTCGTACGTTTATTAGCAGAAGCAATTTCAGCAATAAGTAAAATATCTAAGCAGGTAAAACTTTAAGGGGGCTCCTTCGCGAAAGTCCCCAAACAGAGATATATTATTTCTTGTAAATAAAAGTCTACTGAATTTAATGGTGGTTTAAATTATATTTCGAATGGGTCAAAATTTTGAGAAATCCGAGCTCAAAGTTGTAACTATTAGCACGTGTTCCTATTGGGCAGCGTGAAAAACAATTTGTTTTCGTTTATAATAAACCTAAACTAAAAGTCCCAGCAGACTGAATATATACGTTTTGTAGATGAAGTCTTCCTCTGTAATATGCTGTATTAAAAATTGTGGATAAAGGACCATTTTAGCGAGATATTTGTGATGGAAATAAATAAGTAGTGTCCGGGAGGTCAGGAGGTCACGTGGGTAGCAGACGTACTTGTTCACGACATATATATACCATATACATATATATTACATCGCTATACTACACCAACACAGGTGGTCTGGTCTGGTGGTGTACCCTCGTATGCACTAGACTGGTCAAAACAATAATTAATTTTTCGTACAAAGTTAAACTGCACACATAAATATCATTTTTCCCACTTCATACGTTATTAAAAATATTATAATGATTTTCAGACACATTTGTTTATTGAAAAACAAAACTTTATTTTTTGTATGTCTTTGACCTCAGCAGTAGTCGTAGGAGCCCCCTTAAAACTCATTTATGTATTCAAGAGACACAAACTACTTTATCAAATGACAAACTTTTATCGAACTAAGTACCGATAGATCAGCTGCCTCTAGAGGAAAAGCATATCAAGAGAATATCCAAGAGGGTATGTACAAGGTCACAGAAAGGGGGCGTCAAACGATCAGTACATAGCAATAAAATAAGTAAGCACACGCAAGCCTAAGGTTGTTTTGAATCGGATGCAAAATAGCCAGAGTGAATATTTTTATCTGTACTCTGTAACTATATTGAATGAACGTTGATCTAAAAATTACCATTTGTCCGCTTCTAGTAAGCCATTTAAAATTAAATCATGCTTCAGTAAACAAATTTGTTACTCGTACAAGCCTTATATTTTCTTGTAACTAGTGAATGTTTTCTTGTTTTAAAATTTGCATGGTTTTGAATAATGCATAAGCAAAAGCCACAAAATGAAATTTTTTTTTGTGTGTATTCAAATATTATAAAGATTAAAACTAGATAATTTATGAAATACTAGAACATTAAAGGTCTTGTTACTTAAATAACAATTATAATTATCAAGCACTTATAAAACCTACAGTTAATACTTTATTGTTGTGCTGTTGTTCTATAATTTTAATAAACAAAGAGTGTCGTTTCAATTTTTATAATTGTGAATTTGGTACTTAGTGACTACTACTTTTTAAAAACTCTAATTACAAAAAATTGATTAAATAAACACAGTTCAGAAGCGTTTATTTTGCCAAGCATCCTCTTTATTATTTTAAACACGATTGTGCACAAATATTATCCAAAGCTATAATCATTTCGATATAATTTTTTTTTTGGTTTTATGAGAAATTCTTTGTTTCTAAGGTCTTAATGTGACGTACTAACATTTGAATACCTGCAATAAGTCCCATTTCAAATTTTCAATCTTAAGCAATTTTTGTTTCTTTGAGATTTTTTTTGCAATTTCAGTAGAAGCAGGATTTACCACTTATGTCCATCTGTACTGGACGACCACAAAGGTCTCTAGGGCGATACTTTTTAAGGAGGCGATACGTACATACAAGTGACGAAATCCATCATTATTTTCTCGGTTACACGGTTTGAAACTCAAAGGAACACTTTTTGTGTACCACTAGAAATTGTTTTTAGCCCTCTGGGCTCACGGCTTATTTCTGCTCTTAGGGCGCAAAGTGTCCTTATGAGTATAAAATCAAACTTGGTTCCTTTGGTAAGAAATTTACATCCTGCACTCAGTCACAAACGTACGCCCATCACACCTTCGGGCTTCAAAATCTTACTTTGTGTCTGACGGATAAAATAGTAAATTTTTTCTCTGGTGCGTAACATCTAGGTGATTGACAGGTATATTGTTAAATATAAAACACATTAACAAATTAATTATATCGATCGCTTTTATCCAACTTACATCTCTGATATATTATATTTGATGGGTTATAGCGTAAGACATTAATACTTTCTTTTTCAAAATAAATAATTTTAACTATGCAATAAGTTTACATGTGAAATGTGGAGCAATAAGCTTAGACTTTTATTTGTATATAGCTACATCCAAGTAAATTATTTTTAAATAGTGGGGAATGCTCAACAAAGTTTCACGTTGATTGTTCATTATTACATGGAATGATTTTTATGATTTAGTAGTTACTACGTACTGTTATTTCTTTTTGGTAGTTACAAAATTAAAAAAAAACTTACCTGCCTACACCTGTTAGTGATGTAAGGGCGCCTAATTTTTGTTTAAATTTAACTCGTTTTTGTCACTGTGCACTATTATTGCAAAAAATACCAGTAATTATTAATGTTTTTCTTTGTTGCTAATACTAAGAAAACAGTATTTTGTAAAAAAGTATTGTAAAAGATTAACAATTGAATGAACGTTCTTTACATAAAGCTGAAACAAGCCCCTTTTCTGTATGTACTTTTAAGACTAGACTAGGTACTTTTCTCATTTAGTAAAATTAAGGGGTACCTATTTTCATTTTAAGGATATTTAAAATAGAATTTAGTATTTGATGGTGGTACCACTGCTAGAGTTTGCTTGTCAGATTTAGCTTGACATTATTTAAGAATAAAAAATAAGAAATTTCTAGGCACAAGGGTATATCGTCCTCCTTGTCCTACTAGTGAACATCAGAGATACTTTTTCCCAGGAGAGCTCTTGCCTGATGCGTGATCATACGTCATTTAACTCCACAAGGTTTCTCACGCATATTACTCAGTGTATGTATAATTTTTTTATCGCGTGCTAGCTTTTGACGCACACTAACATACATTTTTGATGACCCAGCAGTTGTATAGTAGCCTGCCTGCCAGTTAGTTGTCTGAAAACATGAATAAAAAAAGATTGATGAAGTATCAAAATCCTAGCTAAAACTAATACGAGCAGAAGTAATAGTGTCAGTATACATCCAATCAAATAATAACAGCTGTAGATATGGTATAGGCCTCGTGATTGCTGCCTTCATTCTACGTACTCATTTCTCCACTTTTCATGGTATACTTTCTGACATTGTGTTTTTCTTTAAAGAAAAATGTATTAAAGTCGACAGTTTCTTCTTTGCTGTTGCTACTATAGTTGCTGCTATAGCATACTTGTTCTGATGTGACACGCACTTTATGCTTGATCTCACTGTAGACCAGACATCAGCTACCACTGAACCGATAGAATTTCACTCAGAGTTTAAACAACCGTGTGAATTTTGAAATTAGTACCGTTTGTAACCAGTTATTATATAAAAGACTAACATGCTTCTGTAACTTTGAGGATGAACAACCGAAACAAATCCACGTGTAAGCCACTTTGCTCCAATTCAGGATATCTCAACAACAGCTCATGTACACGATACTTTTTTGGTCGATGATACCGTTTGTAGCACGTGAGTGAAAATTTGAACGTGAGAAAATGTGTTAAGTATTTTTTGGGAAAAATATTAAATAATAAACGTTAATATTTGATAAATGCATATATATACGTACGAAAGGGGGCGTCACAATAACAGTGCTTAGCCCTATAATAAGTGAGCGCACAAGTGCACAAGTCTTTTTTTAATTTATTGCGAAATTGTTAGCATTAATATATTTATCTGTTACGCCTGGCTAAAAAAATCGAACAAAAATAGGCAGAGGTATCATTATTTGTTTACCACACGTAAATCAGTACTAACTAAATTGTGATTTACAGTTAGTGAACATAAATAGAGAACAGTAGTTTATACTTTTTATGTAGATACGCTAATAATTCGAAAGGTTGAGCAGAAGGTAATAAATCAAAAAATTACTAGTATGTACCCATGACTATCAAAATCGCTTAGATAGGACAAATATCTGTTGGATTAATGATGATGATTACAAATCTTGTCAGTATTTTGCTATTTACCTTGAGTGTTGCCTCCAGTTTTGCCACTAAAACAGCTCCATGCAATAAGATTCTATCAGTTAATTTAGAGAATGGCACAAGTTTAGCGAACGGTTCTATTCTTTTTGATGGACTGACTATCCCACCATATGCCCAGTACAGCTTGGACGGACAGCTTTTTGGCTGCCCTTGCATGGTTAAACATTGTATAAGGAGATGTTGTAAGCCAGGACTATTTGAGGACCGAGGATGTCATGAACCGTGGGGCCAGAGCTATGGTATTAAAGTGCCACCGATTCCAGAGGAATTCTTGCACCCCTCTATAAAAAATTTTGACGACCATTTTTACGTTATTTATGAAAGGGAATGTATCGCTGACAACGCTTTCATTCTGTGGATAACTGGACCTAAAAAGAGTTATAACGAGCACTTTAATGTTTCTTTAACTGGCTCGCTATCTCACTACAATGAGAGGAATAATCAGACCTCATTTTTTCTGTACAGTCAGGAGCAGTATTGTCTTGCATGGTCAGAGGCTTACAATATCACAAAAATTCGAGCCTGCACCAACCTTGAAGAGTACCAGTCCATTGTAATTGACAACATGCTACGCTGGTCTATGGGCATATCCAACTGGTTTTCTGCCTTCTTCTGTTTGCTTACATTTCTCATATACTCCCTCTTCGAGGATTTGAGAAATTTACATGGCAAGACTCTTATGTGCTATGTAATGTGCCTGGCTATTGCTGATGTGCTAGTACCATT
Organism: Copidosoma floridanum; assembly: GCF_036245765.1. NCBI lineage: Eukaryota > Metazoa > Arthropoda > Insecta > Hymenoptera > Encyrtidae > Copidosoma > Copidosoma floridanum. The sequence continues at coordinate 42,624 of NW_028321914.1, read as the reverse complement.
TATTCGCAACAACGAGCTGCAGAATGCTCTTTTCAATGATACAAGCTGCCAAGTTATGGGTATGATTTAAAAAATTACTACTTATTTGACTTTTACTTGATATTTCAGTGCGCTTTGTACCTACAGTAATTAAGTTAAGTCATTATTTAATTCTCAAACACTATTGATTGTATAATGATTAAAATTTTTTTAAGTCATACTTTGATACGTGTGTTATTTGTGAGAGTAAATCAACGATTTGAAATTGATGACCTTGAGAAGAAAAAAAACTGACGTGAGTTTCACGTGTTACTCCCCCTTTGCCCCACCTGCATTGCCGTGCCATCCGGCGCCGGTCCCATTTACACCATCCAACGCTATGCTACACCATCACACATCTTCTATTCGATGAATTTTATCTCTTTTTCTTTTAACCGATTCTCATAAAAAAAAAAAAAATCCTTTCCATGAGACTTGAACCCGTAATTTTCTGCACACAAGTCTAAGCCCTTACCCACTCGACTATAAGAGATCTTGACATGAGGATTCCATTAGTTTATGCTAATCTGTGGTTCGTTACTTATTTTTTAAGCAAATTTTTATTTACTACTTGTTAATGTATTAGGTTTAATAATGAATCTCATGAACGAATAAAATCTGTTTTATAGACTAATGTTTTTAGTTTAGTATTTTTTTCAAAAAGTTAGAAATTAGTCTATTTTGTCAGAGCAGCTTTACTATGTACTAATAAATTATGATAAATTATAATTAAATTAAAAAATAAATTATATTTTATATAATTTATTCATGCTTTTTAAAAATTTTCGGAAATTAGAGAAAAATTTTTTTGTACTGTATGAATACAATAATTTATTTTTATAGCATTTTATCCTTTCACAATTTTTCCATTTATCATTGAAGTGATTTTTCAATTTTTTCTTTACATAGTTACTGATAAAAAGTTCAGAGAGGTAAGAGGAGCACCAATATATGCAGCAACGCTGGCAATTATTTTTCTCGTATGGATATACTTACATACACACTTTAACGCAATGTTGGCTCCTTCTTTCTTGTGTTGGTAACAAAAAAACAACTTGTGGAATTATTTAAAAACTTTTTAGGTTTATCTAAAAGTCATCTTTTATAAAAACAAAAATTAAGAGATTGCTACCGATCATATATAAATGCAATCTTCCGTGATATTTTAATAAGGTTTTATATTAAGTTTGGATTTTTTTAAATTAAACAAAATAAAAAAAAAAGTACAGTTAAAAAGTCTGAAGTCTTTGTTAAGAGATTTTTTTACTGGTTTAAATATATATTTGATGTTTAAATAATATCTCTGAAAAAAATCTATAAGTAATGAGCGTCCTAAAGGGACATTTCCTAGCGTGTAACACTACCCAGACGGTGACCACAAATCATGAAAAATTCTTTATGAATTTACCAAGGAACTTGTTTTTGTATTCGCAAAGTGTTCCTAAAGTGTTCTTAGAGTATTCCTATAATATCAACTTATGTCACCTCTTTTAAATTCTTTACAAGTTAGCAAAGAGTTCTTTTTTTTCAATCTTAATCCATAAAGAGTTCTTAAACTATTCATTTTGAACCCACGGTATTTATAATTTAAACTTAAATAAAAAATTATTTCGTTAACAAGTTGGTTTCCTTCTGTACACACTTACTCACTCCGGCTTTGGATATACATTAATTCCAAAAGAAAGTCTGCAAACAAGTGGAATCAAACCCAAGTAGCTAGAGCCCGCGTGTGACACAAATACGCTTCATCACTCGGCTATCGAGGATTCGGAAATTCCGTAACATTGAACGCCTACATTAACTATTTACAAGAACTATGATTCTTTGTTATTTTAATTCCCTCTAATGATTAAAAAATTGTGTGAAAAGTCTCTCTGATCTTCTCGCTTATGGACAAGGCTATCTTATAACTTTTATTACACGCGCACTTATCTCTACATATTATAGCAACGTCGTACGATCTGGATTATGTATTATTGTAAGTTCATGATCTTACAATGCAAATTATAAAATAAAGTCTTCGGACGTGTTCTAAAAATTATTTTTAACACAAATAAATACCAAATTATGATTGCAAAATAAATCGAACAATCATAGCGAGCTTCCATATTTAGAACAAGCTTCGGAGGTTTACCATAAACATAATTAACTTCCGACCTTAAGACTCTAAGTGCTTTCGTAGCACAGGTGGCTCGCACGCATGTCTATCGTTTCGTTTTTGCATTCTCGGGTTTAAAACTTAGTATGGAAGATAACTTTTTTTTTGTTTCAGTGGTCATACTGGCTATTCTGTATTTTTTACTTGACAAACTCTTTTATTTTAATACTTATGCAGACATTTTATTTTAAATTAAATATTTAATACCTTAAATAATTTTATTTTAAGTGTCCAATAAGCTTCAGATTGTATTTTTGTATCTGACACATACTTCTTTATTTAACTTTTATTCGATTCATATAAATAAGTTTTTTGCTATTTCGAAAAAAAAATAGTAAATAGGATGTCGTATAAACAATTTTTTTATTACTTAATAATAATTCTTCAGGTTTAATTTGAATTTTAGCGATAGCTTCTTTCGTGTCGTTTTAGTTGTTAAAAAGTAAGGCAGTGTTGAAAAACAATAAAAAATTCATGCACAAACGAAAAAAGTCTCAACATGATATCTCATTTAAAATTAATTTATTTTTTGTAGCAACAGGCAAAAATCAATTAAGAAGTGCTCCATAATAAACTTTTACTACCTTAATAAACATTTTAATTTTAACTTACGTGTCTACCTAATTAATAGTAATAGAAGACTTCAAGTAAAAAAAGTTAATAAATAATCAATAAGGTCTTCAAAGTGATTTAAAAAAAAACAGATCACATGGACAAAGAGTCGAGTCCCAGAATGCAAAAACGAAACAACGAGCTTGCACGCGAGCCATCTGCGTTAAGGGGAAGCTGTGTAAGCTACAGTCAAAAGTCACTTATATTTATAACAGAGCTCCAAAGCTTGTCCTTAACATCGCTGGGGCTCGCTGGACTTATTATATTTATTTTGCAATCTCAACTTGGTATGTGGTCGTATTAATAATAATTTCGATAACATGTGCAAAAACTTTGAATAATAATTTTTATCGTCACAAGAAAACTCTGTGAAATTACATCACCGTAACTGCAACCTTTCTCTAGTACACACCTTAAATTTTTTTTCACCCCAACAAGAATTAAATAAAATCATATGAAATAACGTGCTTCACGATCACAGATGAGTAGAAAGATTTATTAATTTCACTTATCATAAGCTGTAGGCCAAGCTCCGAAGGTTGACGTTGAACATATGTGACTTTTAAACTATCATGACACAATGTCTCGATAGCTCAGATGGTTAAGGCTTATACTAAAGAGGGAATTATTTTGCAATGCTGGGTTCGATCCTTATCGTCACCATCATTTTTTTTTTTTTTTTTTTTTTTTTTTTTAAGTAATGGATAATTCTGTTTTAATTTGTAAGTATAACTTTCATTTAAATTTATGTACGTTGTCAACTCTTTGTGTCGAATACATCAAAATAAATAATTTTTTAATGCTGTGTTACGTGAGATTGAGAATCTGGTAAGAAAGTGCGTCACAAAAAGAACTTAACTTGTTGGTCAATTATTTATTAGCTTCTTGAAGGCAAAGGCATGTGTTTATCTTGGGCGGTGTTCTCTACTTATCGCCCGGCCTCTTTCCTAAAAGACGCTCGAGTAGCTATACAGCAAGTAGCTTGGCTTTTAGAATTTTTGAATATGGTGTAGTGATTTGAACAGTAGATAAGTAGGGAACACCGCCCGAGACACACACATGCCTTTGCCTTCAAAAAGCTAAAAAATAATTGACCAACGAGTTAAGTTCTTTTTGTGACGCACCTCCTTACCAGCTTCTCAATCTCACGTAAAACAGCATTAAAAAGTTATTTATTTTGATGCATTTGACACAAAGAGTTGACAACGTACATGAATTTAAATAAAAGTTATATGAAAAAATTAAAACAGAAGAATCCATCACATTAAAAAAAAAAAAAAAAAAAAAAAAATGACGGTGACAATAAGGATCGAACCCAGCATTGCAAAATAATCTCGCCATAGGTATAAGCCTTTACCATCTAAACTATCAAGACATTGGGTCATGATAGTTTGGAAGTCACATATGTTCATCGACAACCTTCGGAGCTTGAACTACAGCTTATGATGAGTAAAATTAATAAATCTTTCTACTCATGTGTGATTGTGAAGCACGTTATTTCACGTAATTTTATTGAATTCTTGTTAGGGTGGAAAAAAATTTAAGATGTGTACTGGAGAAAGGTTGCAGTTACGGTGATGTAATTTCACAGAGTTTTCTTGTGACGATAAAAATTATTATTTAAAGTTTTTGCACGCGTAATTAGTATTATTATCAATATGAACACATACCAATTTGAGATTGCAAAATAAATATAACAAGTCCAGCGAGCCCCAGCGATGTTTAGGACAAGCTTTGGAGCTTTGTTATAAATATACGTGACTTTTGACTGTAGCTTACACAGCTTCCCCTTAACGCAGATGGCTCGCATGCACGTTCGTCGTTTCGTTTTTGCATTCTGGGACTCGACTCTTCGTCCATGTGATCTGATTTTTAAAAAATCACTTTAAAGGCCTTATTAATTATTTATTAACTTTTTTTACTTGAAGTCTTCTATTACTATTAATTAGGTAGACACGTAACTAAAAATTAAATATTTATAAGGTAGTAAAAGTTTATTATGGTGCACTACTTAATTGATTTTCGCCTAATGCTACAATAAAAAATGAAACTTAAATTAAATATCATTTTGAGATTTTTTTCGTTTGCGCATGAATTTTTTATTGTTTTTAAACACTGCTTTACTTTTTAACAACTCAAACGACACGAAATAAGCTATCGCTTAAATTAAAAATGTATCTGAAGAATTATTATTAAGTTATAAGAAAAATTTTTAAACGACATCCTATTTATTATTTTTTTTTCGAAGTAGTAAAAACCTTATTTACATGAATCAAATAAAAGTTAAATAAAGAAGTATGTATCGGATACAAAAATACAATCTGGAGCTTATTGGACATTGAAAATAAAATGTTTAAAGGTATTTAATATTTAATTTGAATTTAATATCTGCTTAAGTATTACTGATAAAAGAGTTTGTCGAGTGAAAAATACAGAATAACCAGTAAGACCACTGAAACAAAAAAAAAGTCATCCTTGATACTGAGATTCGAAGCCGAGAATGCAAAAACGAAACGATAGACACGTGTGCGAGCCACCTGTGCTACGAAAGCACTGGGAGTCTTAAGGTCGAAAGTTAATCATGTTTGTGGTAAAGCTCCGAAACTTGTCCTAAATATGGAAGCTCGCTATGATTATACGATTTTTTTTGCAATCTTAATTTGTTATTTATTTGTGTTAGAAATAATTTTTATTACACGTTCGAAGACTTTATTTTATAATTTGCCTGATAAGATCATGTACTTACAATAATTTAAAGTCCAGATCGTACAACGTTGCTATAATATGTAGAGATAAGTGCGCGTGTCATAAAAAGTTATAAGATAGCGTTGTCCATAAGCGAGAAGAGCAGAGAGATTTCTCAGCAGGCACGGAAACACAATATGAATTGTAATTGAATTCTTTTTTCTTAATTTTTAAAGAATTCATAAGAATGAATTCAATATGTAATCAATATGTGATCATATGTTTTCAAAAGAATTCGTAATGAATTCTTTTTACATATAATTTTACGTCGTTAAGTACACGTTTAGAATTCATAAATTCATCAACTTATGTCATGTGAGATGGGCCCAACAAGAGTTCTTAAAGAATTCATTAGTCTTTATGTAAAAAGTCTTCTTTATCGACTGCCCGAAATTATTGCACATATATAATCAGCCTGATATCTTAATTCGTTTCCAGCGAAATTCAAATGATTTATTTATTTAATTACAAATAATAACCTAAACGTCAATATAAATTGATGTCACTTTGTTACGAGTTACGAGGTTAATCCTGACACATTTTTTATTTATCTACAACTACGATAAGGTTATAATTATTACTTGTATTTTTTTATAATTAATAAAAAGAGATTGAATTATGCGGGGAACGGGCTAATGTATGTTTCTGTGTACATTGGATGCGTTTTTCTAAGTTGTCGGTCGGTCGGTAAACTTGTTTGTGAGACTATTTAGATGTTTATAATTGAAAACTCTCGGTGCCAATCACCAGGACATCGTCATCAGCACCCTCGTATACCTGGACTCGTTTATGAGTCTATTTAAATATTTATAACTAAAAGCTATTAGTGCCGATTACCAGGACATCGTCATCGGCACCCCCGCATACCTAGACTCTCGTTAGAGTCTAATTAAATTTTTTTGATTAAAAACTCTAGGTAACGAGTACCAGAACATCGTCATCAGCACCTTCGTGTACCTACACTCGTTTCTGGCTGTATTTAAGAGTTTATAACTAATAAAAACATTGAATTTCAGATGGAATCCTTAAATCATCAAAAGAGTCTACAAAACAAAAATGTAGTCATCATGTAAAGACTTGGCTTCATCATACCTCTGACAGGCTTACACAAAAAACTAAGAAGACTACTGCCGCAGAGCTGGCTCTAAACCTGTTATTTTAAGTTGAAAACATTACTTTGTTTTGATGTTTAATGCTTTCAAAAAGTACTTTTATTGTAGTTACTTATAATAGTACTATCGTTCTGAAACAAAACCCGTTTTTACACATATATTTCAAATTTTTTTTATATATGTTTTAAATCTGTTCTTTAAATTATTATACAGATTTTTGAAACCTCACATTTGAGTGAGTGTAATTATTATAAAAAACAACATAATATTTATTATTTTTCTTTACTCAATCAGGAAGTACTTAAAAAATGTTAATTAAAGTACATTAAAATAGTTTAAAAATTTAACATTTACATAATAAATTCATTACTTTTTGTCAGTCACTGCTTGTTTCAATACAAAAGATCGAAGCTAGTCTATTTTAAATAGTCAGTCAATGCTAAGAGTACTTTATATCAGTATGTTGAATACGATGTAACTTTTTTGTAGTAATTATTGTCAGAGCCTAGACCATCGTATTTTCTTGAGACGTACCTAAGCACCCTAAAAATTATTACTGCAGGGTTAATTAATGTAAGAGATTGCATTGTTACTAACATGTGTTTTATAATCAGTTAGGAAAATTTTTTTTTGTATCCTATTTTGATCCAGCGGTACTTAAAAATTAAACTTGAATAAAAAATTATTCCGTTAACAAGTCGGTTTTTTTCTGTACACCCTTACTTACTCTGGCTTTGGATATACATTAATATCCAAAAAAAATCTGCAGACAAGTGGAATCGAACTCAGGTAGCTAGAGCCCGCGTGTGACTCAAACACGCTTCACCACTTTGGTATCAAGGATTCAGAAATTCCCTATTATTAAACGCCTACATTAACTATTTACAAAAGCTATAATTTTTTGTTATTTTAATTTCCTCTTATGATTAAAAAATTGTGAAAAAAATATCTCTGCTCTTCTCGCTCATGGACAACGCTATCTTATAACTTTTTATTACACGCGCACTTATCTCTACATATTATAGCAACGTCGTACGATCTCGATTATGAATTATTGTCAGTGCATGAGCTTGTAATGCAAATTATAAAATAAAGTCTTCGGACGTGTGATAAAAATTATTTTTAACACAAATAAATAACTAATTGAGATTGCAAAAAAAATCGTATAATCATAGCGAGCTTCCATATTTAGGACAAGCTTCGGAGCTTCACCATAAACATGATTAACTTTCGACCTTAAGACTCCCAGAGCTTTCGTAGCACAGGTGGCTCGCACGCGTGTCTATCGTTTCGTTTTTGCATTTTCGGTTTCGAATGTCAGTATGGAAGATAACTTTTGTTTTTTGTTTTAGAGGTCTTACTGGTTATTCTGTATTTTTTACTCAACAAACTCTTTTATCATTATTACTTATGCTGATTTTAAAATTTAAATTAATTATTAAATGCCTTCAAAAATTTCACTTTCATTGTTTAGTAAGCTCCAGATTGTATTTTTGTATCTTATACATACTTCTTCATTTAACTTTTATTCGGTTCATATAAATAAGTTTTTTGCTACTTCGACAAAAAAATAATAAATAGGATGTCGTATAAAAATTTATTTTATAACTTAATAATAATTCTTCAGATTTACTTTGAATTTTTGCAATAGCTTATTTCGTGTCGTTTTAGTAGTTAAAAAGTAAAGCAGTGTTGAAAAACAATAAAAAAATTCATGCAAAAACGAAAAAAGTCTTAAAATGATATATAATTTATGTTTTATTTTTTTTTTGTAGCAACAGGCGAAAATCAATTAAGTAGTGCACCATAATAAACTTTTACTATCTTATTAAATATTTAATTTTTACTTACGTGTCTACCTTATTGATAGTAATAGAAGACTTCAAGTAAAAAAAGTTATTAAATAATCAATAAGGCCTGTGAAGTTATTTTAAAAAAATCAGATCAGATGGACGAAGAGTCGAGTCCAAGGATGCAAAAACGAAACGACGAACTTGCATGCGAGCCATTTGCGTTAAGGGGAATCTGTGTAAGCTACAGTCAAAAGTCACTTATATTCATAACAAAGCTCTGAAGCTTGTCTTTAACATCGCTGGGGCTTGTTGGAATTATTATATTTATTTTGCAATCTCAACTTGGTATGCGTTCGTATTGATAATAATTTCGATTACACGTGCAAAAACTTTAAATAATAATTTTTATCCTCACAAGAAAACTCTGTGAAATAACATCATCGTATCTGCAACCTTTCTCCAGTACACACCTTAAATTTTCTTCCGCCCTAACAAGAATTAAATAAAATTATATGAAATTACGTACTTCACAATCACAGATGAGTAGAAAGATTTATTTATTTTACTCATCAGAAGCTGTAGGCCAAGCTCCGGAGGTGGTCGGTGAGCATATGTGACTTTCAAACTATCATGACACAATGTCTCGATAGCTCAGACGGTTAAGGCTTATACCTACGGAGAGGATATTTTGCAATGCTGGGTTCGATCCTCATTTTCACGATAGTTTTTTTTTTTTTTTTTTTCTTTAAGTAATGAATTATTCTGTTTTAATTTTTTAGTATAACTTTAATTTAAATTTATGTACGTTCTCAACTCTTTGTGTCGAATACATCAAAATAAATAATTTTTTAATGCTGTGTTACGTGAGATTGAGAAGCTGGTAAGGAGGTGCGTCACAAAAAGAACTCAACTCGTTGGTCAATTATTTATTAGCTCCTTGAAGGCGAAGGCATGTGTGTGTCTCGCGTGGTGTTACTTTATAGCAAATTAATAAAAAGTATGTACCAAAATTTTTTAAATGAATTTCTTAGGGACAGTAAAAACTTTTTGCATACTCATTAGTCACATCAAATATCCATAGACATAAAAGAAATTTAGACTGCTCGTTCTTATGTACAGCGCTGAAGCACAAGTAGAAGGGCACACAACATCTAACGTGGGCATCTGTCTCTCTTGCACATTGCCAAAGGTAGAAATATGCGAGAGATATATATTCATGATGGAAGAATACAAGGTGTGGCGTTCCGAGGTCTCATTTTCGTGCCGTTCTGCGCCTTCTCAGTCAAAAATTTATAGCTAATTATATGCCTATAATTTATAGCTATAATTAAAGCTATAACTACCTATACAACAGCTATAATAATGTATAAAATTTAGCTATAAATATAGCTATAAACTACATTTGTAAATTTTTCACAAATAATGAATAAAGATTAGTTTAAAATCTAGTTAGTTTAAAAATTAGGTATCATCCGTATGGTAACAGTAAAACTGGGGGCCTGAAGTATTTTTGAATTAGAAAAAAAAACAAGAAATCATTTACAATTTCAAGTTTTTTAAAAATTGTTTAAAAATACTTTAGGCCCTCAGTTTTACTGTTATCACATGGATGATACCGTCCATTATGATCGATGTATGTTAAAAAAATCTGTTTTTAAACTAATTTTTATTCAAAATTTGTGAAAAGATTATAACTGTAATTGATAGCTATATTTATAGCTGAATTTTATACATTATTTGAGCTGTTTTATAGGTAGTTATAGCTATAATAATAGCTTTAATTTATAGGTATAATTATAGCTATAAATTTTTAACTGAGAATTCCATCACGACGCCATATGCCATATTTAAGGAAGATGTGACTACTACAGTGCCGAGGAGCGTGTACAATGAAACGAAGTGGCCAAAGTTAAAACTAAAACCTTTCCCCCGCATCCACCTCGAAATGTGACATATATATATATATATATATATATATATATATATATATAGAAATGCGTATGAATATACATGTACGTCAATTGATAAATGATAACCTATTTAGTCAGTTTTTTCTGTGTAAATATTTACGAATTGTACGTTTAGTCACTGAAACAACTGGAATTAAAATATTAAAATAAGAAATATATAGTGTTTCACGAGTTTCTTGATGTCAATATGCTTTATATTTTTAAAGCTTACGAAATTCACAGACAGACATGGCGGCGCGATGGAAGCGTTCCTGATTGGTCAATCAAAATGGATGCGCAACGCTGCACCTAACATTCTTATATCATGGATATATTATTAGATTTTACAAAAAAAATTTTATATAATACTTTCTCTAAATAAACCGTAGAAGCCAAAATTTTCTGAATATTATAATTTTTTAGTAAACATTAGACAAAAAAAATTTGGTTTCATTCTTACACAACAGGAAATCATTATATTGTTTGCCAGTAATTTAGATATTTGCATAGACATATAAGAAATGTAGACTGCTCGTTCTTTTGTACGGCACTGAAGCACAAGTAGAAGGAGACACAACATCTAACATGGGCATCTATAATTTTTGTTTAATATTCTTTTACCTAATTAAATGGGTAACGTAATTATCAATTTAACAAATAAGCTATAAGGTTCTAAAAAAAATTTAAAGCTCGTAGTAGCACTCACTTGCGTTACATGCATATGCTGATTTTGGATTCTGGTATTTAATATGATTATATTAGCGTGATGGTAGTTAAGGTACGTGATTGTTAGTGAACAAAATTTTTTCTCTGTAGATTTTGTTTTGCATATTGGTATGCCCTGATCTATGTGCATTAAGAAATTAATGAAGAAACAATTTATATGACTTTATTAATATGCATCAAACAAATTAATAGAGAATATATTTTTTTTACTAATAACCACGTACCCAATCTATCACCACGCTAATAGAATCTAATTAAATACTTAAGTCGAAAATCAGTATATGTTTGTAACAAAAGTGAGTGCATGCTACTACGTGTTTTAAATCTTTTATAGAACCTTATAGTTTATTTGTTAAATTAATAATTATGTGTTGCCCGTTTAATGAAGTACAAGAATATTAAATAAAAATAAGGTTTTCCTTATAAACCCAGCAGGCATTATTTATTCTAAATGAATTAATTTTGAATTCAGAATATTTTAATGAATTCTACAGGTTGTCATCCTTGTTGTTGCGGTCCAATAAAAACCAATAAAAAATTCATTGATTTACAATGGGATTTTTCTATTAGTTTCTTATCGGTATTTGCACCCGTAAATCCAAATAAAATCCGAAATGGTCAAAAATAGATTTTCTATATCATTTATTATAACTAGGACATGATTGAACAAAAATAAATGGACAAATTTATGTCCTACCACCTGGATGGCGACACCAAAACGGGGGGACTAAAGTATTTTTCACAAAATTCTAATAAAAATTAAAAACTAACTTTTCTTTCAATTTACATACAAAATACTCTAATCCCCCCGTTTTGATGTTACCATCCGGATGGTATGACATAAATTTGTCAATTTATTTTTGTTCGATCATGTCCTAGTTATGATAAATGATATAGAAAATCTGTTTTTGACCATTTCGGATTTTATTTGGATTTACAAGTGCAAATACCAATAAGAAACTAATAAAGAAATCCCATTGTAAAATTTTGTTGGTTTTTATTGGACCACAACAACAGGGATAAGATGAGCTAAATAAATTCTTAATGAATTCATCATCTCATCAGGTTATGTCATGTGTCTTGAGTTCGCAAAGAATTCTTAAAGAATTCTTTTAAAGAAACTTTTTATTACTTTTGTGGGGAGAGCTGCTGAAAGACCATCAAAAAGAATTCATTTAAAGTTCATTATAAATACATTGATCATTCTTTAGTAAGTGTAATAAATTCATTTACTGTCCCTAAGGAATTCATTTAAAAAATTTTGGCACATACTTTTTTTTAATTTGCTATACAGTAACAAAAGAAAAAAATAATTTTTGCATCATATTTATTTTCTAAAATTTTTTTAACATGTAACAAATGTTAGACTCTCTATGTTAAGAATATAATTATATTATATGACTACGAATAATAGTGTACCTTTAAAAAATCGTAAATTTATAAAATAGCACTAATCGTTTTACTTATCGAATATGTCGTAAACATAAATCACATAAATTAGTTACAGCATTGACGGATATTTAAACTACAAACTACTCATCAACAAACAAATAACCACTACTTTCTTATAATGTAGTACGGCAACCACAAATCATGAAGAATTCTTTATGAATTCACCAAGGAACTTGTTTTTGTATTCGCAAAGTGTTCCTGAAGTGTTCTTAGAGTATTCCTATGATATTTAACATATGTCGTCTCTTTTGAATTCTTTACAAGTTTGCCGAGAGTTCTTTTTTTTCAATCTTAATCCATAAAGAGTTCTTAAGATATTCATTTTGATCCCATGGTATTTAAAAATTAAACTTGAATAAAAAATTAATTCGTTAACAAGTCGGCTTCCTTCTGTACACACTTACTCACTCCGGCTTTGGATATACATTGATATCCGAAAAAAGTCTGCAGACAAGTGGAATCGAACCCAGGTAGCTAGAGCCCGCGTGTGACACAAACACGCTTCACCACTCGGCTATCGAGGATTCGGAGATTCCCTAACATTAAACGACTACATTAACTATTTACAAAAGCTATGATTTTTTGTTATTTTAATTTCCTCTTATAATTAAAAAATTGTGTGAAAAATCTCTCTGCTCTTCTCGCTTATGGACAACGCTATCTTATAACTTTTATTTACACGCGCACTTATCTCTACATATTATAGCAACGTCGTACGATCAGGATTATGTATTATTGAAAGACCATGATCTTATAATACAAATTATAAAGGAAAGTCTTTGGACGTGTAACAAAAATTATTTTTAACACAAGTGAATACCAAATTGAGATTGCAAAAAAAATCGTATAATCATAACGAGCTTCCATATTTAGGACAAGCTTCGAAGCTTCACCATAAACATGATTAACTTTTGATCTCAAGACTCACAGTGCTTTCGTAGCACAGGTGGCTCGCACGCGTGTCTATCGTTTTTTTTTTGCAATCCCTGGTTCGAATCTCAGTATAGAAGATGACTTTTTTTTTGTTTCAGTGGTCTTACTGGTTATTCTGTATTTTTAACTTAACGAATCCTTTTATTATTAATACTTATGCAAATATCTAAATTTAAATTAAATATTAAATGCTTTAAAAAATTTTATTTTTATTGTTCAATAAGGTCCAGATTGTATTTTTGTATCTAATACAGATTTCTTTATTTAACTCTTATTCCATTTATATAAATAAGTTTTTAGCTATTTCGAGAAAAAATAAATGAATAGGATGTCGTATAAAAATTTTTTTTATAACTTAATAATAATTCTTCAGATTTATTTTGAATTTTAGCGATAGCTTATTTCGTGTCGTTTTACTTGTTAAAAAGTAAAGCAGTGTTAAAAAGCAATAGAAAATTCATGCACAAACGAAAAAAGTCTCAAAATGATATATAATTTAAGTTTCATTTATTTTTTGTAGCAACAGGCGAAAATCAATTGAGTAGTGCCCCATAATCAACTTTTACTACCTTATTAAATATTTCATTTTTACTTGCGTGTCTACCTAATTAATAGTAATAGGAGACTTTAAGTAAAAAAAGTTAATAAATAATTAATAAGGCCTTTAAAGTGTTTTTAAAAAAATCAGAACACATGGACAAATTGTTGAGTCCAAGAATGAAAAAATAAAACGACGAAATTGCATGCGAGCTATGTGCGTTAAGGTGAAGCTGTGTAAGCTACAGTCAAAAGTCACTTATATTCATAACAAAGCTCCAAAGCTTGTCCTAAACATCGCAGGAGCTCGTTGGAATTATTATATTTATTTTGCAATCTCAACTTGGTATGAGTTCGTATTGATAATAACTTCGATTACACGAAAAAAAACTTTAAATAATATTTTTCATCGTCACAAGAAAACTCTGTGAAATAACATCACTGTAACTGCAACCTTTTTCCGGTACAAACCTTAAATTTTTTCCACCCTAACAAGAATTAAATAAAATTATTTAAAATTACTTACTTTACGATCACAGATCAGTAGAAAGATTTATTAATTTTACTCATAATAAGCTGTAGGCCAAGCTTCGGAGGTGGTCGATGAACATATTTGACTTTTAAACAATCATGACACAATGTTTCGATAGCTCAGACGGTTAAGGCTTATACCTATGAAGAGATTATTTTGCACTGCTGAGTTAGATCCATATTGTCACCATCATTTTTTTTTTTTTTTTTTTTTTTTTCAAGTAATGAATTAATTTGTTTTAATTTTTAAGCATATTTTTTATTTAAATTTATGTACGTTGCCAACTCTTTGTGTCGAATACATCAAAATAAATAATTTTTCAATGCTGTGTTACGTGAGATCGTGAAGCTGGTAAGGAGGTGCGTCAGAAAAAGAACTTAACTCGTTGGTTAATAACTTATTAGCTTCTTGAAGGCAGAGGCATGTGTGTGTCTCGCATGGTGTTCCCATCTTATTGCCCAGCCTCTTGCTTGAAAGACGCTCGAGTAGCCTTACAGCAAGTAGCTTGACTTTCAAAATTTTTAAATGTGGTGTAGTGATTTTAACAGTAGATAAGTAGGGAACACCGCGCGAGACACACACACAAGCGACTTTATACGACATCCTATTTATTATTATTTCTTGAAATAGCAAAAAACTTATTCACATGAATCGAATAAGAGTTAAATGAAGAAATATGTATAAGATACAAAAATACAATCTGGAGCTTCTTGGACAATGAAAATAAAATTTTTTAAGGCATTTAATATTGAATTTGAATTTAAATATCTGCATAAGTATAAATAATGAAAAAATTTGTCGAGTAAAAAATACAGAATTACCAGTAAGACCACTGAAACAAAAAAAAAGTCATCTCCCATACTGAGATTCGAACCAGAGATTGCAAAAACAAAACGATAGACACGCGTGCGAGCCACCTGTGCTACGAAAGCACTGTGAGTCTTAAGGTGGAAAGTTAATCATGTTTATGGTGAAGCTCCGAAGCTTTTCCTAAATATGGGAGCTCGCTATAATTGTACGATTTTTTTTGCAATCTCAATTTGGTATTCATTTGTGTTAAAAATAATTTTTGTTACACGTCCAAAGACCTTACTTTATAATTCGCATTATAAGATCATGTACTTACAATAATACATAATCCAGATCGTACGACGTTGCTATAATATGTAGACATAAGTGCACGTGTAATAAAAGTTATAAGATAGCGTTGTCCATAAGCGAGAAAAGCAGAGAGATTTTTCACACAATTTTTGAATCATAAGAGGGAATTAAAATAACAAAGAATTATAGTTTTTGTAAATAGTTAATGTAGGCGTTTAATGTTAGGGAATTTTTGAATCCTCGATAGCCGTGTGGTGAAGCGTGTTTGTGTCACACGCGGGCTCTAGCTACCTGGGTTCGATCCCACTTGTCTGCAGACTTTTATCGGATATAAATGTATATCCAAAGCCGGAGTGAGTAAGTGTGTACAGAAGAAAACCGACTTGTTAACGAAATAATTTTTCATTCAAGTTTAATTTTTAAGTACCGTGGGATCAAAATGGGATACAAAAAAAAAATTTTTTACATGATTATGAAACACATGGTAATAATAACGCAATTTGTTAAATCAATTAACCCAGTAATAATATTTAGGGTGCTTAGGTACGTCTCAAGAAAATACGATGGTCTAGGCTTTGACAATAATAACTACAAAAATGTTGCATCGTATTTTACATACTAATATGAATTACTCTTAGCATTGACTGACTATTTCAAATAGACTAGCTTCGATCTTTTGTATTGAAACAAGCAGTGACTGACAAAAAGTAATGAATTTATTATGTAAATGTTAAATTTTGAAATTATTTTAATGTACTTTAATTAACATTTTTTAAGTACTTCCTGATTGAGTAAAAAATAATAATAGATATTATGTTGTTTTTTATAATAATTACACTCACTCAAATGTGAGGTTCCAAAAATCTGTATAATAATTTAAAGAACAGATTTAAAATATATGTAAAAAAAATTTGAAATATATGTGTAAAAATGGGTTTTGTTTCAGAACGATAGTACTATTATAAGTAACTACAATAAAATTACTTTTTAAAAGCATTAAACATCAAAACAAAGTAATGTTTTTAACTTAAAATAACAGGTTCAGAGCCAGCTCTGCGGCAGTAGTCTTCTTAGTTTTTTGTGTAAGCCTGTCAGAGGTATGTTGAAACCAAGTCTTTACATGATGACTACATTTTTGTTTCGTATACTCTTTTGATAATTTTAGGATTCCATCTGAAATTCAATGTTTTCATTAGTTTTAAACTCTTAAATACAGCCAAAAACGAGTGTAGGTACACGAGGGTGTTGATGACGATGTTCTGGTTATCGTCACCTAGAGTTTTTTATTTAAAAAATTCAATGAGACTCTAACGAGAGTTAAGGTATACGGGGGTGCTGATGACGATGTGCTGGTGATCGGCACTAAGAGCTTTTAGTTATGAATATTTTAATAGAATCATAAACGAGTCCAGGTATACGAGGAATATTTAGTTATGAATATTTTAATAGAATCATAAACGAGTCCAGGTATACGAGGGTGCTGATGACGATGTCCTGGTGATTGGCACATAGAGTTTCTAGTTATAAACATCTAAATAGACTCATAAACAAGTTTACCGACCGACCGACTATTAAAAAAAACGCACCTAATGTACATACATACATACATTAGCCCATTCCCCGCAAAATTTAATCTCTTTTTATTAATTATAATAAAATACGAGTAATAATCATAACCATATCGTAGTAGTAGATAAATGAAAGTTATGTCGGGATTAACCTCGTAATAAAGTGACATTAATTTATTTTGACGTTCAGGTTATTATTTGTAGTTAAATAAATAAATCATTTGAATTTTGCTGGGAACGAATCAAGATATCTGGCTGATATATATATGTGCGATAATTTCAGGCAGTTGATAAAGAAGATTTTTCACATGAAGACTAATGAATTCGTTGGAACTCTTGTTGGGCCTATCTTACATGACGATGAATTCATGAATTCTTAACGTGTATTTAACGACGTAAAATTATAATCTTATATTTAAGAATGGTTGCTTTAGATGATTAAATTTAGTAATATGAATGCATAAGCCATGTTACAATTTTTGCAAGCAGTTTATTAAGACGGATGTATAGTCTTTTCGGTATGGAAAAGCATCAAGGAAAAGAGCTGCGACAAGTTTCCAAATAATTTTTATCTGAGCATTCTAACATTTCGAAGAAATCTCTTATTTGTTAAAAATGTAGAAAGGAGAGTTATTTAAATACTGTAAATTTATCAAATGATTTGATGGATGAAGGGATCTCTAGATCACTGGATTATGAAGAAGTTTAGTCAGCTAAAAAAAATCTGTTTATCAAGAGAAAATAAATTGGAGCAATGAACGGATCGATTAATAGACAAATTTTTCTCTCTGTCAGAAAACGATCCATTAAGAGTCTTTATTCTGACAATTTTACCTGACTATTAGACATTACGAGATATTATGGAGGAGTTTAATATTTCCTTGAGAATGGCTAAGAAGGCACGAGATTGAAAACATAAAGACGGTATTTTAGTAACTCCTAGTCAAAAAAAGGGTAAGATATTACCAAACAAAACTGTTAATGAGGTTGTAGACCACTATGATAGTGATAATAACAGTTACGTTATGCCAAATAAGAAGGATGTGGTGAAAATTAAAGAAGTTGACACGATTGAATATATGTCAAAAAGATTGCTTTTATTAGATGTGAAGATTTTATACAGGAGATTTACCTAAGAACATCCCTAATTTTCAATCAGTTTCAGAAAGTTTGTAGACTTAAGGCCTCAATGGTGTGTTTTAGCTGGAGCAAGAGGTACACACAGTGTGTGCGTGTGTACTACACTAAAATTTTACGGTTTTGTTTGATGCGCGCAATTTGATTGAACTAACAAAAGAATCGCACCTTCCACTGCAAAATTATATACTGACTGCATTTAGTTTCTCCTTTGTAGGAATACCAAGCCAGATTGTTACTTAGGGATATGTCAAAAATGCCCTAGACTTTCAGATTTCCAGGAGTTCGTAACATCTGTGCAACTCAATAATGATGTAGAGAATATTATTTACAGCGTTCGGCAGTCAACTGATAAGTGCACATTAAAAAAAGAGTGTCTAAATGTATAAGACTTTGTACCGGAGCTATCTCAGAGCCTCAAAATTTTTTTTTGGCCTTCATCAAAACCATGCATTCGGGAATTCTACAATAGAATGAGACAGGTGACGATTGTGAGTTTAAAAAAATTTTTGACTGCCAAAATTACAAGTTCCGTCCGCTGAAAAAGTATAAGTCTCGTCAGTGTGACAAAATACAAGTCCCGACGGAAGTTTTTTTTTCTTGTGCCATCATCCAAACAATACGTTTTGGGACATTCACAGTAAAATGAGATGGGTAAAAGTTAAGAGGTTTAAAAAATTTTCACCTGTCACATTCTATTGTAAACGAACCAAAGTACAGACTTTTGATGTTCCTAAATGTAATTTTTTTTTTTTCGGAACTTGTATTTTTTGGCACTGAAGAGACTTAAACTTTTTTAAGCGCACGAAACTTGTAATTTTTGCTATCGAAAATTTTCCAAACCTCTCAATTTTCAACTATTTCATTTGACTGTAAATGCCCCAAAACGCATTGTTTTAATGGACAAAAAAAATGTTTTTGCCGGGACTTGTATTTTGTCACACTGATGGGAATTAAGGTAGTTGTATCCCACGATATTGTCAATGCAGCAGATTCTATAAATTGGTATGTCATCTATCGCTCTCACACTTGTGCTTAAACATAACTTTTAGCAGCTTTTTCTGCACTTAATTGTTTATTTCTTATTTCACAGACACCCTCGAGATGTTTTATAAAAATAACTAAGATCATTAGCCATATTTTTGAAATGCATAAAAAAATATCCTCAAAAGTTTAGTATTATTTTGTGGGATATGTACGCAATTAAAGCTCAGAAAAATACATTTCTTCGTAAGGATCCGTGTTAAAGTATGAAAACATTGAATATCAAAACTTTGCTTTCTAGGATCCCTAGCCTCACAAAAATTTAACCGAGTTCTTAATAGGCAATAATTCAGCTGTGTGGTAAAGTTTATAAAAATAAATTTCATCATTATTTTTGGTTGGGATGTAACTACCTTAAACTTCTTTCAGCGCACGGAACTTGTAATTTTACCAAAAACTTTTTAAACCTCTCAATTTTTATCTCACTTATTATACCGTAAATGCCCCAGAACGTATAGTTTCGATAATGGCAAAAAAAAAAACTTTCGCCTGCACTTGTTTTTTTTCGCAATGATCGAAGTTAATTTTTTTCAGCGCACGGAACTTCAAATTTTTATTATCAAAAATTTTTCAAATCTCCTAATTGTCACCTGTCTCAATCTACTCTAAATGTCCCTAAATGCAGATTTTTGATGTTTGTAAACGTAATTTTTTTTCTTTGGGACTTGTATTTTTTCGCATTTACGGGACTGAAACTTTTTTCAGCCCACGGAACATGTAATTTGTGCCATCGAAAACTTTGCAAACCTCTCAATTTTCACCTCTCTTATTGTGCTGTAAATATTTCAGAACGCATAGTGTCGATAATGGAGAAAAAAAAATTTTTTCGTCTACACTTGCATTTTTCGCACTGATGGGACTTATATTGTTTCAGTAACCTAACTTGTAATTTTTGCTACCAGAAATTTTCCAAATCTCTTAATTGTTACCTGTCTTATTCTACTGTAAATATCCCAAAACGTACTGTTTGGATAATGGCAAAAGAAAAATTTTTTTCGTTGGAACTTGTATTTCATCGCTCTGACGGGACTTATACTTTTTCAGCGTACGGAGCTTGTAATTTTGGCTATCGAAAAATTTTTCAAACTCACAAGTGTCACCTATCTCATGCTACTGTGTAAGCCCCAGAATGCATAGTTTTGATGATGGTCAAAACAAAATTTTCCCTCGGGACTTGAGTTTCATACTGATGGGACTTGTATATATGTTTTCGCACAGTCAAAAAATCAGCTGATAATTTGGCATCAGAAATCAGCTGATTTATCAGCTGACAAATCAGCTGATTTTTATTAGCTGTGTATCTAATCTTAAATTATTTGTCCTTTTATTTTTTGTAACAATCATAAACTTTTGTTATATTATCATCAGTTCTTCAACATAATAAATATGTTTCTCAAATAATATTTCTTTTGATTTTCAAATAAATATGCATCAGTACCTTGGATTTTTCTGTATACGATACGGATAATAGAACGATCGAAAACGGTTTAAAACCAAGTAGAATGTCTTAATCGAAAAGTGTTTGAAGTTTAGTAATAAACAGAAATATTACCTATAAAATATACATATGTGTTATTATTAAGCAGTAAAAATAAAAAAATTTGCGATTCATGCAAAATTGTTTCACATTCTAAACAATCAAAAACAAAGCATAATTGCTTTATTTCCAAGTTTTTTGAGAATAGGGAAAATCAGTAATCAGCGCAATGAAAAAAAAAAATATTTTCTTTCATTCTATAGAAAATTCATGATTGTTTTATCTTTACAGAATTTCTTTACGGATAATACGATCAAAAACTACGGAAAACTGGATTATCAGAAGTTTTTTAAGGTTAGGAGGATTCAGCGATGAGTCAGACTAAAATAAAGTGTTGATTCATGATTTGATAAGTGCTCCCAGCAGGCATTATTTATTCTAAATGAATTCATTTTTAATTCAAAATATTTTAATGAATTCTACAGGTTGTCATGATATGAGCTAAATAAATTCTTAATGAATTCATAATCTCATCAGGTTATGTCATGTGTCTTAAGTTCGCAAAGAATTCTTAAAGAGTTCTTTTAAAGAATCTTTTTATTACTTTTGTGGGAAGAGCTGCTAAAAGACCATTAAAAAGAATTCATTTAAAGTTCATTATAAATACATTAATCAATCTTTAGTAAATAAAATAAATTCATTTACTGTCCCGAAGAAATTCATTTAAAAAATTTTGGTACATACTTTTTATCAATTTGCTATACAGTAACAACAGAAAAAAATAATTTTTGCATCATATTTATTTTCTAATATTTTTTTAACATGTAACAAATGTTGGAATCTCTATGTTTAGGATGTAATTATATTGTATGACTACGAATAATAGTGTACCTTTAAACAAATCATAAATTTATAAAATAGCACTAATCGTTTTACTTATCTAATATGTTGTAAGCATAAATAACATGAATTAGTTACAGCATTGACGGATATTTAAACTACAAACTACTCATCAATAAAGTACGTAATTTCATATAATTCTATTTAATTCTTGTTAGGGTTGAAAAAAATTTAAGCTGTGTACTGGAGAAAGGTTGCAGTTACGGTGATGTAATTTCATAGAGTTTTCTTGTGACGACGAAAATTATTATTTAAAGTTTTTGAACGTGTAATCGAAATTATTATCGATACGAACACATACCAAGTTGGGATTGCAAAATAAATATAATAATTCCAACGAGCCCCAGCGATGTTTAGGACAAGCTTTGGAGCTTTGTTATGAATATTAGTGACTTTTAACTGTAGCTTACACAGCTTCTCCTTATCGCAGATAGCTCGCATGCAAGTTCGTCATTTCGTTTTTGCATTCTTGGACTCGACTCTTCGTCCATGTGATCTGATTTTTTATAAATCACTTTAAAGGCCTTATTAATTATTTATTAACTTTTTTTACTTAAAGTCTTTTATTACTATTAATTAGGTAGACACGTAAGTAAAAATTAAATATTTAATAAGGTAGTAAAAGTTTATTATGGTGAACTACTTAATTAATTTTCGCCTGTTGCTACAAAAAATAAATGAAACTTAAATTAGATTTCATTTTGAGACTTTTTTTGTTTGTGCATAAATTTTTTATTGTTTTTTAACACTGCTTTACTTTTTAACAACTAAAACGACTCGAAATAATCTGTCGCTAAAATTCGAAATAAAATTGCAGAGTTATTATTAAGTTATAAGATAAATTTTTATACAACATCCTATTTATTATTTTTTTCTCGAAGTAGCAAAAAAATTATTTATATAAATCGAATAAAAGTTAAATGAAGAAGTATGTATAAGATACAAAAATACAATCTGGACCTTATTGAACAATAAAAATAAAATTTTTTAAAGCATTTAATATTTAATTTAAATTTAAATATTTGCATTAGTATTAATAATAAAAGGATTTGTTAAGTAAAAAATACAGAATAACCAGTAAGACCACTGAAACAAAAAAAAAGTCATCTTCCATACTGAGATTCGAACCAGACATTGCAAAAACGAAACGATAGACACGCGTGCGAGCCACCTGTGCTACGAAAGCACTGGGAGTCTTGAGGTCGAAAGTTAATTATGTTTATGGTGAAGCTCCGAAGCTTGTTCTAAATATGGAAGCTCGCTATGATTATACGATTTGTTTTGCAATCTTAATTTGTTATTTATTTGTGTTTAAAATGATTTTTATTACACGTCCAAAGACTTTATTTTATAATTTGTATTATAAGATCATGTACTTACAATAATTCATAATCCAGATTGTACGACGTTGCTACAATATGTAGAGATAAGTAAGCGTGTGAATAAAAGTTATGAGATAGCGTTGTCCATAAGCGAGAAGAGCAGAGAGATTTTATACACAATTTTTTAATCATAAGAGGAAATTAAAATAACAAAAAATCATAGCTTTTGTAAATTGTTAATGTAGGCGTTTAATGTTAGGGAATTTCCGGATCCTCGATAGCCGAGTGGTGAAGCGTGTTTGTGTCAAAAGCAGGCTCTGGCTACCTGGGTTCGATTCCACTTGTCTGCAGTCTTTTATCGGATATAAATGTATATCCGAAGCCGAAGTGAGTAAGTGTGTACAGAAGAAAACCAACTTGTTAACGAAATAATTTTTTATTCAAGTTTAATTGTTAAGTACCGTGGGATCAAAATGGAAAAAAAAAAAATTTTTCTAAATGATTATGAAACACATGTTAGTAACAATGCAATCTTTTTAATCAATTAACCCAGGAATAATCATTAGGGTGCTAAGGTACGTCTTAAGAAAATACGATGGTCCGGGCTCTGACAATAATTACTACAAAAAAAATGCATCGTATTTTACATACTGTTATAAATTACTCTTAGCATCGACTGACTATTTAAAATAGACTAGCTTTGATCTTTTGTATTAAAACAAGCAGTGACTGACAAAAAGTAATGAATTTATTATGTAAATGTTGAATTTTGAAACTATTTTAATGTTTTTCAATTGACATTTTTTAAGTACTTTTTGATTGAGTAAAAAATAATAATAAATATTATGTTGTTTTTTATAATTGTTACACTCACTTAAATGTAAGGTTTCTAAAATCTGTATGATAATTTAAAGAACAGATTTAAAATATATGTAAAAAAAATTTGAAATATATGTGTAAAAACGGGTTTCGTTTCAAAACGATAGTAAAACTTTTAAGTAACTACAATGAAAATACTTTTTAAAAGCATTAATCATTAAAACAAAGTAATGTTCTCAACTTAAAATAACAGGTTCAGAGCCAGCTCTGCGGCAGTAGTCTTCTTAGTTTTTTGTGTAAGCCTGTCAGAGGTATGATGAAGCCAAGTCTTTACATGATGACTACATTTTTGTTTTGTAGACTCTTTTGATGATTTAAGGATTCCATCTGAAATTCAATGTTTTTATTAGTTATAAACTCTTAAATACAGCCAGAAACGATTCTAGGTACACGAGGGTGCTGATGACGATGTTCTGGTAATCGTCACCTAGAGTTTTTAATTAAAAAAATTAAATTAGACTCTAACGAGAGTCTAGGTATACGAGGGTGCCCATGATGATGTCCAGGTGATCGGCACTGAGAGCTTTAAGTTATAAATATTAAAATAGACTCATAAACGAGTCCAGGTATACGAGGGTGATGATGACGATGTCCTGGTGATCGGCACCGAGAGTTTTTAAATATAAACATCTAAATAGACTTATAAACAAGTTTACCGACCGACCGACTACTTAAAAAAACGCACCTAATGTACATAAATACATTTATTAGCCCATTTCCCGCAAAATTTAAACTCTTTTTATTAATTATAATAAAATACGAGTAATAATCATAACCATGTCGTAGTTGTGGATAAATGAAAGTTGTGTAAGGATTAACCTTGTAACAAAGTGACATCAATTTATTTTGACGTTTAGGTTATTATTTGTAATTTAATAAATAAATCATTTGAATTTCGCTGGAAACGAATTAAGATATCAGGCTGATATATATATGTGCAATAATTTCGGGCAGTCAATAAAGAAGACTTTTTACATAAAGACTAATGAATTCTTTAAGAACTCTTGTTGGGCTCATTTTACATGACATAAGTTGATGAATTTATGAATTCTTTACGTGTACTTAACGACGTAAAATTATATTTAAAAAGAATTTATTAAGAATTCTTTTGAAGACATATGATCACATATTGAATACATATTGAATTCATACTAATGAATTCTTGAAGAATTAAAAAAAAAGAATTCAATTACAATTCATATTGTGTTTTCGTGTCTGCTGGGGCTACCTCAGAGTGATTTTAACTAATTGCATCCACCATATTGATCCACTATTTTGAACTTTGGAAAAAACCAGACGGCAAAAGAAAGCCTTCTAACTAAGCTACAGTTTGCGCCCATAACAAATTGTTTACGAATTTTGGAAATTTGGGCAGATTTTCGTTTCGTTGGACAAAGAACGTCATATATATATATATAAGAATCATTTAATTCTTATTAATAGTGTGAATTAGTTCAAAGCAAAAATTTTTGTTAAAATGCTTATGATAAAACTCTGTTCGCTAAACTTTTTTGTACAACGTATATGTAAAATACATATTACTCTTTCAAAGCTCAAGCACTTCCGTATACATTTATTTAATGTTTTTTCAAATATGCAACTTTATAACAGCCTACTTAGTTAACTTTCTTATTGGTAAAAATAAGTAAATTGTATTGGAAAGTCTCGAAAACTTAAATTTTTATTTTAGTTATAATTTTTTATGTGCAATAATGTATAATCTTTTATTTTAGTAAAAATACAAAATTTTATTAATTTTTTTGTTTATTCGTTTTTACTGACCATGCAGTGCTAATAGTTAAATTTCAATTACGTACAAAACCTCACACTATTATTTACAAATTTTTCTGGGCACAACTTATTGGGTTAATGTTTTAAATTGCCCACGACGCTGAGTCACGTGAAGTCTGTGGAAAACTGTGCCCCAGCCACGCCTACGGCGCCAAGCATATTACACACGTACATTCGCTCCGATACATACGCATGTGTGTGTATGTGTCTGAAAAAACACTGACAGTTTTGAAATTAGACTGAAACGTTGCATAAAAGAAGCAGTGTTACGTAAAAAAAAAATTAGTTAAAAAAATAGAACAAGTATCAAGCAAAATTTGTCAACTTTTTTTGTTAAGTTTAGAGTCATCCCGACCTTTGGCAGATAAAGTGCCATTACCAATAAATTGTGAGTTTTAAATCATTTTTTGCTGACTTGATACTTCATAGCAACAAAAAAAACAATGTTTTACGTGAAAAGTTGCGTCTATTTATACTACGAATTCTAATCACATTAGGAATTTCAATTGAATAAAATTTAAATACGAAGAAAACTGTCGAAAAGGCTTGTTAACTATCAACTATGTCTTTCTGTTGTCAAAACGTGTTTTTCTTAATTATTATTGAACTAGATATTTTAGTACAAATATCTATGAACTCTTTATACTTTCTTCTTTGTGGATATTTTGTGTTTAATAAAGCCCATGTTTATTACGGCATGATAAATTTCTATTTATATTTATCATGAAATGTGAACTAAAGGTATGTATATGTGTAAACTGTCGTACTTACTCTACTTTTAAAATCAAATTTTTTATTTTTGGTCACAAATATACTCTTTAACTTCCTTTGGTATCGTTTTTCTAAAAAGACCTTAAAATATTATTTTTAATTTTTTTCCTTGACTGTTATGAAATTAAATTTTTTTTTTTCAACAAGCTTATTGACTTTTTACTGTTGCAACTGAGATTTCACTACCAACTCAATGTTGACGTAAAATTCAACCTCTGAACGTGTATATGCTTATACTTATAGATGTACAGAGGATCTTCGCCTCATGCCACGTTGCTACATTTATTGTCACTTGTCTGCTTTGGAACACACAATGAATTTCAGAACACGCACTGACTGTTTACTGTGACGCTACCCCCTTAAAATGTTTTTTACATCAGAATGGAAGATTATAAGGGAATACGCCAAAAAAAATGTTATTAGTAGTCGCATTAACGATAGTTTACTGATATTACACCCTAATAGAAAGGCGTGTTGTCGTGATGAAACTTACACATTCAGTCAAGAGATTTGATTTATATTTATTATGCTGTTAGATGTATATATGTTCACAAAAATGTTTTGTGATCGATAGTGTTTCAAACAATATGAGTAAATGCTTATCTTACAACATCAATTTGTACTACTACATCGAAAAATGCAAAAAATCAACAATTTAAACATATTTAACTGCGTATGTCCACAATAGACACTATACACACAATTTCAACAGTAACTTGAATTTAATGCATGATCTGAGAGATCAGCAGTTTTAATCATCCATTACTGTGAAATTATTTCACCACGACTGTGCTCCTGTCATTAAGAGTAATCAGGTTGATCTCTGATAAGTCATTTGGATCCCCAACCTGACGTCAACGCCTAAAGAGAATAAAAGTATACATGGCAGAATCCAGCGAAAAAAGGAACCGCTCATAATATCTACTGAAGAAAAGCATTGCTTACAGAATCTTACAAAAAAAAGCTTTACTCGCAGCACCTAAGTGAAAAAAAGCCTTACTCACAGTGCTTCAGTAAAAAAAAGACTTAGTCACTGCTTTCTGGCAAAAAAAAAATAGTCACTGCGCTCCAGTGAAAAGAAGCCTTACTCAATGTGCTCCAGTGAAAAAAAGCCTTGCTTGCGGCGTTCCAGTGAAAAAATGCCCTATTACTGCGCTCCAGCGAAAAAAAGCCTTACTCGTAGCGTTCCACATGAAAAAAAAATTGGCTCGTTGCGATATTACAATGACTAGCGTAAATGAGTGTCATACTGTTGTCGTTGGTTGTGCTTTTTAAACTTCTGATTATCCCTACCCTTCAAGTACAAATTATATAAAAAAAAAAAAGAAAGTCATATCAGTATTGAAAACGATAGAATGTATTATATTCTAAAAGTATTCCAAAAGAAGCGTTTTAATTCTTATTCCTTACAATAATCCTTTATAATTTGTTTTCTAGTGCTGCTTACATATATTTCTTTAATCACAAATTATAAACTAACATTATATTATTATAAAACATTAACAGCAGTCTACTCAACTCTATCTTTTAAATTGTTACACTAGAAACTAAGATTAGACGTTTATTTAAATATTCATTTAATTTTTTCTTAAAATTGATACTTCGAACAAAAAATATCGGGTCTCTGTATATTACAAAAAATATCATGATATAATATTTTTCATGTCAAAAAACTTAATTTGAACTTCTTATGAAAAAATATCGCGTTTTACTCATCTTTTAAGGAATATGTTATAACCATAGTTTTTGTCCTCCTGGCCAAAAAGAATCACAGTATTCTTCGTTTGAGAAAACTACAACACGATGTACATGTTGACGCCTTAAGTCAATCAAATTATTAACTATCATACGTGGAGCAACTGCCACAAATTTTGCCATGGTTGATGGTAAAAAAGGGGAAGACTTAATAAATAGCAAGAAAAAATTTCTTAACTCATGAAACAAAATTGACTTTATTAGTTTTTGTTTTACCTTTCAAAAGGTCTCAAATAATATCGTTGCCTGGCCACTCGCAAAACACACTCCTATTATCTCTTCTTATAGTAAATTTACAAAATACCTGCGATGTGTTACTAATCTCGCTCGCAGATGTTGAGGTGAGAAGCAGGCCTCGATTTGACGAAGAAAAAACGATGTATTTGTCGGTGCCTCCAAAAGGCTGCTTGTTGCTGATGAAGTCCACGGCAATTGATAAGTTGTAGTCTTGTCGCTCTCTCGAATCTCCAAATTTGAAGAAGAGTTGACTTCAGGGATTCCCAGTCACTTGCTCCGGCCAAACAGAACGAAAAACTAAACTTGAATACGCCTCGCACCATCAACTACCTCAAGAAATTTTCCCCCACGCATAAGGAAAAGCGAGCTATCCTTGTCTAGTTAATACCTAACAACACACAGACTCACATGGAGAGAGCATACCTACTACTCAAATTACGAATTTACTCTCTACTCTTACAGCTCTCTCTCTCTCTCTCTCTTTCTCATGCATCTGAACATACTACCCGCCTTGTTGCGGCCAAGCAACAATCAAATTGATTTTCTACTCATTCTAAAACACAATCAAAATTCAGCAAATTTCTTTATTATCATCGCTCAACTTGATTTTAAAATTTTTTAAATTTTGAACAAATCTATCCCACAATCTCTTAAGCTCACACGCCACATCTTAACCAATTAATAAAAATAAATAAATTTATCAGTACAAAAAATAAATACTAAAGAGTGTGTTTTCAAAAGATCTTACAACAAATTTTAATACAATTCAAATTTTCGCTTCATAATTCATAATAAAATTAATTAAAATTGACGCAGGATTTCCTAGCAAATACATTTTTTTACGCATTGCCTGGGGAGTTGACCAACACAACTGACTACCGCCCGCCTTGCTCTAGCAACTTACTCCCATTTATTTGAGCAAGCGCGACCCCTAATTTCTGATCAACCGGCAATTTTATCAATTTAATGACTGGTCACTTGAACTCTGAAGCCGCCGTCTTCACTTTTACCACTTTTACCAACCTATCCAAGCCAGGGAAACACTAAATCACTCGACCCAATGGCCATCGACCAGCAGGAGATTGCTCATCATGCAAAATCACTACGTCACCTACTTGCAAATTCTCCTTTTTCTTAAGCCATTTACTTTACGGTTGAAATTGATTCAGGACTTTCTTGCGCCAGCAAACCCAAGAAGTATTGTGCATTTAAGTAAGCAGGTTTCAACGCCGATACAAGGTCAATCGTTCACCTGGATCACAGCAGGACTCAAAAATGGACAGAGGTGCGGATCCAATTAAAAAATGACCCGGGGTCAATGTCACACTATCGTCACCCTGCAAGTTTAAAGGGCACAAAGGCCGAGAGTTCTGACAGACCTCAATCTGTGCTGCCAAAATCGAAAATTTCTCGAAAGTAAGCGAATTCTCACCCACTACCCTATGCAAATGGTACTTAAAGGATCGAACGGCTGCCTCCCACAGACCGCCAAAATGAGGCGCTCTGGGTGGAATGAATTCTCATACAATCCCTTGTTCCTTTAGTCGAGCCACAACATTACTCATTTCCTTGAACAATCCGTTAAAACGGCTCTCAATTTCTCGTGAAGCACCTCGAAACGTGGTACCATTATCAGAGAAAATCCTAATAAAAACACCTCTACGAGCCATAAACCGATAAAACGCTGCAAGAAATGCCTCAGAAGAAAGATCCGACACTACCTTGATGTGTACAACTCTCACAGTCATGCATACAAAGATCGCCACGTATCCCTTGACCGTTTTGGCCCCGCGACCCGAAGAAAAGAGTATGGGAAAAGGTCCAGCAAAATCAACTCCTGTAAAGGCAAACGCTTGAGCTTCATTTAATCGACAAGAAGGCAAAATAACCATTTTTTGTTCAACTACCTTACCAGTATGACGCGTGTAAATCACACACTTCCTGTTAACACTCCTGATCAGCTTGTTACCATGGAAAATCCAACAAAAACGACCTAGATAACTTCGCATGAGTGCAACCCCACCGTGCATGGTAATCAAATGAGAATATTTAACTAATCATTGAACCAACGGCTCATCAGCCAGCAATATAACAGGATGCTTTTCTTCAAAAGTCAATACAGAGTTTTAAAGCCTTCCACCAACCCTCAGGACTCCGTCTTCATCAAGAAAGGGCGCCAAGCGCAACAAACGCGAGATCATTGGTAACGAGCGCTTTCTCTGCAAATGGTCAATCTCACGAGCAAAATGATGGCTCTGTATAAGTCTATAAAAGAAGACACGTGCCGCCCGCCAAGCCCAGGTTCGCGAAGCAACGGTACTCACATTTGCACTCGATACACGCAGCCCAAGTCGCCACCGAAACATAACCACTAGCACTCTCAAAATCTTTGAATACTTTGATATTTGCCTCAACTTAGTAAGTGTTTCAGATTCTACTTCAGCCAAACTCTCTTCTACTTCGTTAGCCACAAGAGATGCCACGGCCTGGGAACCCTCTATAGATGCCACCGACAGAGATGGAGGAATATCATCGCCCAGCCACGCAGGGCCATGCCACCATAATTCACTGAGAGCTAAGCGCGATGGTGTAACTCCTCGAGTAGCAATATCCGCAGGATTGTCGGCAGACCTCACGTCACTCCATGTGACACGAGGAAAACGAGTTAATACCTCACTAACACGATTGGCAACAAAACAGGCCAACGCGACGGATGACTCTTCAACCAGTCCAACACAACCTGGAAGTCATTAAAAAAAAAAAATACTTTTCGGCTTCATTTTAAGCTGCCCAATGATAAAATCTGTCGAACGAGCAAGGAGAACAGCCCCACAAAGCTCCAACCGCGGAAGCAACTGAGTTTTAGCTAAAGCCACCTTGGACTTAGCCATCAACAAAGTAGATTTTCCATCAGAAGTTACACAATAAACTGCGGCAGCGTATGCCCTTTTAGAGGCATCGCAAAACCCATGGAGACTCTAGTGTTCAGTCGATATGACTCCCACTGCACGAACAAACCTAATATCACTTAACTGATTCAATGAATCACGAAATGCCAACCAACGCCTCTCTAAGTCAACTGGAAGAGCTACATTCCGATCTCATTTTTCAATCCACATATCTTGCATTAATATTTTTGGCACGACAATTATAGGAGCTAAGAAATCAAGAGGATCGAATAAACGTCCAGTCTTCGATAAAACAAACCTTTTTGTGATCTTAACAAAAAGAGTAGGAAGATTAATCTTAAAACAAAATTCATCTTTATTTGGACTCCACTTCAATCATAAAGCTACAACAATCTCATCGATATCTACAGAAACCTCCCCCTCTGACAAGCCCTCGATTCCTTCCAATAGTTTAACTGTATTCGACGCCCATTTACCGAGCTGCATACCAGCAACAGCCAACAACGAAATTAACTAATCACGCTGGAGAGTTGCCTCCCCAAAGTATCAGCACCCGCAAGTATATCATCCACACACACCTGTGATGAAGAATAGCAGCCGCCTCAGGATGTGTTGATTTACCCTCCTCAGCCAACTGCAACAAGGTACGAATCGCTAAAAATGGTGCAGGAGCAGTACCATAAGTCACCGTTGACAATTGATACTCTTGTATGGATTTGAACCTGTTGGAATGCCAAAGGATATTCTGCCATTTCCGATCCTCAGGATGTACGAGAATTTGATGAAACATTTTTACTATGTCTGCGGTAAAAACAAACCTAAAAAAACCCCAACAAGTAATCAACGCCGCTATCTCCACCTGCAATTTTGGTCCAGAATGTAGAAGATCATTAAGCGATAAACCGTAAAAACACTTTTGCGACGCATTGAACTATGAATCGACCCAACTGATGGCGTTTGGTAGTCCACTGAATGAAGTCGTTACAATATTTATCATCCCTTGGCAAAACTTTAGTATTGGGCACCTCTTCGATCTCCCAAAATTTAACGATTACCTTATCTAAACTCTCATCAACACGAATGTGATGAGCATGCACAGTCGAATGACTCTCCGAATGAATATCAACAGGTCCAGTGAGGATCCAACCAAACACCGTCAGTTGAGCTACCGGTGCCCTGATCGGACCACGTCGTATGCCCTCCCTCAATATATCGGCATAAATGTCAGCACCAAGAATAGCATCAACGCGACCGGATGAGCTATATTGCTCATAAGCAAGCTGGATTACACTCAAATACCGATTGTCCAGAATTTTCGTCACTCTACAAGGAATAACTCAAGATAACTCACCAAGAACCAAAAATCGATGCGAACTCACGAATTCTCTATCCACACTGGAGCCAATCAGAGCAGTGACCTCGTGCGACGCTCTAGCGTAAACCGTTGATCCAACGCCTGAAATCGATACCGAAACCCTATTCTGAGGTAATAACAAGCAAGAGGATACGTTCTCTGACAGAAAAGACCGTTCAGCACCCGGATCTATAAGCGCACGAATAACACGCGATCCACCTTCCGGATTTTTCAAAGTAATATTTGCTGTAGCAAATAAAACTCAACCACCAATTGAAGCCGCAAAAGCGAGTGTCAATCAACCAGCAGTGAACCCTCACTACCATTCGAAGAATCGGAATGAACTGTCTGAGCCTGATATGCTCCTGTCTGCGAAGCAGCCGGCCCTGGGCCCCCAGCAGGCTGCAAATGCAACAATGAATTATGACGCTTCCAACAATGACTACAACAGCGCTTCGAGGAACAATCAGCGAGACGGTATCCCCTCCCCAGGCAATTTAAACATAAATTTTTTTTTACAAAATTTGAACCACGCACAAGCATCCAACGATCAAAACTTTTCACACAAATATACATAATGCTTGCCCTGACAAAATACGCAAACCTCCCTAGCATTCTCATTAACCACGTTGGCCACGACAGCACGAGACTGATTCCTCATCGCACCACCCGATTTACCGCTTGATTTGGCCCGAGAAAATATTTCACTTCTTGATTCAGAGCGGGACTGGTCCACAGATTGGGCTCGACGCTCCAAAAAGGCAATTAATTCCTTGTACTAATCGAATGCGTCCTTGCCCTCCTGTGAAAAATTCCACGACTCTCGCGTGCCCGAGTCAAGTTTACGCACGATGAAGTGAACAACAAAATGATTACACTGCTCTATAGGCCAATTAAGATCGACAAGTGCCTGTATAATTTCTTCTGCGCGATCAATAATAGCCGAAAGATCATCCACTCAGCGTGCTCGAACCGTGGGCAACTGAATGAGGTTTTCCAAATGAGTTGCAAGGCGTGAACGACGATTATCATAGCGCCGCAGCAAACGCTCCCAAGCCACAGAGTAATTCGTCTCAACTGCGAGCCCTTTTAATCTACTAGCAGCAGCACCCTGCACCGAATTCAATAGATGCTGCAACCGAGTAACTCCCGACATTTTTATTTGCGACTGCATTATGGCTTCGAAATGTTGTTTAAAACTCTCCCAGGTTTCCTGTCAACTAGAGTACATGGGAAGCGAAAGCGAAGGCAAGATTGAAACGGACGTCGTTACTAGAATAGGCTCAAAATTAAGGCCCAAATGACCCGGAGGCATTGGATTTGCATTATAAAGTGCACAAATTTTTGCTGCCAACAACGAACGAGCATCAAGATATGCAGTTTCTGTCCGTGCACAACCGTTCTGACGAAAATAATCATGATCTATTAATTGATCCTCTTACTCCATAAGTGCATAATGCTCAGTTACAAACGTTGACCAATATTGCTCGAACTAGGGCGCACGCGACTCATGTTCCTCTATAGTCTGTTAAGTCAGACCGGCTTTTTCAAAAGTATTTTATGCCAAATTAATAATTAACTGTGCGCGTCGCACCTGCTTCGAAACAGCAGTCTGTGCCATTGTGCCAATCTCAATTTACTCGCAACAAGGAACGAAAAGTCGCTACACTTTCTTTACAACAAAATAACAATAACACAAGAAACCTTTACAGTAAAATGAACAATAACAAAGTATACAAGTTCAAATCTTTTCATTGAGCATCCAAAACAAATTTTAAGATCAAAGTTAAAATTCCTACGAGTATGCTTACAAGGTTCCAAAAGCAAGTTTTGTATTAAAACCATAACAACAACACAAAAGTTCGGCTGAGCCAAGCGTCTACTTATCGGTATACAGCAAGCAGGTATCTCAAGCATCGACAGTGACCTCTCCGTGCTCAATGTGAAGCACGTACATCAGGTATAATCGCCGAAGGTAAGCAATCGCGACCTCGAAGTTATTGATGCTTGCCGTCCTCTATCGTCATGCAGCAATGCGACTTCGCTTCGAGTATCCAATCAAAGCAGCACCAGGATAACGGTGCTCAACAAGTCGAAATCACATCCCAGAAAGACGGAAAAAAGCAAAGATCCCAATGAATCCAAGTTGAAAATAACTGCGCTGCATTGCAAGTGCATATTTTAGTTACAACCCACAGTAAATGCACCAACACAACGATACGAAGAAAAAACGTTTCCTCTCACTATCAACCACGCTCTGCTACCAAAAATGTTGACGATTTAAGTCAATCAAATTATTAACTATCATACGTGGAGCAACTGCCACAAATTTTGCCATGGTTGATAGTAAAAAAAGAGAAAACTTAATAAACTGCAAGAACAAATTTCTTAACTTATGAAACGAAATTGACTTTATTTGTTTTTGTTTTACCTTTCAAAAGGTCTCAAATAATATCGTTGCCTGGCCGCTCACAAAACACACTCCTATTATCTCTTCTTATAGTAAATTTACAAAATACCTGCGATGTGTTACTAATCTCGCTCGCAGATGTTGAGGTGAGACGCAGGCCTCGATTTGACGAAGAAAAAACGATGTATTTGTCGGTGCCTCCAAAAGGCTGCTTGTTGCTGATGAAGTCCACGGCAATTGATAAGTTGTAGTCTTGTTGCTCTCTCGAATCTCCAAGTTTGAAGAAGAGTCGACTTCAGGGATTTCCAGTCGCTTGCTCCAGCCAAACAGAACGAAAAACTGAACTTGAATACGCCTCGCACCATCGACTACCTCAAGAAATTTTCCCCCATGCATAAGGAAAAGCAAGCTATCCTTGTCTAGTTAATACCTAACAACACACAGACTCACATGAAGAGAGCATACTTACTACTCAAATTACGAATTTACTCTCTACTCTTACAGCTCTCTCCTTCTCTTTCTCATACATCCGAACAGTGCAGTTAATCTTCCTTTATTACAAAATTATCCAAAGATGACATCATTTTGGTCTGGGGCATCAATTTACTTACATATTTTTTGCTCTTTTAATTTATTATTTCATATGAAGATTTCAATAACTATAGTAGAACAATACTTGAATCAATATTACTATTATTGCAAGTACTTATAATATTTCATTACAATTTAGTAAACACAACGATAGTAACTTTGGTTTACTGCACAAGTACACTTGTTTTAGATACAAATAACATGCAAAATACATAGTGCGATGATTGACATCATAGATAAATGATAAAGGCAGGAAAGAAGAAAAATCTTACATGATAAACTATAAAAGATAAAGCAACGAGCCCATTTAAAGGTATCAAGATGCTAAAAAATTTGTTTATCAATTAGAGTACTTGTAATTCAAAATAAAACTAAAAATTTTGAAACACATTACTAAAAAATCTCTGTTCCTTTAGACAGGTACATCTATAATATTGTGAATGTCAGTGCTGCCATGACAATCCTTGATAAAAAAAAAAGTTACTCCCAAGTTGGCTGCTTCTTCAACCTGAATCTAAGTTGGACGCTTTTTCAAGCCAAATGTTAGTTGATTCGATCGATGATTCGATGATTTAGTTGATGCAGTAAATTAATAAACGTCAGAGTTTCAAATATTTTGATTAATTCGTAGTAAAGTCACATTTTTACAAGTCGATTTTAAAATGGCTAATTAATTCACATTCAAACTCAAATTTCAATTGAATCATTAATTGAATGAAGATACAATTAACAAGTTAAATTAACTGGTAATAGAAAAACAGTTGAACTACACACTACTTTACATTTTGTCTAAAAATACATATTACTTAATTTAATTTCTCATAGTTTTGACAATATAAAATATTTTATATTGTCAAAACTATGAGAAATTAAATTAAGTAATATGTATTTTTAGACAAAATGTAAAGTAGTGTGTAGTTCAACTGTTTTTCTATTACCAGTTAATTTAACTTGTTAATTGTATCTTCATTCAATTAATGATTCAATTGAAATTTGAGTTTGAATGTGAATTAATTAGCCATTTTAAAATCGACTTGTAAAAATGTGACTTTACTACGAATTAATCAAAATATTTGAAACTCTGACGTTTATTAATTTACTGCATCAACTAAATCATCGAATCATCGATCGAATCAACTAACATTTGGCTTGAAAAAGCGTCCAACTTAGATTCAGGTTGAAGAAGCAGCCAACTTGGGAGTAACTTTTTTTTTTATCAAGGATTGTCATGGCAGCACTGACATTCACAATATTATAGATGTACCTGTCTAAAGGAACAGAGATTTTTTAGTAATGTGTTTCAAAATTTTTAGTTTTATTTTGAATTACAAGTACTCTAATTGATAAACAAATTTTTTAGCATCTTGATACCTTTAAATGGGCTCGTTGCTTTATCTTTTATAGTTTATCATGTAAGATTTTTCTTCTTTCCTGCCTTTATCATTTATCTATGATGTCAATCATCGCACTATGTATTTTGCATGTTATTTGTATCTAAAACAAGTGTACTTGTGCAGTAAACCAAAGTTACTATCGTTGTGTTTACTAAATTGTAATGAAATATTATAAGTACTTGCAATAATAGTAATATTGATTCAAGTATTGTTCTACTATAGTTATTGAAATCTTCATATGAAATAATAAATTAAAAGAGCAAAAAATATGTAAGTAAATTGATGCCCCAGACCAAAATGATGTCATCTTTGGATAATTTTGTAATAAAGGAAGATTAACTGCACTGTTCGGATGTATGAGAAAGAGAAGGAGAGAGCTGTAAGAGTAGAGAGTAAATTCGTAATTTGAGTAGTAAGTATGCTCTCTTCATGTGAGTCTGTGTGTTGTTAGGTATTAACTAGACAAGGATAGCTTGCTTTTCCTTATGCATGGGGGAAAATTTCTTGAGGTAGTCGATGGTGCGAGGCGTATTCAAGTTCAGTTTTTCGTTCTGTTTGGCTGGAGCAAGCGACTGGAAATCCCTGAAGTCGACTCTTCTTCAAACTTGGAGATTCGAGAGAGCAACAAGACTACAACTTATCAATTGCCGTGGACTTCATCAGCAACAAGCAGCCTTTTGGAGGCACCGACAAATACATCGTTTTTTCTTCGTCAAATCGAGGCCTGCGTCTCACCTCAACATCTGCGAGCGAGATTAGTAACACATCGCAGGTATTTTGTAAATTTACTATAAGAAGAGATAATAGGAGTGTGTTTTGTGAGCGGCCAGGCAACGATATTATTTGAGACCTTTTGAAAGGTAAAACAAAAACAAATAAAGTCAATTTCGTTTCATAAGTTAAGAAATTTGTTCTTGCAGTTTATTAAGTTTTCTCTTTTTTTACTATCAACCATGGCAAAATTTGTGGCAGTTGCTCCACGTATGATAGTTAATAATTTGATTGACTTAAATCGTCAACATTTTTGGTAGCAGAGCGTGGTTGATAGTGAGAGGAAACGTTTTTTCTTCGTATCGTTGTGTTGGTGCATTTACTGTGGGTTGTAACTAAAATATGCACTTGCAATGCAGCGCAGTTATTTTCAACTTGGATTCATTGGGATCTTTGCTTTTTTCCGTCTTTCTGGGATGTGATTTCGACTTGTTGAGCACCGTTATCCTGGTGCTGCTTTGATTGGATACTCGAAGCGAAGTCGCATTGCTGCATGACGATAGAGGACGGCAAGCATCAATAACTTCGAGGTCGCGATTGCTTACCTTCGGCGATTATACCTGATGTACGTGCTTCACATTGAGCACGGAGAGGTCACTGTCGATGCTTGAGATACCTGCTTGCTGTATACCGATAAGTAGACGCTTGGCTCAGCCGAACTTTTGTGTTGTTGTTATGGTTTTAATACAAAACTTGCTTTTGGAACCTTGTAAGCATACTCGTAGGAATTTTAACTTTGATCTTAAAATTTGTTTTGGATGCTCAATGAAAAGATTTGAACTTGTATACTTTGTTATTGTTCATTTTACTGTAAAGGTTTCTTGTGTTATTGTTATTTTGTTGTAAAGAAAGTGTAGCGACTTTTCGTTCCTTGTTGCGAGTAAATTGAGATTGGCACAATGGCACAGACTGCTGTTTCGAAGCAGGTGCGACGCGCACAGTTAATTATTAATTTGGCATAAAATACTTTTGAAAAAGCCGGTCTGACTTAACAGACTATAGAGGAACATGAGTCGCGTGCGCCCTAGTTCGAGCAATATTGGTCAACGTTTGTAACTGAGCATTATGCACTTATGGAGTAAGAGGATCAATTAATAGATCATGATTATTTTCGTCAGAACGGTTGTGCACGGACAGAAACTGCATATCTTGATGCTCGTTCGTTGTTGGCAGCAAAAATTTGTGCACTTTATAATGCAAATCCAATGCCTCCGGGTCATTTGGGCCTTAATTTTGAGCCTATTCTAGTAACGACGTCCGTTTCAATCTTGCCTTCGCTTTCGCTTCCCATGTACTCTAGTTGACAGGAAACCTGGGAGAGTTTTAAACAACATTTCGAAGCCATAATGCAGTCGCAAATAAAAATGTCGGGAGTTACTCGGTTGCAGCATCTATTGAATTCGGTGCAGGGTGCTGCTGCTAGTAGATTAAAAGGGCTCGCAGTTGAGACGAATTACTCTGTGGCTTGGGAGCGTTTGCTGCGGCGCTATGATAATCGTCGTTCACGCCTTGCAACTCATTTGGAAAACCTCATTCAGTTGCCCACGGTTCGAGCACGCTGAGTGGATGATCTTTCGGCTATTATTGATCGCGCAGAAGAAATTATACAGGCACTTGTCGATCTTAATTGGCCTATAGAGCAGTGTAATCATTTTGTTGTTCACTTCATCGTGCGTAAACTTGACTCGGGCACGCGAGAGTCGTGGAATTTTTCACAGGAGGGCAAGGACGCATTCGATTAGTACAAGGAATTAATTGCCTTTTTGGAGCGTCGAGCCCAATCTGTGGACCAGTCCCGCTCTGAATCAAGAAGTGAAATATTTTCTCGGGCCAAATCAAGCGGTAAATCGGGTGGTGCGATGAGGAATCAGTCTCGTGCTGTCGTGGCCAACGTGGTTAATGAGAATGCTAGGGAGGTTTGCGTATTTTGTCAGGGCAAGCATTATGTATATTTGTGTGAAAAGTTTTGATCGTTGGATGCTTGTGCGTGGTTCAAATTTTGTAAAAAAAAATTTATGTTTAAATTGCCTGGGGAGGGGATACCGTCTCGCTGATTGTTCCTCGAAGCGCTGTTGTAGTCATTGTTGGAAGCGTCATAATTCATTGTTGCATTTGCAGCCTGCTGGGGGCCCAGGGCCGGCTGCTTCGCAGACAGGAGCATATCAGGCTCAGACAGTTCATTCCGATTCTTCGAATGGTAGTGAGGGTTCACTGCTGGTTGATTGACACTCGCTTTTGCGGCTTCAATTGGTGGTTGAGTTTTATTTGCTACAGCAAATATTACTTTGAAAAATCCGGAAGGTGGATCGCGTGTTATTCGTGCGCTTATAGATCCGGGTGCTGAACGGTCTTTTCTGTCAGAGAACGTATCCTCTTGCTTGTTATTACCTCAGAATAGGGTTTCGGTATCGATTTCAGGCGTTGGATCAACGGTTTACGCTAGAGCGTCGCACGAGGTCACTGCTCTGATTGGCTCCAGTGTGGATAGAGAATTCGTGAGTTCGCATCGATTTTTGGTTCTTGGTGAGTTATCTTGAGTTATTCCTTGTAGAGTGACGAAAATTCTGGACAATCGGTATTTGAGTGTAATCCAGCTTGCTTATGAGCAATATAGCTCATCCGGTCGCGTTGATGCTATTCTTGGTGCTGACATTTATGCCGATATATTGAGGGAGGGCATACGACGTGGTCCGATCAGGGCACCGGTAGCTCAACTGACGGTGTTTGGTTGGATCCTCACTGGACCTGTTGATATTCATTCGGAGAGTCATTCGACTGTGCATGCTCATCACATTCGTGTTGATGAGAGTTTAGATAAGGTAATCGTTAAATTTTGGGAGATCGAAGAGGTGCCCAATACTAAAGTTTTGCCAAGGGATGATAAATATTGTAACGACTTCATTCAGTGGACTACCAAACGCCATCAGTTGGGTCGATTCATAGTTCAATGCGTCGCAAAAGTGTTTTTACGGTTTATCGCTTAATGATCTTCTACATTCTGGACCAAAATTGCAGGTGGAGATAGCGGCGTTGATTACTTGTTGGGGTTTTTTTAGGTTTGTTTTTACCGCAGACATAGTAAAAATGTTTCATCAAATTCTCGTACATCCTGAGGATCGGAAATGGCAGAATATCCTTTGGCATTCCAACAGGTTCAAATCCATACAAGAGTATCAATTGTCAACGGTGACTTATGGTACTGCTCCTGCACCATTTTTAGCGATTCGTACCTTGTTGCAGTTGGCTGAGGAGGGTAAATCAACACATCCTGAGGCGGCTGCTATTCTTCATCACAGGTGTGTGTGGATGATATACTTGCGGGTGCTGATACTTTGGGGAGGCAACTCTCCAGCGTGATTAGTTAATTTCGTTGTTGGCTGTTGCTGGTATGCAGCTCGGTAAATGGGCGTCGAATACAGTTAAACTATTGGAAGGAATCGAGGGCTTGTCAGAGGGGGAGGTTTCTGTAGATATCGATGAGATTGTTGTAGCTTTATGATTGAAGTGGAGTCCAAATAAAGATGAATTTTGTTTTAAGATTAATCTTCCTACTCTTTTTGTTAAGATCACAAAAAGGTTTGTTTTATCGAAGACTGGACGTTTATTCGATCCTCTTGATTTCTTAGCTCCTATAATTGTCGTGCCAAAAATATTAATGCAAGATATGTGGATTGAAAAATGAGATCGGAATGTAGCTCTTCCAGTTGACTTAGAGAGGCGTTGGTTGGCATTTCGTGATTCATTGAATCAGTTAAGTGATATTAGGTTTGTTCGTGCAGTGGGAGTCATATCGACTGAACACTAGAGTCTCCATGGGTTTTGCGATGCCTCTAAAAGGGCATACGCTGCCGCAGTTTATTGTGTAACTTCTGATGGAAAATCTACTTTGTTGATGGCTAAGTCCAAGGTGGCTTTAGCTAAAACTCAGTTGCTTCCGCGGTTGGAGCTTTGTGGGGCTGTTCTCCTTGCTCGTTCGACAGATTTTATCATTGGGCAGCTTAAAATGAAGCCGAAAAGTATTTTTTTTTTTTAATGACTTCCAGGTTGTGTTGGACTGGTTGAAGAGTCATCCGTCGCGTTGGCCTGTTTTGTTGCCAATCGTGTTAGTGAGGTATTAACTCGTTTTCCTCGTGTCACATGGAGTGACGTGAGGTCTGCCGACAATCCTGCGGATATTGCTACTCGAGGAGTTACACCATCGCGCTTAGCTCTCAGTGAATTATGGTGGCATGGCCCTGCGTGGCTGGGCGATGATATTCCTCCATCTCTGTCGGTGGCATCTATAGAGGGTTCCCAGGCCGTGGCATCTCTTGTGGCTAACGAAGTAGAAGAGAGTTTGGCTGAAGTAGAATCTGAAACACTTACTAAGTTGAGGCAAATATCAAAGTATTCAAAGATTTTGAGAGTGCTAGTGGTTATGTTTCGGTGGCGACTTGGGCTGCGTGTATCGAGTGCAAATGTGAGTACCGTTGCTTCGCGACCTGGGCTTGGCGGGCGGCACGTGTCTTCTTTTATAGACTTATACAGAGCCATCATTTTGCTCGTGAGATTGACCATTTGCAGAGAAAGCGCTCGTTACCAATGATCTCGCGTTTTTGTTGCGCTTGGCGCCCTTTCTTGATGAAGACGGAGTCCTGAGGGTTGGT